>NC_090936.1:571163056-571466087 GCF_040938575.1 Ambystoma mexicanum
GTGGAGGCTGCCCCTGCACTGCTGCGGGGTGGGGGTGCAGGGGGACATGATTGGGGGCCTGGTGGAGGCTGCCCCTGCACTGCTGGGGGGTGGGGGTGGTGATAGACATGAGTGGGGGCCTGGTGGAGGGTGCCCCTGGTGGCTGGGGGGTGGGGGTGCAGGGAGACATGAGTGGGGGCCTGGTGGAGGCTGCCCCTGCACTGCTGGGGGGTGGGGGTGGTGGTAGACATGAGTGCGGGCCTGGTGGAGGCTGCCCCTGGTGGCTGGGGGGTGGGGGTGCAGGGAGACATGATTGGGGGCCTGGTGGAGGCTGCCCCTGCACTGCTGGGGGGTGGGGGTGGTGGTAGACATGTGTTGGTGATCAGTAGTACAAGGTGACATGTGGGTTGGCTGGGGGGCATGGCCATGGTGGATGGGTTGCCTGTGGGACATGAGCAGGGTTGCAGGGTAGTCCCCTGTGGTGTGGGCTGCCTGCAGGGGCCGTGGAGGGTGTAGAGGGAACACCTGGGAGGACCCACATGGCCAAATCATGTGTAGCATTCCCCGGCACCACCTAAATACACGTACCCTGCTGAAATCGCGTGTGAATCTTCCCACGCACCTCGGAATACACGTACCCAGGCCAATCGCGTGTGGAACTTCCCGCGCATCCCGAAGTACACGTACCCAGGCCAATCGCTTGTGGAACTTCCCGCGCACCCCGAAGTACACGTACCCAGGCCAATCGCGTGTGGAACTTCCCGGGCACCCTGAAACACACGTACCCAGGCCAATCGCGTGTGGAACTTCCCGCGCAACCCGAAACACACGTACCCAGGCTAATCGCGTGTGGAACTTCCCGCGCACCCCGTAGTACACGTACCCAGGCTAATCGCGTGTGGGACTTCCCGCGCACCCCGAAGTACACGTACCCAGGCCAATCGCGTGTGGAACTTCCCGCGCATCCCGAAGTACACGTACCCAGGCCAATCGCGTGTGGAACTTCCCGCGCACCCCGAAGTGCACGTACCCAGGCCAATCGCGTGTGGAACTTCCCGCGCACCCCGAAACACACGTACCCAGGCTAATCGCGTGTGGAACTTCCCACGCACCCTGAAACACACGTACCCAGGCTAATCGCGTGTGGAACTTCCCACGCACCCCGTAGTACACGTACCCAGGCTAATCGCGTGTGGGACTTCCCGCGCACCCCGAAGTGCACGTACCCAGTCCAATCGCGTGTGTAACTTCCCACGCACCCCGAAGTACACACACCCAGGCCAATCGCGTGTGGGACTTCCCACGCACCCAGGTATACACGCACACGCTATTTTTCACACAGCGGGTGTCCGTGTTTGTCGGTACCCCTTTGCACCTCATTTGTCCTAGAGGGCCACTGTATGGACCATTCATCATGGCTGTATATGGGTGCTTTTGTTATCGCACATTTTGGCGCACATTTTTTTCAGGCGCAGGGACGCTACCGCCTGCTTTCTTGTGGTGTACTTGTTTGGCCCTGTGCGTGTCTTTGACTGTGCGCTGGTTTGCCCTATTCGATTCCATGAATACGGGTTGTAGGCGAGCGTGTGGGCGTTCCGCGCACTTGCCTCCTGTACTTCCCCCGTGACGCCCATATTTTCACGCGTTGTCCCCCATTCCGAGTGTTACGCCCCGTGTTCCGCCTACTTTTGTGATGTGCGCCGCACTATATGCGATTTCGCAGTGGCCGTGGCGCACGCTGTTGGATGACCTGTGCACCGGCGTGCGCGGCGCACATTTTTAGCGCACATCCAATGTTTTTCTCGCGCACGGACTTCCATGAATCGCTGTGCACTGGTTTCCCTGTGATTTTCGCACTTGCACTGCGATTTTCGCACTTTTCCTGCGATTCGCACGTTTTGGCACCTCTGTGCAGGAATTTTCAGCGCACATTATTTCCATGAATCGACCCAGTAATCTTCAACAATATTAAGTACACAGTATATCATTGGTTCTCAAACTAGAAGGCCATTCGTTTTATATGGACCTCTACAATTGGTTGGCACACTCGTGACATGTCTGGAACATTCGGTTCAATTAGCAGCACGTGAGCGCAGACCCAGGTGCCAGGAGGTGAACTTGACGTTACTTCCCCACCCAATCAGCCCAACGTCTCTCATCACTCATGCCTTCTGCCATGAAGATTGTCTTTGAACTTGGCCTTGCAGAGAATTCTTGTCTCTGGAAACATAAGGGAGTGCGAGAATGCACTATCGTAGTCCTGGAACTCCACACTCAACTCTATTTCCATCCTTGGCTCATGTGACAGGAGACCACGATTTGGACCATTTTTCAGCATTTAAATGTCTTAAAGGAATAAAACTTGGCACGCATGGTGTTCTTTCTTTGCACCTTAGCAAGGGGTGATCAGCTTATCACGTTGTTCACTGCCTTCAAGAATAGATAACCGGCCTTGGCTGCTTTAACTCCAGGCCAAACAGCCTCGCCACTCTTATCCGCGATCTCAGCTAATTCTTGCTGCGACACAGTTGTCTGCTTTTCCTCTCCTTGGGTCCGGGCTTACTAAATTTATAACACCGACGTCCAGCTTCTATACAACGACGGCTTCGCCTGCAGTCTATTCACTACATATAGCCAGCTTCTAAGATTACTTAATCTTCTTGCGGTGCTGCATCTGTAGAGTTATTGAACGACTTGCATTTTCTGCAGTGCATCACACGTGCAATCTTCTTCTCGCATATGAAAGTTTACTTGCTTCTTAACTTCATCATCAGTTTCTATAAGGTCCATGCGTTCTCTTCAGCCAGTATTCTTAGTGCGTCATGCTCGTCTCTTGTGATGTCACCAGCTCCTCTTTCACTCGTTTTCATATTCCTTCATGGAGTTCCTCCCTCAGATTATCGTCTCTTCGGGAATGCATCTGATAGGTATTTCTCAGAGGGTACCTTCTTTCGAATATTTGCTGTGGTATGGTCACAACTGCCGATGACAAGCATGGCACAATCTCAGGCTCATATATGAGGTGGGGGGGTCAGTATTTCCTGCCGAGACATGTAGCTGCTCCTCTACATTCACATCAAAATCTCACCGGAGTCTCACACCATATTCTGAGTTTGCTAACATTCTGCTCCTGCTAAAATTCGGAGCCCCATTTTCCATACACACCCCCCTTTGTTTCTGTGGGGACCTGGCCTACCTATGGGCTCCTACAGAAACACACAACAAACTTGGCAACATTAAAAATATATTTGCCCCATGTATATGAGTTTTCCCTTTTTCTACAGCCAACGCGAATATAACCATTTGCATTTTGACTGTAAGCAATATTAACCATTTCAAAACAGCTACCTTTGCAATTGCCACAATCACCAAGCCTCTTTCCGCCCAGGTTCCCAAAGTGAATACATCACTCTCTGTCAAGCCTAAGTCCCATATAGGAATGTTATTCTTATTTAAATTCATTTTGATTGTGTGTATGCTTTTATGCTTCAACAAATACTCAATGGGGTCAATGGGAAACCTATTTTTCTGAAAAAATAGATATTTTCCACCATTCCCTCCCACAGATCACCATCCACAAGAAATTGTGTCAGTCCACCAATCGACACCATTGTATCTTTAGGGACAGACGTAAAATATATCATGCTGTAACAGCTTGACAAGGAATAAACCATGATTGGGGTGTGTAATTGTGTAATTGGTTACTGAAGTACTAACCAACCACCTATGATGGATTAATTGAGCATAGGCCAATTCTTCCTGCTTTGAGTTACTTATAGACACTTCACATCCTTCTGAGACACCGTGAGCTGCCCTCAACCCACAAATTGCACCCACTGCATCAGGAACAAATGGTTTCCCAGGACATATATAATTCTGTTCTTTGAATTTCACACGGGTATCTAATTTCAGGATCAGATATAAGTCAGGTTCCCAGGCTTTAAAAGCCACCAATTCAGGAGTCACAATTTTGACGTATTTGTCCCCCTGCCAGAAACCTACATTATGCACTAATTTAGTTTGATAAATCATTCCTGGAGTAATGAACGGGATACACAACAGAAAATCTATTTCCATTGTTTCTGCATCAATGTACAATGGGATTGCACTTCCCATTTCAAATGCAATTTGTTCTTGGATCATTTCCACCTCTCTGTGTAATCCATGCCATCATTTGATGAATAATATCAGATGACATAAAGTACAGAGGTATATGGCGCAGAATCAGTTGAGACACCCCATTTCGAACCTGCCATAGGAATTTTGTCAGGATAGCTTCTATTGGATTTACCACATTCAGAATGTCCTCATAAAATGTGTTGTGTTTCACAAGGACATTGGTATTATGTTCTAATATCTTAGCCTGTTCATTGAGGGTCAAGATTGACTGGCTTAAATATCGAACCACCTCACTCAGTTCACCCTTAAATCCCTCTAAGGCCTGCTGGATCATTCTCGAATCATGCCCTAACTCTTGGGCCTTACTTCCCAATGTGTTCACAGATACAGCATCAGCTGTTGATATTGTTGTACCCACCACAGCTCCAATTATAATCATTACCATTGTCCCGACCAAGGGACTGGCCACTCTTTTTCTCCTTCTTTTCTTGGTGCTACATGAATTCATGAAGATCTTTTCCAGCTGAAACCTCATCTCCTTCACCGCTCTTTGAGCTCCCTCTTTACGGTTTTGTACCCACTCTCTCACTTGAACAGTTTTTACTTCGGAAACATTAAGAAACCTCTCAATTACCAACTCTGGATTCAAGCTGGTATACATATTTTGCTATACAAGTCTTCTGTTCCTCATTATAAAGCCCAGAGCTTCTTCCACCGCAATTACTGAGACTGGTCCCGGTTCAATTAAAATGTGTCCTTTCACTGAAATGTTATATGATATTGTCATCATAACTCCAGATATTAAGATGAACCAAAAAACATGCTATCTTTTTCCATCATGCGTGGATTGCAGCCACTTCATCTTTCCTCTGCCTCTTTTGTGGATTTCCTCCCGTGGAACTCTTGTCCATCCAGCGCACTCCAAGGTACGACTGCCTCCAACTCCCAGAATGCTGGCGAAGGAATCGGTTAATTTCTAAAGCAAAAGATAAAAAGACAGATTAAGAACACCAAATTCATTCATTTCCCTTTTTTTTTAGTCTACCTGAAATTAAGATGTGGATTATGCACGTAAAATATAACACATACAATAATATAATCTATATCAAACACCAATGTTTTACGACAACCTAGAAATAAGCTTGGATAATGCATGGAAAATACATAACAACAAAACCCTCTTTTCTTTTTAACTAGTTGGAAATAAACATATGGATTACGATTGAACATCATACCATAATTGTATCTCCTTGGATTCTTGACTGGAAGCAAAGGTACAGGTTAGACATAACAAAATCAAATTCAACCAATAATAGAAACAAATTAAACATTGCTGCGAAGATTCAACATTCATTCAAAACCTGCTGTTTTAATTCTATATCAACTTGTAACACTTACCAAATGAAACAAACACCAATCTGGCACTCTTTATTCACTTCAAGTTCCCCCTTTTTTTAAATATATTTTATTTTAACACCTTGTTCTTATTTTTCTAGCTATATACTCACCTCCATCCCCCCTTTTTCATAAATATTAAGAGCATACCTATAGTTACTTACCTGATGTATCTCTCCTTTTACCCACCCCCCTTTTATTTTACACTTCAACTTGATATTTTTTATATTATTCACACCTTCTTACCTGTTATGGTGAATCTCCATGAGATAAAAATGCTTCATTTTAAGGATGTAACTACACTTTTCATTCCCCATTGGTTTCTCCAAACTGTTCTAATTTCCTCACCTCATGCTTTGGGTGGAACGGTTTAATTTGATTAACATGAACAAATTGTTCCAGAGTTAACTCTCCCTCCTTTATAGCAATTCGATAGAGTACAGGTGTAACCTTATGCACAATCCTAAATGGCCCACGCCATGATGCGAGGATTTTATGTTTTTGTGTTTACCTTTCCCAAAGTCAAATTTATATACCTGGTCACCTCCCTCATATTCCTTCAAAGTTGTTTTCTTGTCACAGTATGATTTTGCACTGTCAGCGGATTTTTCCAAGTTCCGTTGTGCAAACGCAAAAGCATGTTGCAAGTGCTCTCTCAGCTCTTCCACATATTTGTGGATTGCGGCTGCATTTACCAGAACTAGCTCATTTGTCCTATAAAGGAGGTGTTGTGGCAAAACCATTTTCCTACCTGTCAAAATCTCATGTAGGCTGAGATTTGTTGATCTAGATGGTGTTGACCTAATAGCCATTAACACCAGATGGAGTCGCAAGTCCCAGCTGGATCCTGCCTCAGCTACAAACTTCTTCAACATATCAATAATTGACCCTTTGCAACATTCCACACCCCAGAAGAAGAGGGCCGGTATGAAATGTGCAATTTCCTCTTTACACCCAAGATTTGCCACACCTTTGTCATCACTGCACTAGTAAAATGACTTCCACATTCTGAATCTATTCTCCGAGGTAAACCAAATCTTGAAAAAATATGATTGACCAGCAAAGTGGCTGCTGTTTGCGCACTGCAGTTAAGAGCAGGAATGCATTCCACCCACTTGGGCCTCAAACAAGTGACAGTCAACAAATAACTGTTCCCGGTGCTGACCTTTGAATGGGCCCAATGAAGTCTATTTTTAAATCTGACCATGGGAGTGTCAGACCTCTGTTCATTAATGATGCCCTGTGTGTGGGGCAAGTAGGTTGGAACCGTGCCACACCAAGCATCCCCTTGTATAGAGCTCTACATCCTGTGACATGTGTGGCCAATAGGCATAATCTTTAAAAAATGGCCAAGGTTTTCTGGGAACCTCTGGGGCCTTCGGTTATGGCATCATGGGCATAATGTATCACCAATCCCTGAAATGACAAAGGCACTACCCATTGGATTTGCAATGACACAGATTCCCGAATCATCAGCCTATCTTGTAAACAAATTCTCTTTTTGTTTTTTAACAACACCCTCAGGTCCTCTTTCCCTTTGCAGTCCTCCCCAGTCAAAGGATTTTGCTCTGCATCTAGCAAGTAGTTATAAAATGGGCCTAAAATAAGATCTTCTTTCTGTGCCTTAATCAAATCTTGATCAAGAGTTTCAAAGCTCCACTGCGCCACAAGCTGATCAACTGTTCCCTCAGTTTTGGAGTGTGTTATTGCATCCACCTGGATTTCACCCAGTATGTACTCAATAGGAAACAACTCCCCCATCACAGCTCCAATTTTGGCTAATTGATCTGCCTTGTCATTTCCTTCCTTGTCTTCTCGTGGTGTTTTCAAATTACCACGTATCTTCCTCCAATGGATGATCATGTCATTTTCTTAGACATGTTTGTCTATGGCTTGGATCATTTTGACATGTTGAAGCATTTCCTTGTTATACGTGAGCATTCCTCTCAATTTTCAACCGGATAAATATTCTTTAAAACTATTTTGTGCATAATCAGAATCAGTGACTAAACATTTTTCTTTAAGTTTATTTTCTACTGCTGCAGATATTGCCTTATAGATGGCAGCCAATTCCACAACTTCACTGCTTTTGGGTCCTAACCTCATGCTAACTCTTGGGATGTCTTCACATTTAATCCACGAGTTTCCTATTCCTGCCACTAGTTATTTTTCAGAATCACCTCCCATGTGGTATGCACATCCATCTACATAAACATTTGGGAGATCCTTGCATGTTTCTTCATTGAAATCCTTGTGTGGGGATTGCTCAAATTCATTTAAATTAGTTTCTAGCTCTCTGTCTACAGGTGCACAGACAGCTGCACAATCATGTAATTCTGCTAGCCCTAGAGCGACTGGGCTCTTTTTGTTCTGTCCATATTTCACGTCCACTGGGAATCCCTGCAGTGCTAACATCCATGATGTAATTCTTGACTGGGCCAAATTCCATGATCTGATCCTTTTACTTTGTAAGAATTATAGAGGCCGATGATTGGTTTCAACAATCACCCGATCCCCTTCAATAATCAGACAAAAATGTTGTATTGCCCAGACAGTGGTCAAAAGTGCCTTTTCACATTCACTAAATTTGCTCTTGACCTGTGACACTGCCTTGCTGGCATATGCAATGATTTTGTTATTTGCATCATGTTTTTCGTATAGTACTGCCGACATACATTGATCTGTGAATCCTATCTCTACAAAGAAGTCTTGGTTTTTTATTGGAAATGCCAAACGTGGTGCTTTTATCAAACAGTTTTTTTTAACTTGGCCACTGCCTCACTATGTTCTTTTCCCATTTCCAGGGTACACCCTGCTTCAGTGATTTAGTCAGAGGCTGCGTAATCTCTGCATAATTTTCAATGGTATGACGTTCTTTCATCGTCAGGCATTTCAAAGCCTGCAGTTTAAACGTGTTTGAGAGTTCATCAAATTTTTGGGGCGGTGGGGAAGGCCAGATAATGGGTTGGGGGGTTGGGTATAGGTACAAATAGGTTAATGAAGGGGTTATGGGGGAGGGGGCCCAAAAAAATAATAATAATTTGATGAACTGTCAAACACGTTTAAATTGCATGCTTTGAAATGCCTGACGATGAAATGACATAGAACCATTTTCAATACTCTACCTATTGTAACTTGTCATTCCTAACAACCTTTTTAAGCTTTTTGGGTTGGTGGGATTTATTTATTTATTTTCTGCTTCTTAGGCGCATATACAGCAAGTAAATTCTGTTTCAAAGCACCCACAGGGCAACAGGGAGGTGACATGGGAATGAGACACATTAAAATACATTAAAATATTAAATACAGTGGAGGGGAAAAGTGGACAAACCTACTATGCCTTGTGAGTATTCAGAACGTGCAAGTGCAGAAGGGAGGGGACAGTGAGGTTAGGTGTTAGGATGCCCGTGCTTGTGGATGACCAACAAATGAATTGCAAGATATGGTAGGTGCGAGCCTCCAGGACAGAGGGTGTGCTGAGGCAAGTGCTGAGGATAGATAGAAGGTTGGGGCGATTCTGTGTGGGAGGTCAGGGCCCTGAGGATGCATAAGGGCCCTGTACACCAATCAAAGCCCTGTGAGTATTGGAGGAGGAGAGAAGGGGGGAAGGAGGAGGTAAGGACGAACATTTTGGGGGGCTTCCGGAATTTAAGAAACTCCTTCTCAAGATGCAGAGGGAGGGCAAGGCTGTTCCATAGAAGGGAACCAGCTGGGGAAAGCTATCGACCTCCTGCCCGCCGTTTAGAAAATTGCTTTAAACACAAAGAGTTGGTGCCACAGGAACAAAGAGGTATAGAGGGAGAATATTTAGTAAGAGAGTTGCAGATAGAGTGATCCTCAGCCCCAGACAGCCTTCTGAATGATACAAAGGGATTTGAATTTAATCTGTAAAACAACTGGGGGCCAGTGAAGACTTTTATGGGCAGGAACGATGCGGTCCCTGGGCTTGAGGCCAGAGATAGGTTTTGCTGCCCTGTTTTGGATTAGCTGGAGGGGTCTCAGAGTGGAAGAAGGTAGATTCAGGAGGAGGCTATTGCAATAGTCAAGCCTAGCGAGAACCAGGGCTCGGGTAACATTGAGCTTCTGGGAGAAAGTGAGAAATGTTTCTGAATTATTTCCACTTTTTTCTTTTGCTGGTTTAACCCATGTTCTGTTACTTCGTGGCCTAAAATATTTATCCTTTTTCTACACCACTGTGCTTTCCGTAAATATAATTTTGACCAAGCCTTTGTAAGTGACCAAGCACATGTCTAATTTCATTGAAGTTACTTTTCAAATCCTCATTCTTAATTAGCACATCATCCCCATAAACTATGGTTCCTCTCAGCTGCATCTAGGAGTGCCTTGCTCAGGAATATCCCAAATTCACTCCCACTATTGACATACCCAAAGGGGGCCCAGCACCATGCATATTGTAATTTGTCAAAGAAGAAGTTACATCAATTTTGTATATCTTCAGCTAGTGGTACACACCAATACACTGCTGTGAGATTCAAAGTGGTAAACACCTTTGACCCTTGAACCTCTGCAAGGCATTGATCAATAAATGGAAGGGGCCGCCTTGAAACAGGTACCCACTTGTTTAATTCTCTCAAGTCTGCATAAGTGGCATTGGCCATTGGGCTTTAGCACATCTACTATGAGAGTATTTGAAGTACTGTGTAAAGGCCTAATGATGCCTCTAGATTCCAAATGTTTAATTATTCCAGCCAGTAACTCCAGACATTCAAGGTCTAACCTATAATGTCGCACAAATACTGGCTCTCTATCATATCCTGCTGGTAGTGTGGCAACATGAAAATCAGTCAGCCACAATCATAGACATCTTTAGCAAAAACCTCTTTGAATTTCATAAAAATCTTCCTCAACTGTCTCTTTCCTCTTCAATTGTGCAAGCATCCGCAGCTTGAATCTGTCCCTTTACCATGTTAGAACATTCTGGGAAACCTGTAGTTGTGTAGTAGTGTCTCTTTGTAGGGCCACTGCCCTTGGATATTTTGTAATATTGGCCTCCACTTCAATTTGCTGCACTTCACCTTGCTGATTTTCTCTTTCAGATTCACCCACTTCAAATAGGACACAATTATCCTGATGACAGCATATCACTTCTTTTGGCTCATAAAATTCCTTTTGTTTTAGAATCCAATGATTCAGGTAATTCACCTTGTGAAGTTAAATAGTTTTTATGGATATTCCCATCATTGGGTTGCTTAAATCAGTAGTGTAGCAAGATTCCTGCACTGCCATCCCTAATGCTGTATTTTGTTTCATTTGAATGTCCTGGTACCCTTTGTTATACACCAGTATTCACCATCCCCAATACCTACCTATGGTGTATATTCGCATTCTAGATTTTGCTGTTTCATGGATTCATTTAGGCACACAAATGCATCGGACCCTTCAATCCGGTGTCCCTTTCTGTACCTTAATACTATTGCAAACTGCCTGGTAAAAGCCGGAATAATAACATCCTTCTTTACTTGAAGCTCAATTGAATATGGCATCATTTGGGCACAATGGTAAGCTTGCCTTTTGTTTTCAAATTCAGGTGCAGCTCCACCAAATCTAGACCAGACCTTCCGATCTGTGCATGATGTTATTTCCCAAATAGAATTTACTTTGGGTTCCACTTACAATTCAAATATTGTGGTGAATGCTTTTAGAGCCATTTGTAATCTTTAGCATGCATCTTGCCACAATTCTTTGTCCCAATTCAGGGTCATCCAGCCTAAAAATGTGCTGATTTTATATTTTATAATGTGGTATTTCCACTCTTGTCAAATATTTGTCTAAACATCTTTTCATGAATGAAACTTCTTTCCTGCTCTAGCGCCAAAGTGGCTTCAATCAATTAAGGATGCCCATTAACATAGGTAGCGATCCATGGCTGCCATTCTCCCATGTTTATCTCTGCAATTGTTGAAATGTATTTTTCCTGATTTGACTCTGCAGCAATATTTGGTTTTCAGTTTTCCTCATCTAGATAAAAACACAATGTGTTTTCACCTATCTGTGTCAGCCATTTTTCCTTGGGATTCAAATAGATCTCTAAAGATTGTTTCTCTTTTTCTCCTCGTATTTCATCCTGACACATGATATATGATATATGATAAGGCATTTATAATGTGCCTATACACGTGTTTCAAGGTGCGATGAGGCAAGGGAGGGGGAACAGAGAGAAGACAGACAACAATCCTACTAGGCCAGGTGTCATTCAGATTTTGCAAGTGCATGGGAAGGGGGAAGTAGGAAAGTGCGGGGCAAGGGAGAGGAACAGTGCAGTACATGGGATAACAGAATAAATAAACAATAAGTAAAAGTATGGCCAATAGGTGGCAAGTGCAAGGGTAAGTTCAGACAAGAGGTGTCAAGTGCTGATAGTGGGATTGTAGGGATACAGAAACAGTCCCCAAGTGCAGGGGTTGCCAGGAAGGCAGTGCAGGTGTGCGAGGGGACCTGGGCCCGAGATCAGAAGGTGGCCAGGTAACCAGTGAAGTTTCCGTTTCAGCCAGGAAGTCAGCAGGGGAGAGGGGGAGAAAAAGCAGAAGCAAAGGGAAAGGTTTTGAGGTGCTTCCGGAACCGGAGATGATCCTCCTCAAGTTTCAGGGAGGCAGGGAAGCTGTTCCAGAGGGAGGCCCCAGCGAAGAAAGATCTACCACCAACTTGTTGCTTGGAGAAGCGACTGACCTAGAGGGAGTTGGAGGTGGATGAGCGAAGAGCTCAAGAAGGAAGATATTTAGGAAGAGAGAGTTGAAGGTATTGAGGCCCCAGGCACCAGAAGGCCTTGTGGACAATCCAGAGTGTTTTGAACTTAATCCTCACAGCCATTGGGAGCCAATGGAGAGATTTCAGTCCTGGAGAGATACGATTCCTGGGCTTGAGGCAAAGGACAAATCTTGCAGTCGTGTTCTGGATGAGTTGCAGAGGGCGGAGAGTAGGAGCAGGCAGATTTAGAAAGAGGCTGTTGCAGTAGTCCAGCCTAGAGAGAACCAGAGCTCTGGAGACAGTGAGCTTCTGGGGAAGGAGAGGAAAGGAAGAATGCCTCTGAGGAGGTGCAGCTGGTAGTGTGAAGCTAGGCACACAGCCATTTTGAAGATATTCTTCCACTGCACTTTAACTCTAATTTAGCAATGGTGCGGCATTCTTTTGCACCGTTGCTTTGAGTTATTATTTTCTTAGGTTTCAGTGTTATTCATGCCATCAATGAGGGGTGACAGCTTCTTCAGGCAATTCGTTCCCATAAGGAATTGGCATCTCATTAATGGGTGTGACCAACACTTCCGGTCTCATCCTATGCTTCCCTATCTTTATGTCAACCTCACTGACAGCTTCCACAGGTATTTCTTTCCCCAATGAAATTATGCACATGGCCTTCACTCTGTCTCAACTTTAAACAGTTTTGTGTGAATCTCCCGTCATTTATGCTTTGCATTAGATCCCTTGATATTATTGTTTCTTGGGCACCTGTGTCAATCATTGCAAATGCATTCCATTTCTCTCCAATAGTGATAGGAGCATAATACCGGCCCTCACATTCTTCTAGTATGCATAGAAAATGTGAATTGTTACGGATTTCAGGGCTTACTTTCCTTAGTCCTGCCTGGCTTTTTGCTATGCAAATAGGCATATGAAATGACATTTTACCCCCGTTTTTGCCCATTTCTTTTTGAATTTCTTTGTCTTTTCTCCTGGACTCAGAACCCATTTGAAGTGTAGCCACTGACTGCCCCTCTGACTTGGGACCTCTAGTGTTCAATACCCATACCTTCATTGTTCTTTCACCATTGTCTGGGTCCTTTCCACTTACCTCCATTCTGGAACCTATTGACTGTGTATTTTCACAGGTGTCAGGTGACAGAATGTCTGTTTTTGGAATGTGACACTTACCTGCATTTTGCATTGTACCTGTCATTCCTGTGTCTAGGAATATCTGTGGCTCTAAATACTCTTCAGGTGACTGACCTGCACCTGTCATTTGGGGAATTTTCATTTCTGCGAAGGTATGAATAGTGTTTTGGTTATCAAGTAAGGAGAGATTGACAGTGGTCTCCCTCTTTTTTTTCACTATTCCGATATTTTCAGTGCACTATCAGGCCTGCAATGATTCATTTGGTCACAAACCATAATTTGACATTGTGGGTTTCATTTTCATGGTACATATTCTTTTTTGATTGCCATCTATCCTGCTGCTCTTTAGGTTTTTCCTGTTCATTTCATATTTCCTGCTCCTCATTTTTCACACACCAGAATGGTCTGGTTCAAATCTAAGTTAAACCACACTCCCTTTTTGTGAGGGTTACAATTCCCATTTATTTTCATGGTTTTAAATCGCTAGACAACTCAGTGTTTTCATTCAAAGGTAATTCATTGGTATGTGTGCTCCCTTTATGGCAAAAATTACTAACTAGTCAGTGCTCGCAAGATCAATCCTGTGATATTCTGCACTTTCATTTAGCTTTTATTTTTGCACTGCACATAATTTCCCTATTTGCTCAGACATTTTAACCTCGGCCTCAAAGCATTGTCCCTGAACCCATCCCGTGAATGGTTCCTTATTTTTGATGCTGAGTGGAAGTGAGTTGCAGTGTTTAGGGGCTAGGGATTGGAAGCTACTGCCCCCTGCTCTGGTGTTTTTGTAGTGGGGCATTGCTAAGAGTGAGAGGTTGTTGGATCTTAGTGACCTGGAGCTTTCTTTTTTGGCAACAGCATGGTTGAGGAAGATGGGACTATTGTTATGGATGCATTTGAAGGTGATACAAAGAGTTTTGAATAGGACTCTGGCGTTGATGGGTAGCCAGTGGTGGTCTCTTCTAATTTTAGAGATGTGGTCATACTTTCTTATTCTGAGGGCAACACGAAGGGCTTTGTTTTGTATAAGTTGTAGTTTGTTGATGTTTGACATGGATGTACCAAGTAGTAGAACATTACAGTAGTCGAGCCTTGATAATATTAGGGCTCTGGCCAGGGTGATGCAATTAGTTGGGGTTAGAAATTGATGACTTGGGGCAATATGTTTAGACGTGTAGGAGGTAGAGGATGTGAGAGCGCTGATGTGTTTGGTCATTGAGAGATTTGCGTCTAAGTAGACTCCTAGGGTTTTTACATGTTTTGGTACCTGTATCATAGTACCATCTATATTGATGGCAGTATAGTCGGGTGAAGAGATTCTATTTTTGATTGGGGCACACAATGAGAATCTCAGTCTTCTCATCGTTGAGGCAGAGGCCGTTTAGTGCCATCCAATTTTGAATTATGGTGCAGATTTTGTTGATGGTCAGAGTATCCTGAATCTGGGTGTCATCAGCAAAGTTGGTGTAGATGACACCCATATCATCTAAAGCAGAGAAGAGGAGCTTAGTATATGCATTATAGAGAGTAGGTGAGAGGCAAGAGCTTTGTGGTACCCCAATGGAGACTGGTATAGGGTCTGCTGCTTCTTTACCCATGGAGATTCTGAGGTTTGTTCCGCTAGAAAGGATTTAATCCATGTGGTGCCTTCAGTAGAAAAGTTAAAAAGTCTTTAACTAGTGTGGCGCAGAGTTTATCATGATCCACAAGGTTGAACGCTGCAGATAAATCCAATAGGAGGAGGATGCAGAGTTTTCCTGTGTCTCTAATGGAGTCCATCTGGATTTTGAGGTCCAAGATGTTGTTTCTGTGCTGTGATTCAGGCAGAAACCGGATTGTCTAGTGCCGGGGAGCTGGTTCTGTTCCAGATGTGCTTGGACTTGGTTATAGGCTAGTTTGTCGAGGATTTTGAGTAGGAACGGGACTGTTGTTATTGGCCTATAATTGGTGGGTACAGTGGGATTCAAGCCAGGTTTTTTTTAAAAGGGGTGTGACCCAGGCTTCTTTAATGCTGGCCAGAACTAGTTTAGAATTAAACAAAGCATTAACGAATTTGGTTATAATGGGTGTCAGAGTGTGGGCACATGATTTGACTACTTTTGCTGGGACGGAGTCCCCTTTGCAATTAGAGGCTTTGAGCTTAGTTATGGTGTCGAGCACTACTTCTTCTGAGACTGGCGTGAAGTGGAAGATAGGATTGTTATTCTCAGTGGATGTTGGGCGGTGGTTGACGGGGATAGGTTTATCTGCTAGGAGTTGTTTTTTAGTTGTGATTTTGTTTTGGAGTAGCACAATCTTGGCAGTTAGCGCGTCTTGGATTGTGGTGCACCATTCTTTACTAATGTTAGTGGAGTTGGTGGCTGGGACTGGGTTTTCCAATACCTTTAGGATTGAGAATAATTCCTTTGAGTCGGACATAGCGTTGTTGATCCGTGTATTATAGGCATTGGCTTTATAGTCGATGATAGCTGTTTTGGAGGCTTTATTTGCCTCCTGATAAATTCTTTCAGTCTCAGTTGTAGGATGTTTTCTAAAGGCATGTTCAAGGGAGCCTTTGGTTCTCCTAAGTGTAACAAGGTCATCGTTGAACCAAAAGCATGATAGTTTGTTCGGGCGTTTGGTTTTGGTGGTAAGAGGAGTTACTACATTGATAGTAGTGGTGAGGCAATTATGGTAAGTGCCTGCTATTAGACATGGGTTATCGTTGGTTAGTGTCAGCATATCTAACTCTTTGGATATCACGGGTACTAAGTTTTCAGGTGTGAGTTTGCGTGGATTTCTAGTTTCGTAGGAGTAAGTGAATTTGGGTGTGTTTGGAGGGTGTTCATTGGATCCGATTGTGAACTTGATGTTGTGGTGGTCTGTCCAGTCTAGAGGAGAGATGGTGTCGATGGAGATATCTGTGTTAAGCGAGAGGACCCAATCAAGGGTTCTTCATTTGATATGGGTGGAGGCATTCACTAATTGGGTAAAGCCCATATCCTTCAGGGCTGAGTGTAGTGCTTCTGCTTTGTGGTCTTGGCTATCCTTGAATTCTAGGTTCAGATCTCCCAGGATGTTACATTTGGTGTTAGGCTTGATGATAGGAGCTAGTAGTAGAGGGATGTCTGTTTCAGGGTGGTTTCTGGAGTTAGGAGATCTATATATCGCTATTATGTTAATGGTAGTTTTTTTTCATTTATATGGAGTTTGGTAAGCAGTATTTCGTACCCTGCAATGTTTTCAATGGGGCATGGTCTTAATTGGAGTTTGGTCTTGGCGAAAATGGCAACAACACCACCATGTGAGTGGGACCTATCTGTTCTGAGAATGGTATAATCTGGTGGGATTGCAAGAGTTAGAAGGGGACCAGAAGCTTGGTGAAGCCAGGATTCTGTGACTATTAATACGTCAAGCTGTGATTCTGTAATGAGGTCGTGGATTTCAATGGCATAAGCTCCAAGGGAGCGGGCATTTATAAGGACGCCTTGGAGGGTGATTGGGGGTTTCTGTCTGGTGGTGTCTGCTGCCATAGTGGTCAAAGCACTAGAGGTGGTGCTTTGTTGAGTGTTAGTATTGAGCATGGGGTGGCAGGTCAAGGTAGGGTACTGTTTAAGTAAGGCGAGGTTGGATGTGATGCAGTTGGCGTTCAGAAGAGTTTGTGATCTTAAGCGTATGCATCTTGCCTCTCCTAGGATGGGCCGAGTGTGGGTTTTGTTAAGGTTGTTGTGTTCCTGGGTGGACTCCTGTGTGAGAGTGTTAGTAGGGTGTTTGGTGTCATAGGTGACGGCATGAGGCGTAGCATTGGGTCTTTTAACACATATGTGATTAGGTCTGTTCCGATACCTTTCACGAGAATGATTTTGGTTTGTGTTTCCCCTGAATTCCCATGACACGGGAGGGGAGGACCGTGGGGTGACCATCCTTGGACCATGGTCAACCTATGGTGGGGACTGACTATATTGGAGAGGTGCATAATTAACATTTTGTCTTTGATTTATGTGTGGTTGCTCGCTGTGCTGATTTCTGTTTTCAATTAACCTATCCACATACCTTGGCCTTTCCCGATGGCCATACACCATTGTGTTAGGGTAAAATCTGCTCTGGGCCCCTAATGTCTAGTATGGACCATTACACATCTGATTGTGGATGTTATTTAACCGTAGCATATCATAGCAAAATCCCACCTTTGGAGCATAACCAAGATACTGAGGACTAATCTAAGAGCTTCCCTTGCTGGGATCAATGTATTGGAACATAGGAGTTTAGGGTGGTGTTCTCTGTTGAGCCTCGCCCCTTTGATTGTGTGGTGCGTAATTCTTTGCTTGAACTTGGGCTGTCTCTAATGCCATCTTTACAGACTTCACCTCTAGTACTGGCAGTGTAGATTCTTCAGTTTTTGATTTAGTTTCTTTACTCTTAGCTGTTTCTTCTTTCTCATTAGATATTGCTTCATAGATTTTAGTTGCCTGTTCAATGGATTTTTCTCTGTCAAATTCACGGATTAGCTGAGATACAATATCTTGCTGAAGCCCATAAAAATAAGTAGTTTTGAATTCTACTGAATGAGAGTCCAAGGTCTCATCAAAGTGTGAGAATTCCCTTTTTACATTTTGAAAAAATTGTAGAGGCGAATAATTTGGCTGGACTGTCATGTTATAGACAGCCTTCTTGGCTTGTTGAATAGAATGATAGGGTGAGAATCAACATCTAATCCCTTTCTCAAACTCCTGCGAAGACAAGTTTTGTTGCTCATTTAGGCCTTGAATAACACTGGCAGATGCAGGGTCTAACGTAATATGATAATACCGTCCACAATGTGCCCTGGGAATATGAAGAATTTGAAGAATTTCAGTCACAACCTCGAGATGATCTACGATACAGCTATCTGATCCCTTTCTGAATGGTTTGATCCAACCCTGTAGACTTTATTATCTTTAATGCACTGAATGGTGCATTATGGGATGTGTCATTTTTCTCCCCTCTGTTCTCTTTTGAGTGAGCATGTGGGTGAGCAGTTGTGGGTGGTCCAGCCTTGAAGCCTGACACAGCCCTCTCCATGCTCCACTCTGCTATATCTGACACTCTTAATGTCCTTGCCCCCATCATGAGAATCCGCCTGAAGCCCAAAGCCAAATGTAACTCCTGGTTTGACTCGGATCTCGTCACCCTAAAATGCAAGTGCAGGGTGGCTGAGAGGAAATGGCGTGCTTCGTGTTCATCCTCTGACAAACTGGCCTGTCGCCTGCTCCAAAGGGAATACCGTCTCTCCGTTCTCACCAAGAAGAGAGCCCTTATCCAAGCCCGCATCTCTGCGGCATCTAACAACTCGGCCGAACTCTTTAAAATCTGCAAGGAGCTTGCCAACCCTGCTGCAGTCTCTACCTCTCCTGTCCCCTCCCAGGCCCTCTGCACTGCACTGGCCTCTCACTTCATCTCTAAAACTCAGGACATCCTGTCCTCACTCTCCTCCTATCACCTCCCTCCCTCTCTTCCCGGCTCTTCCTCTGGCCCTTCTGCAGCCACCCCTCCTCCCTCCTTCTCTGCCTTTCCCCTTTTTTCTGCTGACGAGGTTTCCAGACAAGTCTGATCTATGAAAGTCTCGTCTAAACAGGTTCACCCCTGTTCCTCCAAAACTATCAAGGACCACATCGACTCCCTGGCTCCTGCTCTGGCTGACATTTGCAACCACTCCTTCGTCTCTGGAGTCTTCCCATCCCCCCTCAAGCACTCCCTTGTGCACCCTCTTCTTAAGAAACCCTCTTCCGACCCTTCCTGCCCGGCTAACTATCGCCCAATCTCCATCACTCCCTTCCTGGGCAAGCTCCTGGAGAAACTGGCCATCTCCCAGCTTAACCTCCATGCTGAATCTGTTGGTAGTCTTCATGACCATCAATCTGGCTTCAGAGCTGCCAGAAGCACGGAAACTGCTCTCCTGAACATCCGTGAGGACCTGCTCTTGAACCTCGACTCCAACACTCAGTGTGTTCTCATTCTGCTCGATCTCTCTTCTGCCTTTGACACTGTCAACCATGCCATCCTGCTCAACCGTCTCCGTGATAACCTGGGTATCACTGGTCAGGCTCTGGCGTGGCTGACCTCTTTCCTTTCCAATCGACCCTCCCAGGTCCAACTGGGGTCCTTCCTCTCTGACATCTTTTTCTCCACATGTGGTGTCCCCCAGAGATCTAATATCTCTCCCTGGCTGTTCAACCAGTATCTGGCACTCCTTGCCCACCGCATCGCCGCTCTCTGCCCCAACTTTCAGTGCTATGCGGACGGTACCCAGCTCATTTTCAGGCTACCCTCGGCCTCCTCCTCTCCTTCCCTCATCTCTGACTGTATCTGCTATCCAGGAATGGTGTGCCGCCAATGACCTCTGCCTTAATGCCAGTAACACTGAGATTCTACTCATCGGCACACCCACTCCCTCCTTCCCTGCCTCTCTTGGCCCTCTTCCTGCTCCTACCTGCAAGGCAAAAAACCTCGGGGTCATCTTCGACTCCACACTCTCCTTCTCTCCTCATATATCCGACGTCTCTAAGAAGTCACACTACCAGCTGCACCTCCTCAGAGGTATTCTTCCCTTCCTCTCCTTCCCCCAGAAGCTCACTGTCTCCCGAGCCCTGGTTCTCTCGAAGCTGGCCTACTGTAACAGCCTCTATCTTAATCTGCCTGCTTCCACTCTCCGCCCTCTGCAACTCATCCAGAACAGAACTGCAAGACTTGTCCTTGGCCTCAAGCCCAGGGACCGTATCTCTCCAGGACTGAAATCTCTACACTGGCTCCCAGTGACTGTGAGGATTAAGTTCAAAACCCTCTGCATTGTCCACAAGGCCTTCTGGGGCCTGGGGATAAATACCTTCAACTCTCTCTTCCTAAATATCTTCCTTCCCGAGCCCTTCGCTCATCCGTCTCCAACTCCCTCAGGGTTAGCCGCTTCTCGAAGCAACGAGCTGGGGGTAGATCTCTCTCCGTGGCAGAGGCCTCCCTCTGGAACAGCCTTCCTGCCTCCCTGAAACTGGAGGAGAACCATCTCTGGTTCCGAAGCACCTCAAAACCTTCCTCTTTGCCTCTGCTTTCTCTCTCCCTCTCCCCTGCTAAATCCTTCACTGAAACTGCACTGAATCTGCAACTGGGCTACTCTCACCGACCTCGGTCCTGGGCCCAGCCACTCTCCACTTGCACTGGGTCCCTGGCAACCTCTGCACTGCGGGACTGTCTCTGTATCCCTACAGCCCCCCTTCCCAGCACTTGTCTGCACTTACTTTGCACTTGCCACCAGCTGACCCTATTTATTTATTTATTTTATTCTACTTACTTGTACTGCACTTCCCCCCTCCCCTTGCACTTTTCCCTTCCCCCTACCCCTGCACTTGCGCGATCTGAAGGACACCTGGCCTAGTAGGATCGTTGTCTGTCTTCCCCTTGTTTCCCCCCTCCCTGCCTCGTCGCGCTTTGAAACACTTGTGTATAGGCGCGTTACAAATGCCATATAATATCATATCATAACACTGGACCATAGCCAGGCCTTGTCAAGAAAATAAATGCTAGCAAGTTTCCCTGACTAAGGCTCTGATTAAACTCAGCTTCAGTGAATGTGGTGCACTGTTGCTTTTCCTGAGATTCAAAACTCGAGATTTGCTGTTTCATTTCCCTGCACTGTGCATGAAGCTGCTGTGCTTCATGACAAAGAGCAGAATTCTTGTTCCTCACTTTAGTAATTACCCCTTGCAAATCATTCATTTGTGTCTGGTAATGAGTAACTGTTTTGGTTTTTCCTTCATTTTCATCTAATAGTCTAAATATTTCACTTTACATTGCACTCAAATTCTTAGTTTTCTCACCACTTTCCTCCCTAAGAGTTGGAATCTCTGAAATTGCCACATCTCTATCTTTTGGTACATAGTCTAACACGGTTTTCAATTCTTTCAATTATTCCTCTCTCTCAGCAAACTGTCTTTCTGAATCACCCGTGCACTAAGATCACTACATTTGGCCTGTAGCTGCATATCCAGCTCTCCATGTTCTTCCATCTGTAGCAACCGTTCATGTTCTAAATCTGAACTACACTGTAACTCAGCAATGATATTCAAATCTTTTTCAGGCATGCTTTAGAAGCGTATGTAATGAAAACCACAACTTGGAACACAGCCTAATAATACAATCTCCCGTTTTTGTTCCTTTACTTGAAATAGTCTAAGAAGACACATTTGTAAAATACTTCCTTCATCAAAAATATCTTCAGGATTTTCTTTCTCAACTTCAGTGCTAATCCTATCCTATCTTTCCAAGTTGTTACATTTTCAGATAACAACACTGCAAAAGCAGAGAGTTGTTCTTCGAGGTACAAAGATATTTTTTTTAAAAAAAGCTTCTATTTCTGACATTGTGGGACATAGTACCAACAACACAGTAAAATAAAATGTTGTGCACACAGCACTGTTGCTGCCACTTCCCTCGCAATGCACTGTAGGTCGGAAAATGAGCACACAATATGGTTATGATATACTCTGCAAGGCCATGCCCAGTAATTGTCTTCCCGGCCAATGCACCATAAATATATTAGAGCATTTTGTGTTATTTTGGTGAGCCCCCCAAATACACAGAACTACCTGATAGTATTCTTATATTGGGATCATGAGCGATAAGCCAAAACCGGACCTGGTGCGCACTAGATCACAATTTCATTATCATGTGTTATTTTATGCGTTATGCCTTTCTGGTGGTATCTCCGAATATACTTACCAGTACACCTGGACACTGTCACCTATGTAATCAGCCCCTTATGATGTGTGCCACTTCAGAGTGACCTGTTTTACCATGCATTTTTCAATGTGCAGTAAAATGAAAACACCACAGGCGTTAAAATGAAAATCTCAAAGGCTATCCACCTGTCTATATGTTATCACCAGTAATGAAGACACATAATAAATAGACCAAGCCTTCCTTACTTCTTTTATATGTGCTTTATAATCGATTAGACCGTATGAGAAATACACATGACCGTATGAGAAATACACATCACATATACAATGTACTGAGTTTTTACATGACATCCCTGCAATTCAAAAATGAAAATGAGCATAGCCACAAACACATTTCATTCATAAAGTTTACCCCACAGTAAATAGCTTTTTCACAATAGACTTCAAACACTCTTTTTGTAGATGCCATGAACACTGCTGTACTGACCTTGAAGCTTATCTCTAGTCTAGGCAGCTTATAAACCTTCTGTTATGTCATACATGCTGCTTGGTCAGTGACTAAAACACATGAGAAACAGCCGTCTATGTTTGTGAATACAGCACAATTTTCCAAGCTGCAACTGCCTGCAGAATGCACTCGCAAAACAGGTATGCACCTCAATGTTTACTTGGATCGCACCTAAAGCACGCTGGGTTCTGTGTGCTCTCGGACTGTACGGCAGTACTCCCAATCAGCCCAGCTGTTCAGTGCTCCCACAGAAAGTCTCTATCTGCTTCTTCTCCCTTTTCGGCAGGACAGCTCATCAAACACACTCGTCCTATTGATACCAGCCTGCTTGCCGTCAGCAAATGCAGCACACTGAGTCAGCCAGTGATATATTAATCCCTCCCTCTGATAGACAGCCCTTTTGAAATCCTCTCTGTGACCGCCCATAAAATGTATGTTTGCCTAAAGAAAATGTAATAAAACGCCTGCGTCTTACAATGGTGCACACCTTGCAGGTTCGCTTGCTTGCCTGGAGCACCTCTGCAACATGGGGTCTGATGCTGCCTGCCTGCAACAATGATCCTCTCGAGCCTCCTCATCTGCCGACTTTGGCCCTCTTCTCCACTCCATTTCTTCTGCTGCTCTACGTCCCTGACTCTGGTTGAAGCCACCCTCTGGATCTGCCTGCTACTGCTTAGTCTCTTGTTCTTTCTTCCCTCCAGAACTGCCTGCTCCATCCTAAGACTTCCTGTTGGACATTTATCTGACACTTTTGGCTAAGAGGCCACCTGGTGAGTCATGTCCTGCCTGTGCAGTCTCTCCTATCCCTTTACTCCCCCTCTACCATCTCTTTGGCTCTCTCCATCCCTCCAATCTACTGTAACTGCTTTTACTAATCCTTGCTTGGCTTACCTATTGCACCTATGTCAGCGCTACTTCCAGATAGATTGTCACTGATGTCCTCTTTTCTGTCCCCTCTCCAGACATATCAACACTGCATCTGATCTCTACGCTCTCCCCTTTCTCTTCCTCACCCATTAATGGTGAGATGGGAGGTACTCTTGACTCACTTCTCATCCCCTAGGTGCATCATTAATGTCCATCACAATGGCACTATCATGGCACAGGGTCTTCAACCAAATATCCTCCTCTTTGACAAGGGCCCGTCATCTCTCATCAACTTCCTTCCCACTTCTGCTATCCCTCCTTTCTCTCTCTCTCTCTCTCTCTCTCTCTCTCTCTCTCTCTCTCTCTCTCTCTCTCTCTCTCTGTGTCTGTGTCTCTGTGTCTGTGTCTCTCTCTCTCTCTCTGTCTGCACCTCCTTCACCACCTCCAATGGGTGCACCGCCCCCTGTACCTCACCTAGAAAAGCCTTCAAAGGTGGTGCCCGGCTTAACTTATCCATGTTTAATGCTCACTCTGCTATCAAACAATTTTATGACATTTGCCTCCTTCTTGAACACTTTGATCTCGATGTCATCGCTCTCACGGAAACGTGGTTCAATGCCAGCTTAGACTCTGTTTTTGACTCCCTCCTCCCTGATGGCTACAACATTCTCTCTGAGTGGGTTCCCTTTTCCCATATACACACCCAGCCTTACACCTCCTTTGAAAGCCTGGTCTGCAAGCTTGGCATCTCTCCTACTTCTTCTCTCACCGTTGCCACCATCTACTTGCCCCCCAGCTCTATCTCTCCTTTCGTGTCTAAATGGGATGATTTCTACCTCCCTCTCCTGACTTCTTGGGTGACTTCAACATCCACCTCGACTCCTCAGTCATGGCCTCCACTCTTTTCCGTGACCTCTGTCCCTCTCTCTCCCTCTCGATTCTCCCTTCGGGTCCTACCCACTCTGCTGGACACACTCTAGATGCCTTCATCCATGCAGATCTTCTGCTCTCTGACCCTCTCTCCACCCCGCTCTCCTGGTCTGACCACTCCCTCCTCGCCTCCTACCTGGGACTTCTCGGCCCCATAACCGAGCCTCCTTCAGCACTGCCATCCTCATTCGCGGTCATCTGGCTGATGGAAGGAGTGTCAGTTGCTGCATTTGCTTCCACCTTCACCTCCCCCCGACACCCCCACTGACTCTGCTCTCAACAATCTTCAACTTGCTATCATTAACACTCTCGACATTCTTGCCCCTGTCGTGGGAATCCGCCAGAAAATTGTCACCAAAGCGTAACAGTTGGTACAACTCTGATTTAGCAGCTCTGAAACGCAAGTGCAGAGCAACAGAACAGAAGTGGCAGACCTCAAGCTCATCCTCTGATAAACTGGCCTGTCGCCTACTCCAAAGGCAATATCTTCTCTACTCGCTCCAAGAAGAGAGCTCATAGCCAGATCCGCATTTCTGGAGCTTCTAACAACAAAGCTGAACTCTTCAAAATCTGAAAGGAATTAGCCAATCCATTTACCTCACCTCTTCCTTCCCAGGCCCTCTGCACTGCACTGGCCATCCACTTCACTGTTAAAACCCAGAACATCCTCATTTCTCTCTTGCTTCCCTTGCCCCACTCCTCCCCCTATCCCTCCCTTGGTCCTTCCTCAACCTTCTTCCTCTCTCTCCTCCTTCTCTCCTATTACATCTAACAAGGACACTAGAATAGTCTGCTCTATGAAGGTCTCATCCAAACCGGTCTCTCCCTGTTCTTCCAGAACTATCGAGGACAATATCTGTTCCCTTGCTCCAGTGCTCGCTGACTTCAGCAACCACTCTCTTGCATCTGGGTTTTTCCCTTCCTCTCTCAAGCACTCCCTTGTGCACCTCTCCTGAAAAGGTCTTCTGCCGACCCCTTGTGTCCGTCCAACTACCGCCCCATCTCCATCACTCCCTTCCTTGGGAAACTTGTGGAGAAGTTGGTCTTCCCCCCAACTGACCTAACATACTGTGCTCGTTGGTTGCCTCCACGACCAAAAATCTGGATTCCTGAGCATCCAGAGGCACGGAAACTGCTCTCCTGAACACCCGTGAAGAATTGCTTGCAAATCCTGACTAACTCATTCTGTTCTCATTCTACTTGACCTCTCCTTTGCCTTTGACAAGGTCAACCACACCATCCTCATAAAGTGGCTCCATGACACCCTTGGTATTCCAGGCCGGGCACTGGACTGACTGACTGACTGACTGACTGACTGACCTCCTTTCTCACTGACTGTCCTTCCCAGTTGCTCCTGGGTCTCTCCTCCTCCTCCACCTCTATTTCCACCTATGGTGTTCCCCAGAGCTCTATCCTCTTGATCTTAGCTCTTTCAAATCTATACCGCTCCTCTGCTCCTCTTGCTCACCTGATCTCTACCTTCTCCCTACACTTCCAGTGTTATGCAGATGGCACACAACTCTTCTTCAAACTCCCTATTGCCTCCCTTCCTACTTCCTCTATCATTCCTGATTGATTGCCTTTCTGCTATCCATTCTTGGTGTACCTCTAATGATCTCTGTCTCAATGCCAACAAGACTGATATCCTTCACATTGGGACTCCTGTTCTTTGTTTCCTCCCTTCACTCTGGCCACCCTCTATGGGCTCCCCCCTCGTTTCTCAGAAGTCAGAAACCTTGGGGTCATATGTGCCTCCTTGCTCTTTCATTCCTCACATCTTGGACCTCTCCAAGAAGGCCCATTTTCAACTTCACCTCCTCAGTGGCCTTCTCACTTTCCTCACCTTTCCCAAGAAGCTCACTGTCTCCAGAGCCCTGTTTCGTTCTAGGCTGGACTATTGCAACAGCCTCTTCCTTAATCTATCTTCCTCTTCTCTCCGCCCCTCCAACTAATCCAGAAAAGGGCTGCAAGACGTATCCTTGGCCTCAAACCCAGGGACCGTATCTCTCCAGCCCTAAAATCTCTCCACTGGCTCCCAGTAAGCTGCAAGGATCACATTTAAATCCCTCTGCATCATCCATAAGGCTGTCTGGGGCCAGGAACCATGCTATCTTCTCCTCCTCCTCCATCTCAAGAGTTTCCTTTTCTACTCTTCCTAATCCCCCACAGTCGCCAAGATTGGCCGCCTGGGCCCTTAAGAGTCCCATTGGGTCCTGGCCTTCCGCCCAATCACCTACAGCATCAACCCACCCCCCTGCACTCATCTTCAGGCCCTTATTGGCATGTGGAGTTCCTCAGGTGTGTACTTATTGGATTGGCGGCTGATCTCCCTCTTACCAGGTGGTCACTGCCTCACACTTTAGCCGTTGCCACTGCAATGGGCACTCTGGCACTCCCCTCACCCCCCGTGGTGGTCCTCCTGCACTTAAACCTGCCCCGTTCCCCCTCTCTCTTTCGCTGCACTTGCATGCTCTGAATGTCACAAGGCCTAGTAGGACCGCTGTTGTCATTTGTTTTTCATTGTCATTTACTTGCATTGTCTTTTTTTGCTCCCTTGTTCCCTTCCCTTTGGCCTTGTTGCACTTTGAAACACTATTCTAGCTGTATAAGCGCCTTATAAATGACCAATAAAATAAATAAAATTAATTATAAAAACCAACTCAATACTTATGGTGTACAAACCAAAGTATAACCTTACTGAGATCAGCAGTAAGCAGTTCAAGGCAAGTCAATCCCAATGTAACACATTCAGAATGGCATTAAGCTATTCTTGGGGAGTAAAACCAAGGTAGTTCGACTTTTATAATACAATAATTAATTCAAGGGCAGCAGGCCATATTGGTCATAATATACAGTGTTATTCAGTTATAGAATCACTTAAGTAAACCAACACTGCAACAAGTATCTCTTGCAACATATGCAACTTTCTTCTATTATGAACGGATACAGTCACAACACCAATGTTACTTTTAAGAACACAGATCAGAGCCAGTAACTTAGCTTGTATTCTTTCTAGAGGGGCCTTAACCTACTCGTGGACAAGTAAGAAACTAGTGAAACTAGTTTTGAAGGGCACTAAGCCGTTCAGGGAAAGCATAACCCAACATTACTGTTTAAGAAGAGAAACAGCTATCCAAGGTCGATACACCCCATTGGTATATACACGTATCACACTATTTCTATTATAGGAATAGACCGTTTAACCAAGGATACTTTTCAGAAGTGGCATGTACAATTCTAGGGTAAGTAAGAACTCTAGCAGACTTTTTAAGAAAGGCAATAAGCAGTTTGGGGTAAGTAAGGACCCCTATACTTTTACAAGCAACTCAAAGACAAGTATTAGCTCCAAGGCTGTTTTAGAAATGCATTAAAGCAGATCAGGGAAAGCAAAACCCAATGGGACATTTTCAGAAGAACAAACAGTTAATCAAGGTAAGTAAACCCTATTGGTAAATGTCTACACTCATTCAGTTAAGAATAATAAAACAGTACCAACACAATTACATTTAAGAAGAGTCGAACATTATTAGAAGTAAGTAAAGCAATTTATATAGTTTTTAAAGGGTCAACCAGCAACTTAAAGCTAAGTAATAACTTGTGTAACACTTTGTAACTTATTCCATTACAGAGATACAGTTACAACAGTAACTCATTTACAAGTAAGTACTTTCAACACTTGTTTTATATTTTCAAGACAGAAGCATTATTGTTTAGAATCCTTCCCTGTTCTACAGCATGAGTTTTCTCAGAGGCAGAAGAGGGGCCCTGGTGGTCTAGGAGCCAGCTGTAGGCAGCTGCGAGTAGGGTTCAGATGGAGGAAAGTCAGAGTTCCAGAGGATATCTCTTCAGACAAGTAAGTATTAGCTTCAGAGTTAGTGCAACATGTTCAGGGACTTCACAGAAGACTCCCTATAGGTGTTCCAGCATAAGGCCTGGCCAAACGGTATGGGCAAACTCCCAAACACACAAATCACCCACTCAGCCTCTCAGGATCGACACAAGACTTAAGGTAAGTATTACCCAAGTCAACACAGTACCTTAGCAGAAAAGAAGAGCTCCTGGGTGGATGGATTCACGTTGCAGCAGCACAGGACCCGGTCCATTGAATCTCAGTCTTGCGATGAAAGAAACGGACACTGGATGGAATCTTGCAGCAGCAGTCATAAGAAAAGGCTTCAAACAAAGGATTCATCAAGGCTTCTTGCAGCTCTGGCACGCTTTTACAGGAACCAGATTTAGAACGAATATGCCAGACGGATTCTCTTCACTCTGTCAGTACAGCACTCTGGGGAGGGGACTTCAGGGATTTTAATCCAGTCTCTTGTCGTCCAGCAGGACTCCACCAAAAGTTCAGCAGGAAGCGGACTTCAGAAGATGTTGCACTGCACTCAGGTTCTAGGTCCCCTGGTATTGGCAGTCGCAGCATGAAGAGGGATGGCTCGTTTTGCAGGTCTTCCTGGGACTATTGGGTTTCACTAGCCTCTGGGTAGGAGTCATCATTTTATGGGAGCCCAGGTCAGATGGAAGGAAGGGTTACATCAGGCTCCGGTTACACAGCAGGCTCTCTGGTCGCTGGAAATTGTTACAGCCATTGTTTCTTCATCGTCCTGTTCAGATTCAGCTCCAGTGGTCGACTTGTCAGCAGCTTCTAGAATTGGCGTTTTCATCACGAAATTCAGCACAAATCCTGCAAACACTCACTCCAGTTTACAGAATAGGGTTGGCCGGCTGTCCAATCAGGACAAGCAGGCAAGGTGAAAGACAAAGGGCTGCAGAGTTTTGGACTCCTCCCTCGCTTCCTGCCTTCTCGGATACTGTGGAGCCTCAGCAAGGAATACAAAGGACTCCCGCCGAAGACACTACAACCAAGATCTTTCCCACATAGGTTGGCAGAAGAAGAAGACCTAAGAAAGAACAAGGATACTTAAAAATGGTGAAAAAGAAGGAGTTCACATTCTAGCAGAATGGCGACGATCCTATGCATTACTACGGCTGGTTTGACAGCCTGTGAGTAATATGACTAAAATGTCATTAAGGTAAAACCACTCCCACCAGCCATTCATGTTAACTTGTAATTGTAACAAAGATGTTACCAGGTAAGAAAGGGGGTACAGTGGATTTCCACAGCCTTCCATATAAGGTAGGGTGAGCTGGATCGCTATATAAAATGTAAAGGGGATGGGCATCCCACTTTACTTCTTAGGAACAGTAGTTCACCAAGGAGATAAGAGGAATTAAAAAGGGAAGCCCAAAGAGGCTATCCAGCCGAAGCCCCATAAGTTATAGGGAACTATCAATCCACACCCACACTATAGAGAGATATAAAAAGGTCACCCATCAAAAGAGTAAAAGACTAGGTGAACAAGGAAAATGATTCCCACTCACCCAAGGACAAGGGAAAATAATCACCAAGTCCAAGGAAAGGGTTCTGGGGTTGACAAAGGTCAGGAAGAAGTATCAATATTATGAACATCTTACCTAGCAGCCATCATGTGAAATTCCATTGGCCAAATAGATTATTAAAACAGAAGGAAGAGATTGGTAAGATTTAAGGCGTATTCCAATTAATCTTATATACAGAAATTCCTGAAAGGAGGCATCTCCACCGTCATTGTCCAAGATGACGAAAACCTGTACCAGAGACAGTAAAAGGACAGCAGGAGCTAAAGGTTTACTCTGACGAAGCAGGGAAATTTGGAAAGGTTAGTCTAACTGGAAGCCCAGGGGGTGGACAAAAGGAATTAACAGTGGTGAAAGGCCCTCTCAATTCATAATAGATAGCTAGGACTGTGTCTTAAACTGTGTTTACTAGATGAACACAAAATTAATTCAGTCTTGAGCTGAATGAAATTTGAGATTGGTACCAAACATCCAGGATTCAATCTGATCGGAACTACCCTTGAGCCAGGAGACATGCACCTGCCACACCACACTCAGCGATCAAACCCCTCCAGTGGCTCTGTATAGTGATGAAATAAAACAGGGACAGGATGGACCCCTCAGGTAACCAACATTGCACCGGTGGGGAGTAAAAGAAGATTGAAACCAATCTAAACCTGTCTTCCCTCAGAGGCCAATGCATGCATATAGAATAGCAAGCAGTGCCTTATGGTCCTCCATGTCAAAAGCTGCAGAGAGGTTGAGCAGCGTTAGTTAACAGTAGCCACCATCTCAATAGCCCTGAGGATGTCATCCACATCCGGAAGGGCTGCAGTCTCAGTATTAGGTTGGGCCGTAAAACCTCATTGATATTTAGACGAGCAATTGCTGCTGCGCCATATATAGCAGTAATTATGGAGGGATGGATTTCACTAAAATGTTCCCAAGAAATGGGCTTGCAATGGGTTGATAATGAAGATTACCCAAGCGCACAGCGCAGGAAGTCTAGATTCTATTAAAAGACACAGAGACGAGCATTATGCTCAACTTCTTTAATTACTGCTTCCAACAGCTTTTCAAAAATTCTTAAAATGTCTTTCCTTTTTTTTTTGCATCAGCCTATGGCTGTAAAAACAAACAGTATAAAGAAAAAAGAAACTACAAATCCCATGAATCTCTCCTCTATGGTAGTCCTGATCCTCTGTCTCAATCTCCAATCAGGGCTCCTTCCATTGCTACAATTCCTTCTATCCCCAGGTCGTTTCCTCTTCTTTTTGGGTGGGAACAAGAACAGGTTACATCCTCAGAGTCTTCTGAAACCACTCCTGCACTCAAGTAAGTTATTTAGTCAGCGACTGATTATTCTCCCTGCAGACTCTGCGGGCGCCTATTCCCGGATGCTCGTCTGGTCATCTCCTGCGTAAATAGAGAGGCATACTGTTAGGGAGGGGAATACGCTACTTCTGACATCATAAACCAACATACTGTACAATGAATAACATAGTATATTCGCTGGTAAGGATAATGCTTGCCTCCGTGTCTTCAATAGAATTAAGACGTCCTGCGCTGTGCGCTTGGGTAATCATTCTATGTCAAGACCGGAGGCAAGCATTGTGTCACTAGACCAGTCGGCCGCTTTCATGATATCCTGCAGCGGAACTCCCGCTGCAAATGCCCTGGAAGCAATAGCTCTTCTGGCTGAATGAGCCCCAAACATGATTTCCTTCACCCATCTTGCTACAGTAGCTGATGCTACAGTATGATCTGGTTTCCTGCGCGCTATCAATAATTGCTTCACGCTCTGAGGTCTTTCTGCTGCTGTCGCTCTCTCATAACTCTTAAGGCAATGTGCTACGCATACATTGCTATTGTTAGGAAAGTATGGGTATGAGATTACAGAGGAGCCAGGCTTCATGTGCTGTTCAATATTAAATGCTACAACTTCTTGATAAAAAATGTTCCTGTCAATCTCTAAGGCCTTCATATCTGAAACTCTTCGGCAGGATACTAGGCAAAGTAAGGTGGCCAACTTTCCTGATAACTGTTTTCCCGACAGGAGGTCGTTCCTTGGCCATTGTTCCAACAAACATAGCACCCTGTTAACATCCCACAAGGAAGAATATTTTGTTTGAGGTGGTCTGCTCACTTTCACTCCTTTTATCAACCTGGCTACTGCTGGGTGCTCTCCTACTGGTGCTCCATCTACTAGCTTGTGCCCTGCTGAGATGGCTAATCTATAAACCCCAACCATTCTGAATGCTCTCCCTTGCCCAGGCAGGCTCACTAGAAAGTGTATCACCTGTACTGTAGGGGCTGAAATGGGAGGAACACTCCAAGGCTTTCCCAGCGGAACTATAGCTCCAAATGGTGGAGGGAGCCCATGATACTCCTGTGAGCTCTGTAGCTTCCTCTGAAAGCCCTGGCAAACACCTTCTGCGCCTGAAACTCTGCATGCTAATAATGTTAGTGTCTGACCTTGCACTAGCGGGTTCAGAGCTGCCATTTAATCTGTTAGGAGATCCGCCCTCTGCAGAATCCTCTGGGGAAATTCCAAAGAAAGTTTCATTAGAGCTGGAAACCAGGCTTGCCATTTCCATTCTGGTGTCACCATCACTAATTCTGCTTTGTCCCTGCGCACTTTTGCTAGTATCCTCGCCAGCATCGCAAATGGGGGAAACGCATAATAGACCTGATCCTCCCAACTGTGTAGAAAGGCATCTGTCCCCAGGGCTTATGGATCTAGTCTCCAACTGAAGTATTTTGTCAGCTGAATATTGAGTCTCGAGGCGAAAAGATCTGTATGGAACGGACCCCACACCGGTTGTAACTTTTCGAAAATGGATCTTTGTAGTTTCCAGTTGCTCGAGTCAAGGAGATAGCGGGAGTTCCAGTCTGCTGTGTTCTGAGCTCCCAGCAGATACTCCGCTGTGACTGTGATCTTTTTCTCAGGCAGAAATGCCAGAAGTTTTTTGCCAGCTCTGCTAGCTTCTTTGATTTTGTTACCCCTAGCTTGTTTATGTATCTTACTGCTGAGATGTTGTCCATCCGCAAAAGAATACAGCACTGCGCTTTGTCTTTGGCAAACGCTTTCACTGCAAAAGAGCCTGCCAGAAGCTCCAGGCAGTTGATATGAAGATCGAGTTCTTCTTGCAGCCATTTCCCTCCTGTCTGTCTGACCACATCTGGCGCCCTAGCCTGATCTGCTGGCGTCTGACTCTATGATGAGTACTGGAACGTCTCTGAAAATGGCTCTGCCATTCCATGCTTCCATATTGTGAAGCCACCAAAATAGTCCTGCCTTGCTGTCCTCGTCCAGCGGTACTAACTGATAGTATCTCCAACTTTTCTGAAGATATTTGATTTTCAGCCTCTGAAGGGCTCAATAGTGAAGTGGGTCGGGAAAGATTGCTTGCATAGATGCTGCAAGCAGGCCCACTACTCTGGGTGGATTCTGAAGATATCTAACCGGCTTCATGACAGCTGCTGAGCACAAAGAGATCCAAATTATGGAAAACTGTGTCTCCTGACAGCTACTCTCAGATCCTTCTTTATCGCTCTCATCTTGGGAGCGGGTAGCTCGAAGGTCAGTTTTCGGTTGTCTATCGTGAAGCCTAAGAACTCTGTTCTTTTGCTCTGCATTAGAGCAGATTTCTCCTCGTTTACTAGTAAACCGAACCCTGATATTGTGGAAAATGCCCACCGCACTTGCATGGTGAGCCCTTCTAGTCCCTTGTGTCACATGCCATAGTTATTCCCTTGGCAGTGTATTGTAGGCTAAAATGAAAGAAAGAAAAAGAGACACTTTCACTTTAAATTATCCTTGTGCTTAGACACAAATCAATCTGAGAGAGGGATAATCTGTTTCTTTTAGATTTCATTAATTTTTTGTATATGCAAGTTCTATCTCCTGTTGCCTACCGAAATGCTATGCTAGCGTGATACTTCCTTTCTTTAATACCGCTTTCTAAGCGTGAGAAATCGAGCACAGCGTTCGTTACAGCAGCTCGAATAAACAGAAATGCCCGCGCATCCACAATACGCACTCAGCGTGTCATTCTGATCCACCACTGCGTATGTGCTTAGATTAACAACGGCTGTATACCTTGGTCAGCTGGGGGGGGGAGGTTATCCAAATACCTACGTGGATGCAGACCAGAGCCCTGACAAACTAAATAGCTTCTAGTAGTATGAAAAATGTGCAAACAAATGTAACAGGTTACTTAACTGTCGGTAGCAGCAAAAAAGCAGAGGAAAGGACCTGGGGAAACAGGGATTTGTAGCTACGGAGGAGCCCTGATTGGAGATTCAGATAGAGGCTCAGGACTACCATATAGTATAGTGTACTAGAGAGACACCTGACCGGCCCATAGGATCAGAGTTTGCTCTGTAGTACTTTAAGACGAGATAGCTGCACCTTGAGGTGGATGGGGGTGCCGGTATATTACTCCAACACCAATCAATAAGGACAGCTCAATGGTTTAACAAAGGGGAGTCCGTTTAATGACAAGTACAAAAAACAGGGAAACTTGGAGATCAACAGTGATGCGATGGCCCGTCTCGCTTTAACTCCCCCCAACTTCATGCAAACAGCAACAGTTATACCCAAAATTCGTCATCATTGACGTGTAACACTCAAAAGTTGTCATGCAATTCTATTGGTTGGAAAAGGTAACTTAAATATAGGTGCTTTATCTGTATATGGTAACGGAGAGTGGGGATTGGATAAACATTATCAAGTGGGCGTCTAAGCCCTTCCTTCAAAAATGACTACAGTGGACGTCACTAAAAGTACGACGTCCCATTGGTTCTACTATCTATAGGACCCTAGATTATTTGGTCCACTGTGATTGGGTTGGTTTTGACCCCATGCATAAATCTCCAGTTTAATTAGCAGCATGCAGAATGGTCAACCAGGTGCAAGATGCCCCAAGATTCACCCGGCCTCCCTTCCATCAATCAGTACTTCAGTGCCCATGTGTCAATTAGTTGGCTGTTGTCGGCCTCGAAACTGTAGTTTCTGGTCAGAAAAAGTTATAGTATCTTCTGTCTGGGTGACAGCCAGGCGTAGGTGCCTCTTCACGCTCGGCTGGTCACGTGCTAGCACACCGTGAATCTGCTCAGTTTTCCTTCTATTTGTGCATTTAATTCTTGTTCGGCTCGCCACCTGCCTGGGCCTCCTTATCTCGGCCTTCCCTAGATATGCTTTTCTGTTCTTAAGTTTCGATTCTTCGAAGCTACTGTCCGCCTCCCTCTCTTGGTCTGACTTCGACTTCTCAGGCACGAGCTGCTCTTGCTGAGTTTCGATTCAGCTGTCTTCTCCTTTTAGCTGGAATACGAATCCTGTTCTTTTTGACCCTTAGTAACCTGGGTTAATTCTGCTTTTGTGTAAAGTGGACTCGCACTTATATAGTGTGCTTCGTTGAGGTAGATATATATATATATATATATATATATATATATATTCAGTGAAAAAACGTTGTTAAAGGCACGTTATGGTTCCAAGTAAAACCGAAAAACTCTTGAAATTCGCCAGTTATGGTAAGCTAAGCAACCATAACTCGCGCCACCACCGTGCACTGCTAAGACTAACACCCACGACATCAAAGATGACATCACAAATGTCATTGATGACATCACTTATGACATCACATGTGTATGTACTTTTTATGAAATGTGAGTACAAGGGATTCTTATTATAATGTTGCGAAAAAAGTGTCAAGTATCATTGCAATAAATATCATACCCTAATTAGTGCATTGAACGATGCATTGATATAAATAGCATTCTATTATGGGGTTCTATCTAGTATATTAAGCTACTAATGCAGAAACATAGCATTGTGTGCAGCGTACAAGATGAAGGTATAATGTTCGTAATGTTAATATGTTGAATAATGAAATGATAATTGTTTTCTTAATAGATTGTTGTGTACTGTGAAATATGTAATAAGTAGCTAATAAAACCCATGTATTACATAATTGCATTACTATAGACAAAACACAAAGAGACAAGAACACATACCAATATGGGTATATACAGGGAAAGTGAAGTTAGCAAAAAAGCACAAGTAGTAGCAGAAACAATTCATAACCTAAATGATTGCTCTGTTTCAAAGCTGCTATTTACCCTATGTATATGTATCACTTGATGTGATTGGACCCTAAGGAAAGTAGTGCGAGTACAACGTATACAAATATGACCATATACAGGGAAAGTACAGCCATAAAAAACAACAGAACTATCAGAAAGTGCTGATAAGGCTATTGATTATCTTCATGCACAGAAAGGATTGCTGTCTTTCAAGCTTGTGTCTTCCCCTATGTATATGTTTCAATATGATGTGACTGGACTCTAAGGTAATTACTATAAGAACCTACTTGTAGGATACGTCTACAAATAAAATACAATTTTTAGTTTCTGACTGTTACTGAAGAAAACCATGTGGCCTAGATATGTCAGCAAAAGAAAAAAGAGTGAGCCAGACATGTGATGTCACCAGTGATGTCAGACATTTGTGATGTCATCTTTGATGTCGTGGGTGTTAGTCTTAGCAGTGCATGGTGGTGGCACGAGTTATGGTTGCTTAGCTTACCATAACTGGCGAATTTCAAGGGTTTTTCGGTTTTACTTGGAACCATAACGTCCCTTTAACAAAGTTTTTTTACTGAATTTCATAGGTTAGTAGCGCAACTTAACCATAAAGTCCCTTTAACAAAGTTTTTTTACTGAATTTCATAGTTTTTTTTATTAGTGCAACGTACCCATAACATCCTTTTCAAAGGAGGAAGACCACTAGCATCCTAGGTTCTCAAAGTGGGAACCCGGGGTGGTAAAAAAAAGATTTTTCTTCCCAAACCGGGACGCCGCAGGCAAGCGTTCCGGTGTAGGAAGGAAAATCTTTTACCAAGATGGACACGATCGAAAGGGAAGGCAGGGTGTATAAAGAGAACAAAACAGGGCATCGGCGGGGGGTCGGGAAGACCAGGAGAGAGACACAGGGCATGAGCGGGGGTGGGGGGTAACACGAGGTTAGACACGGGGCATGAGCGGGGGGTGGGGAAAAGGAAGACACGGGCATGAGCGGGGGGTGGGGGAAAGAAGGAAGACACGGGGCATGAGCGGGGGGTGGGGGGAAACAAGGAAGACAGGGCATGAGCAGGGGTGGGGGGAAGAAGGGAGACACGGAGCATGAGCGGGGGGAATAAGGGAGACACGGGGCATGAGCGGGGGGAAGAAGGGAGACACGGGGCATGAGCAGGGGATGGGGGAAGAAGGGAGACACGGGGCATGAGCGGGGGGTGGGGGGAAGAAGGAAGACATGGGGCATGATCAGGGGGTGGAAAGAAGGGAGACACGGAGCATGAGCAGGGGGTGGGGGGTAAGAAGGGAGACACAGGGCATGAGCGGGGGGTGGGGGGGGAGAAGGGAGACACGGGGCATGAGCGGGGGATGGGGGAAGAAGGGAGACACGGGGCATGAGCGGGGGGTGGGGGAAGAAGGAAGACATGGGGCATGATCAGGGGGTGGAAAGAAGGGAGACACGGAGCATGAGCGGGGGGTGGTGGGGGAAGAAGTGAGACACAGGGCATGAGTGGGGGGTGGGGGTACAGGAGGGAGACACGGGGCATGAGCGGGGGGTGGTGGGGGAAGAAGTGAGACACAGGGCATGAGTGGGGGGTGGGGGTACAGGAGGGAGACACGGGGCATGAGCGGGGGCTGGGGGGGAAGAAGGGAGACACAGGGCATGAGTGGGGGGTGGGGGTACAGGAGGGAGACACGGGGCATGAGCGGGGGGTGGTGGGGGAAGAAGTGAGACACAGGGCATGAGTGGGGGGTGGGGGTACAGGAGGGAGACACGGGGCATGAGCGGGGGCTGGGGGGGGAAGAAGGGAGACACAGGGCATGAGTGGGGGATGGGGGGTACAGGAGGGCGACACGGGGCATGAGCGGGGGGTGGGGGTACAGGAGGGAGACACGGGGCATCAGCAGGGGGACAGGGCAGACACGGGGCATGAGCGGGGGTGGGGGAGGAAGAAGGGAGACACGGGCCATGAGCGGGGGGTGGGAGGAGACGGAAGACACGGGGCATGAGCGGGGGGTGGGAGGAGAAGGAAGACACGGGGCATGAGCGGGGGGTGGGGGTGGAAAGAAGAGAGACACGGGGCATGAGCGGGGGGTGGGGGGAGAAGGGAGACACAGGGCATGAGCGGGGGGTGGGGGCAGAAGAAGGGAGACACGGTGCATGAGCGGGGGTTGGGGGGGAGAAGGAAGACAGGGCATGAGCAGGGGGTGGGGGGTGGGAAGAAGGGAGACACGGGGCATGAGCGGGGGGTGGGGGGAGAAGGGAGACATGGGGCATGAGCGGGGGGTGGGGAGGGAAGAAGGGAGACACGGTGCAGGAGCGGGGGGTGGGGGGAAGAAGGAAGACACGGGGCATGAGCGGGGGGTGGGGGGAAGAAGGGAGACACGGGGCATGAGCGGGGGTTGGGGGGGAGAAGGAAGACACAGGGCATGAGCAGGGGGTGGGGGGTGGGAAGAAGGGAGACACGGGGCATGAGCGGGGGGTGGGGGGAGAAGGGAGACATGGGGCATGAGCGGGGGGTGGGGAGGGAAGAAGGGAGACACGGTGCAGGAGCGGGGGGTGGGGGGAAGAAGGAAGACACGGGGCATGAGCGGGGGTGGGGGGAAGAAGGGAGACACGGGGCATGATCAGGGGGTGGGGGGTAGAGGAGGGAGATGCGGGGCAAGAGCGGGGGGTGGGGGGGTACAGGAGGGAGACACTGGGCATGAGCGGGGGGTGGGGGTACAGGGCAGACATGGGGCATGAGCGGGGGGTCGGGGAGGAAGAAGGGAGACACGGGGCATGAGCGGGGGGTGGGGAGAAAGAAGGGAGACACGGGGCATGAGCGGGGGCTGGGAGGAAGAAGGGAGACACAGGGCATGAGCGGGGGGAAAGAAGGAAGATACGGGGCATGAGCGGGGGTGGGGGTACATGAGGGAGACACGGGGTATGAGCGGGGGGTGGGGGAAACGGCACACATGGGGCATGAGCGGGGGGTGGGGGGGGAACAGGGCACACGGGGCATGAAGGGGGGTGGTGGTGGGAAAGGAGGGAGACACGGGACATGAGCGGGGGTGGGGGGAAAGGAGGGAGACACAGGGAATGAGCGGGGGTGGGGGAAAGGAGGGAGACACAGCATGAGCGGGGGTGGGGGGAAGGGGAGAGACACGGGGTATGAGTGGGGGTTGGGCGAGGGGAGAGACACACGGGGCATGAGGGGGGTGGGGAAAAGGAAGACACGGGCATGAGCGGGGGGTGGGGGAAAGAAGGAAGACACGGGGCATGAGCGGGGGGTGGGGGGAAACAAGGAAGACACAGGGCATGAGCAGGGGTGGGGGGAAGAAGGGAGACACGGAGCATGAGCGGGGGGAAGAAGGGAGACACGGGGCATGAGCAGGGGGAAGAAGGGAGACACGGGGCATGAGCGGGGGATGGGGGAAGAAGGGAGACACGGGGCATGAGCGGGGGGTGGGGGGAAGAAGGAAGACATGGGGCATGATCAGGGGGTGGAAAGAAGGGAGACACGGAGCATGAGCAGGGGGTGGGGGGGTAAGAAGGGAGACACAGGGCATGAGCGGGGGTGGGGGGGAAGAAGGGAGACACGGGGCATGAGCGGGGGATGGGGGAAGAAGGGAGACACGGGGCATGAGCGGGGGGTGGGGGGAAGAAGGAAGACATGGGGCATGATCAGGGGGTGGAAAGAAGGGAGACACGGAGCATGAGCAGGCGGTGGGGGGGTAAGAAGGGAGACACAGGGCATGAGCGGGGGGTGGTGGGGGAAGAAGTGAGACACAGGGCATGAGCGGGGGGTGCGGGTACAGGAGGGAGACACGGGGCATGAGCGGGGGCTGGGGGGGAAGAAGGGAGACACAGGGCATGAGTGGGGGATGGGGGGTACAGGAGGGCGACACGGGGCATGAGCGGGGGGGTGGGGGTACAGGAGGGAGACACGGGGCATCAGCAGGGGGACAGGGCAGACACGGGGCATGAGCGGGGGTGGGGGAGGAAGAAGGGAGACACGGGGCATGAGCGGGGGGTGGGGGGAAGAAGGGAGACACGGGGCATGAGCGGGGGGTGGGGGTGAGGAGAAGGAAGACACGGGGCATGAGCGGGGTGTGGGGGGAGAAGGGAGACACAGGGCATGAGCGGGGGGTGGGGGCAGAAGAAGGGAGACACGGTGCATGAGCGGGGGGTGGGGGGGAAAGAAGGGAGACACGGGGCATGGGCCCCCACCCCCGCTCATGCCCCGTGTCTGCCCTGTTCCAACAGGACAGATACGGGACATGAGCGGGGGGTGGGGGGGAGAAGGGAGACACGGGGCATGAGCGGGGGGTGGGGGGGAGAAGGAAGACACAGGGCATGAGCAGGGGGTGGGGGGTGGGAAGAAGGGAGACACGGGGCATGAGCGGGGGGTGGGGGGAGAAGGGAGACATGGGGCATGAGCGGGGGGTGGGGAGGGAAGAAGGGAGACACGGTGCAGGAGCGGGGGGTGGGGGGAAGAAGGAAGACACGGGGCATGAGCGGGGGGGGAAGAAGGGAGACACGGGGCATGATCAGGGGGTGGGAGATAGAGGAGGGAGATGCGGGGCAAGAGCGGGGGGTGGGGGGGTACAGGAGGGAGACACTGGGCATGAGCGGGGGGTGGGGGTACAGGGCAGACATGGGGCATGAGCGGGGGGTCGGGGAGGAAGAAGGGAGACACAGGGCATGAGCGGGGGGAAAGAAGGAAGATACGGGGCATGAGCGGGGGTGGGGGTACATGAGGGAGACACGGGGCATGAGCGGGGGGTGGGGGGAAACGGCACACATGGGGCATGAGCAGGGGGTGGGGGGGAACAGGGCACACGGGGCATGAGGGGGGTGTGGGGGAACAGGGCACACACGGGGCATGAGGGGGTGGGGGTGGGAAAGGAGGGAGACACGGGACATGAGCGGGGGTGGGGGGGAAAGGAGGGAGACACAGGGGGCATGAGTGGGGGTTGGGCGAGGGGAGAGACACACGGGGCATGAGCGGGGGGTGGTGGGAGGGGAGAGACACGGGGCATGAGCGGGGGGTGGGGGGGAGGGGAGAGACACGGGGCATGAGTGGGGGGTGGGGGGAACAGTGGGGAGAGAGACACGGGGCATGAGTGGGGGGTGGGGGGAACAGTGAGGAGAGAGACACAGGGCATAAGCGGGGGTGGAGGGAGAGACACGGGGCATGAGCAGGGGGTGGGGGGAAGGAAGGGAGACACGGGGCATGAGCGGGGGGTGGGGGGAAGAAGCGAGACATGGGGCATGAGCAGGGGGTGGGGGGTGGAAAGAAGGGAGACACGGGGCATGAGCGGGGGGTGGAGGGGAGAAGGGAGACACGGGGCATGAGCGGGGGGTGGGGGTGGAAAGAAGGGAGACACGGAGCATGAGCAGGGGGTGGGGGGAGAAGGGAGACACGGGGCATGACACGGTGGGGGTACAGGAGGGAGACGCGGGGCAAGAGCGGGGGGTGGGGGGGTACAGGAGGGAGACACGGGGCATGAGCAGGTGGTGTGGGGGGTACAGGGCAGACACGGGGCATGAGCGGGGGGTCGGGGAGGAAGAAGGGAGACACGGGCATGAGCAGGGGTGGGGGGGAGAAGGGAGACACAGGGCATGAGCGGGGGGTGGGGGTTAAGAAGGGAGACACAGGGCATGAGCGGGGGGTACAGGAGGGAGACAGGGCATGAGCGGGGGGTGGGGGTGGAAAGAAGGGAGACACGGGGCATGAGCGGTGGAGGGAGACACGGGGCATGAGCGGGGGTGGGGGGGAAAGAAGGGAGACACGGGGCATGAGCGGGGGTGGGGGGAAGAAGGAAGACACGGGGCATGAGCGGGGGTGGAGGGGAAGACGGGAGACACGGGGCATGAGCAGGGGGTGGGGAGGGAAAGAAGGAAGACACGGGGCATGAGCGGGGGGTTGGGGGGGGAAGAAGGGAGACACGGGATGAGCGGGGGGTGGGGGAACACAAGGGAGAAACGGAGCATGAGCGGGGGGTGGAGGAAACAGGGCAAACATGGAGCATGAGCGGGGGGTGGGGCGGAACAGGGCACACACGGGGCATGAGGGGGGTGTGGGGGAACAGGGCACACATGGGGCATGTGCAGGGGTTGGGGGTGGGAAAGGAGGGAGACACTGGACATGAGCGGGGGGTGGGAGGGGGAAAGGAGGGAGACACAGGGCATGAGGGGGGTGGGGGGAACAGAGGAGACCCGGGGCATGAGCGGGGGTGGGGGGAAGGGGAGAGACACGGGGCATGAGCAGGGGTGGGGGGGAAGGGGAGAGACACACGGGGCATGAGCGGGGGGTGGGGGAGAGGGGAGAGACACGGGGCATGAGCGGGGGTGGGGGGAACAGTGGGGGGAGAGACACGGGGCATAAGCGGGGGGTAGAGGGAGGGAGAGACACACGGGGCATGAGCAGGGGGTGGGGGAAGGGGAGAGACACACGGGGCATGAGCAGGGGGTAGGGGAAAGGAAGGGAGACATGGGGCATGAGCTGGGGGTGGGGGGAAGAAGCGAGACATGGGGCATGAGCAGGGGGTGGGGGGTGGAAAGAAGGGAGACACGGGGCATGAGCGGGGAGTGGAGGGAGAAGGGAGACAGGGCATGAGCGGGGGGTGGGGGGGAGAAGGGAGACACGGGGCATGAGCGGGGGTGGGGACGGAAGAAGGGAAACACGGTGCATGAGCGGGGGGTGGGGGGAAGAAGGCAGACATGGGGCATGAGCGGGGGGTGGGGGGGAAGAAGGGAGACACAGGGCATTTGCAGGGGGTGGGGGGTACAGGAGGGAGATGGGGGCAAGAGCGGGGGGTACGGGGGTACAGGAGGGAGACACGGGGCATGAGCGGGGGGGTGGGGGGTACAGGGCAGACACAGGCATGAGCAGGGGGTCGGGGAGGAAGAAGGGAGACACGGGGCATGAGCGGGGGGTTGGTGGGAAGAAGGGAGACAGGGCATGAGCGGGGGGGAAAGAAGGAAGATACGGGGCATGAGCGGGGGGTGGGGTGGAAAGAAGGGAGACCTGGGGCATGAGCAGGGGGTGGGGGGGAAAGAAGGGAGACACGGGGCATGAGCGGGGGGTGGGGGGGAAAGATGGGAGACACAGGGCATGAGCGGGGGTGGGGGGGGAAGATGGGAGACACAGGGCATGAGCAAGGGGTGGGGGGGAGAAGGGAGACACGGGGCATGAGCGGGGGGCGGGGGGGGAAAGAAGGGAGACACAGGGCATGAACGGGGGGTGGGGGGAAGGGAGACAGGGCATGAGCGGGGGGTCAGGGGGAAGAAGCGAGACATGGGGCATGAGCAGGGGTTGGGGGGTGGAAAGAAGGGAGATACGGGGCATGAGCGGGGGGTGGGGGGGAGAAGGGAGACCCGGGGCATGAGTGGGGGGTGGGGGGGAGAAGGGAGACACGGGGCATGAGCGGGGGTGGGGACGGAAGAAGGGAGACACGGTGCATGAGCGGGGGGTGGGGGGAAGAAGGAAGACATGGGGCATGAGCGGGGGGTGGTGGGGAAGAAGGGAGACACGGGGCTTTTGCAGGGGGTGGGGGTACAGGAGGGAGACGCGGGGGCAAGAGCGGGGGATAGGGGGGTACAGGAGGGAGACACGGGGCATGAGCGGTGGGGGGGTACAGGGCAGACACAGGGCATGAGCGGGGGGTCGGGGAGGAAGAAGGGAGACACGGGGCATGAGCGGGGGTGGGGGGGGAGAAGGGAGACACAGGGCATGAGCGGGGGTTTGGGGGGGGGAAGAAGGGAGACAGGGCAGGAGCGGGGGGAAAGAAGGAAGATACGGGGCATGAGCGGGGGGTGGAAAGAAGGGAGACCCGGGGCATGAGCGGGGGGTGGGGGGTAAGAAGGGAGACACGGGGCATGTGCGGGGGGTGGGGGGGAAAGATGGGAGACACGGGGCATGAGCGGGGTGGGGGGAAGAAGGGAGACACGGGGCATGAGCAAGGGGTGGGGGGAAGAAGGGAGATACGGGGCATGAGCGGGGGGTGGGAGGGAAAGAAGGGAGACACGGGGCATGAACGGGGGGTGGAGGGGGAAGGGAGACACGGGGCATGAGCAGGGGGTGGGGGGAAGGAGGGAGACACGGGGCATGAACGGGGGGGTGGGGGGGAAGAAGGGAGACACGGGGCATGAACGGGGGGTGGGGCATGAGCGGGGGTGGGGGGGAAGAAGGGAGACACGGGGCATGAGCGGGGGGTGGAGGGGAAAGAAGGTAGACACAGGGCATGAGCGGGGGTGGGGGGAAGAAGGGAGACACGGGGCATGAGCGGGGAGTGGGGGGAAGAAGGAAGACACGGGGCATGAGCGGGGGTGGGGGGAAGGAAGGAAGGCACGGGGCATGAGCAGGGGGTGGGGGGAAGGGGAGAGACACACGGGGCATGAGCAGGGGGTGGGGGGAGGAAGGGAGACACGGGGCATGAGCGGGGGTGGGGGAAGAAGCGAGACATGGGGCATGAGCAGGGGGTGCGGGGTGGAAAGAAGGGAGACACGGGGCATGAGCGGGGGGTGGTGGATAGAAGGGAGACACGGGGCATGAGCGGGGGTGGGGAGGGAAGAAGGGAGACACGGTGCATGAGCGGGGGGTGGGGGGGAAGAAGGAAGACAAGGGGCATGAGCGGGGGGTGGGGGGAAGAAGGGAGACACGGGGCATGAGCGGGGGTGGGGGGTACAGGAGGGAGATGCGGGGGGCGGGGGGTACAGGAGGGAGACACGGGGCATGAGCGGGGGGTTGGGGGAGAAGGAAGACACAGGGCATGAGCGGGGGTTGGGGGGAAGAAGGGAGACAGGGAATGAGTGGGGGTCATCACAAGGGAGACACGGAGCATGAGCGGGGGGTAGGGGGAAACGGGGCACACATGGGGCATGAGTGGGGGGTGGGGGTGGGAAAGGAGGGAGACATGGGACATGAGCGGGGGGTGGGGGGAAAGGAGGGAGACACAGGGCATGAGCGGGGGTGGGGGGGAACAGAGGAGACACAGGGCATGAGCGGGGGTGGGGGGAAGGAGAGATACACACGGGGCATGAGCGGGGGTTGGGGGCGAGGGGAGAGACACTTGGGGCATGAGCGGGGGGTGGGGGAACAGTGGGGAGAGAGACACGGGGCATGAGCGGGGGTGGGGGGAGGGAGAGACACACACGGGGCATGAGCAGGGGGTGGTTGGAAGGGGAGAGACACGGGGCATGAGCAAGGGGTGGGGAGAAGGGGAGACACGGGGCATGAGCGGGGGTGGGGGAAAGGGAGAGACACACGGGGCATGAGCGGGGGGTGGGGAGAGGGAGAGACACAAGGGGCATGAGCAGGGGGTGAGGGAAGGGGAGAGACACATGGGGCATGAGCAGGGGGTGGGGGGAAGGGGAGACACACGGGCAATGAGAAGGGGGTAGCGGGAAGGGGAGAGACACATGGGGCATGAGCGGGGATGGGGGGAGGGGAGACACACGGGGCATGAGCAGGGGGTGGGGAGAAGGGGACACACAGGGCATGAGCAGGGATGGGGGGGGAGACACACGGGGCATGAGCGGGGTTTGGGGGGAGGGGAGAGACACGGGGCATGAGCGGGAGTGGGGAGAGAGACATGGCGCATGAGCGGGGGGTGGGGGGAGGGAGAGACACACGGGGCATGAGCAGGGGGTGGGGGGGAAGGGGAGACACATGGGGCATGGGAAGGGGGTAGGGGGAAGGGGAGTGACACATGGGGCATGAGCGGGGGTGGGGGGGAGGGGAGACACCGGGCATGAGCGGGGGGTGGGGCAGGGGAGAGACACACGGGGCATGAGCAGGGGAGGGGGGAGGGGAGAGACACACGGGCCATGAGCGGGGGGTGGGGGAAACAGGGTACACATGGGGCATGAGCGGGTGGTGGGGGGGTGAACAGGGCACACACGGGGCATGAGGGGGGGTGTGGGGGAATAGGGCACACACGGGGCATGAGCGGGGGATGGGGGTGGGAAAGGAGGGAGACGCAGGGCATGAGCAGGGGTGGGGAGGAACAGAGGAGACACAGGGCATGAGCGGGGGTGGGGGGAAGGGGAGAGACACATGGGGCATGAGCGGGGGGTGGGGGCGAGAGGAAAGACACACGGGGCATGAGCGGGGGGTTGGAGGGAACAGTGGGGAGAGAGACACGGGGCATGAGCGGGGGGTGGGGGGAGGGAGAGACACACGGGGCATGAGCAGGGGTGGTTGGAAGGGGAGAGACACACGGTGCATGAGCAGGGGGTGAGGGGAAGGGGAGACACGTGGCATGAGCTGGGGTTGGGGAAGGGGAGACACACACGGGGCATGAGCGGGGGTGGGGGGGAAGGGGAGACACACGGGCCATGAGCGGGGGGTGGGGGGAAAGGGGAGAGACACACGGGGCATGAGCAGGGGGTGGGGGGAAGGGGAGAGACACACGGGGCATAAGCGGGGGGCGGGGGGAAGGAGAGAGACACGGGGCATGAGCGGGGGTGGGGGGAAGGGGAGAGACACACGGGGCATGAGCAGGGGGTGGGGGAAGGGGAGACACACACGGGGCATGAACGGGGAGTGGGGGGGAAGGGGAGACACATGGGACATGAGCGGGGGTTGGGGGGAAGGGGAGCGAGACACGTGCATGAGCGGGGGGTGGGGGGCAAGGGGAGAGACACACGGGGCATGAGCAGGGGGTGGGGGGAAGGGGAGAGACACACGGGGCATGAGCGGGTTTTGGGGGGAAGGGGAGAGACACACGGGGCATGAGCGGGTGGTGGGGGAGAACGGGAGACAGACAAAAACACGGACATGAGTTTGTGTGCAGGCGGCAGATCCCGCTCCTCAGCCCTCCGCTGACCACCATGTGCCGATGGCATGAGCGGGGGCTGGAGGACCAGGGGAGACACGGAGCACGAGCGGGGGGTGGGGCAGAATAGGGCAGACACGGGGCATGAGTGGGGGGTAGGGGGAACAGGAGACAGACATGGGCATGAGCGGGGGTGGGGGACTTACTGTGCAGGCGGCAGATCCCGCTCCTGCTGACCTGACAAAGCCTAAAGCCTCTCATGCGAGAAAGAAAGCTGGCGGGCGTCTCTGAAGCCACGACACACTGCACGCTTTCACCGCATCCAATGAGAGAGCACGTCAGATGTCCGCGGACATCACGCAACCTGCTTTCCCCAATCCCTGTCCTGTCCGCGAAGCGAACACAGATATCACTATTGTTTTTTAACCTACTTTTTGGTCATTTTAAAAAAAACTACTGGACAGATTTTCACCAAATTTGCAAAAGCACTCTTCGGGACCAAGCCGCTGCTCCTGGTCCAAATTTGGTGAAAATCCGTCCAGCGGTTTGGGCTGTAGGCGCGAGCAAAATATTTTTCCCATTCAGTCTATGGGAAAAAAATAAATTTTGGGACCCCCCCTATAACTTTTAACTTTTCCCCCCCTGGACGAATCCTCATCAAACTTTGCAAAAAAATTCAGAGTGGGCCATATACTTTTGGTGAGGATTCGTCCAGGGGGAGCGAAGTTATAAGCCGCCCAAAAAGTGCTCTTCCTATGGAAACAGCAACTTATCCATAACTACATGGCCACTAGCGTGGCCATGTAATATATGTGGCGCTTGGCGCTCTATTCTTCTGCTGAGCATAGCAAGCTGCTCTGTTTTCTTAGCTTCTTGCGGTTACAAGCATATGTACAGGCGTTAGCTGGTTGAATATCTTCATCCTGCTTTTACAGTTTAAGTTTCTTTATACTTCAACATCGTCTCTCCTTCTAAGTTCACACTAACCGTATTCAGGACGTTTCGTCTCCGTCATCTTTTTTTTGTTGTTTCTTTCATCTGTGAGTCTGTCTGGGCCCTTGTGTCATCACCATTCGTCTTCAATTAAGGCCTGTCAATCTCCATTTTGTGTCATTTGCTGGTAAGGTTGTCTCAATGGATACCTTACTGTCCATGGTTGTCTGGTTATGGGTACTTCAATAGGTATTGTTCTTCTGATGGGCACTGGGCAGAGCCCTAATGCGGCTCTCTGCCGGCTTATTTGTTCATCATGCGTCACATATCTCAGTGTGAACGTTCCTGGTACTTCAAAATGGGTGACTGGAGTGCAGGCTATATTTGGGACCTCCTCTACAAGAGATTCATGGGATTTGTGGTTTCTTTTCTCCCTTTTTGTTTATACTGAGTTTGTTTGTACAGCCACAGGCTGATGTAAAAAACAAACAAAAAAAACAAAAAAAAAGCAGAAAGAAGTTTTACGCATTTTTGAAAAGCTGTTGGAAGCAGTAATTATTAATTAAAGAAATTAAGCATAATGCTCGCCTCCGGTATGGACATAGAATTAGCCCCACTTTCATAGTTGATCAACCAAAACTCAGATGCTTGTGAAGCATTCTTTCTCACAACTATCCACTAATTTGCTAAAAGAAACGGGTTCTACAGCTGCTTACTCAGTGTTAAATGAAGTGGATGTCAGTGTGAACGTTTCACTGTCAGTGCTCCGATTCCACTGTGGTTAATGAGGTGCCACTGCCCACTATGAAAGACCTTGCAGTATACTCGCAGCTTGCCTTTTAATAATGGTAAATTATGCAAAATAGAAAGGATTTCGTTTATTAACCCCACACAATCCCTCGGTCTAAACAGAGGGCTCAGTTGTCTTGTCGTAAATGCAAGGCACTGTTAGTTGAAGCCAAATCTACCTATTCTGCTTCCAAAATTACTTCTGCTACCACTCAGAGGAAAGTTCCCTTTAAAGGTGCGTGAAATTGTGTGAACTCTGATCCACCGCCCTCGACCTTTGCAACAGTTGTGAATCTTGTAAATTTATTCACTCTTATTATTGGAAAGTGTCCTAATTCAGAAGGAAATTGCCAATAAGACTGTGGGCCTCATTACACAGATGGCAGTAAGGGTTTACCAGTACCGGTATTTTACCGGTACCGGTAAATCCTTACCGCCTTACTACAAGGTCCCTTTGCGGGTTGGGGAATTTAACGCCTGCTTTTTGCAGGCGTTAAAAATCCAACCCACAAAGGGACCAGGGAGCTAATTACGGTACCGCAATTTGCGGTACCGTAATTAGCGCCTTCCCCATTCCCATAGAGCCCTATGGGGCAAAAATGGGAATGGGGAAGGGCAATGGTGGAAGGGGGAATTACCGCCCCGCCAACCTTGGAATAGGGCGGTAATTCCCCTTTCCACCAAGGCGGTGCCGTTATTTTACCGGCATGAACCATGGCGCTAATAGCGCCATGGTTCACCGCCATCCGTGTAATGAGGCCCTGTACCTCTGTTAGTTCCTCTTTCTCAGTCTAAAGGATTTTGATTTGGCAGGCCGTTTCTTCTGTCCTACTGGCAGAGTTTGTTTAGAATTTGACCTCTCCGAGACCCACTGTGTATACGGCTGACACCATCCTGCCATCACTTGAGCAGGATATCTATCCTGAGCGGTTGAAGCAAAGCCGAATTTCTGCATTTTTGAAGAAAGTTTCTCTAGGTCCTGACATTTAACAGCAATTATCAGCCCCCAGAGCAGGGAAGCCAGCCAATTAGTTCCCTCCAATGCTTGCCTTTCATGGACAGTGACTGACACTGTTCGAAGAGAGTTGCTAGCACCCCTTCACAAAGAGTGGTGTTCCTCATAGCTACGAGCTCGCCCAAACACTGGCCCCCAGCCCCACCTGCACACACTTCTCCCACCTGCAAGCCCCCTCATCTCTGCTTTGCCCCTCTCCACACCCAACCTTGCTGCCAGCACTTACCGCCATCTCCCCACCATTTCGGATCCCACCACTTAGCAGTAACACTGGACAGCAGTCACGTCCGGAAACGTCCAAAAAGTTCCGGAAACGTCCAAAAATCCTGAATGGGAGATGTGGCTGAATTTCAGCCGTTCGAATATTTCCGAACGGCCGAAAAGTTCGACTAAATCCCCCATTACGGGCAAGGGCTGCAGGCGTGGGGGGGTCCCATGAAAAGTAAATAAAAAAAAGGAAAGGACCCTGTGGCGCTTGTTCTCGATCAAGGAAGTGAAAGGGAACAGGCGTCGCAGGGACACAACGAGTCGGCGGCACACTGCGAAGTGTGCCGCCGCAAGGTAAGTAGGGGCAAGGGCAAAGACTGAAATGTTCAGGGGAGAGAAGACCGAAATTTATTTTCAGAAAAATAACTTGCAGTCTTTTCTCCCTTGAACATTTAAGCCACAGGCTTCCAACCCCAATCCGTCACGTCCATGGAGACCCTCTTTAGACTGGACCACCTTCACTTTGATGAAGCAGTACATGTCCCTGCATGCACCTTCATCAAAAGGGAACATTTCTTGCTTTTTTTCTAAAGAATTAGCAACATGCCAGGGTGCTTATAGTGTCAATATCCAAGTAGGCATGGCTGATAATGGACCGATTCCTCGTTAAGGCCCACACTTCACTAAAGCCTAGCAGGTTGTTAATGGCCAAGCCCGCTCACAAACGAGGATATTAATGCTATTGTGACTTAAAGGTAGTTATTTATTTGTAACTCAGCTTGGCTGAATCTACATTCTTGTGGATGGATTCAGTTCACTACTAAAACTCACCCAAGTTCAGTCTTATTCATAGAGAAAACTCCAGACAGCAAGTGACTTATTTTCCCAAAGTCAGAGAATCTGCTCCCAGGATCCTGAAAGCTTCAGCATCTGCAATACGCTCATAGGGCACTTTAAGACAGATTCTCCTTCTAATCTTCACCTCATGGATTAAGATCATTGATTGTCATTGCAATGCAGAAACCCCTGGGGCGGAGACCTTTTGTGGACAACCAGCATCTTATTGGCTGCACAGTGCACAGAAAACATATTCTTTTCTTTTCTCAACTTCTCAGGGAGATGCTGCCACACACCCTCCCCCTGAAAAGCATTTATAAACCAAAAATGGTTTCACGCATGATTATTTCCTGGGGGACATCCCAAGTGTGGTGAGGTTGGGACATCCCTAGGAAGGCCTTGCAATCCCGATGGTTCCCAATGTGAGCAACATTGTTATGATTGTCCGGTCTCTGGATCTGACAGCAGTTTGTCGACCATGCCTATGGTGAATCCACAAAGGCATGGTGCACCGTGCTGCCAGAACTACCGCCACCCACCCACAATGAGCATCCGTTGATTGGGTGGAAAATGCAGAAAGCCTTCTCTCGCATCCGCTGTCAAGAGAATGAGGGCCCAATTATAAATGATGCCTGTCACTTGGTATTTACTTTATTTGAGTTGTATGAATAAAATAACCAGAGACGTCTTCCCATCACAGAGAAGGTGATCTGCCACCCGTTGTCAGTGAGGAAGTGGATAGAAAGACAGAGGATGAGGCTCAAGTGCATCACAGTGGAGCCAGTGCCAACTTCCGGGTGCTGTGGAAGATCATGCCCGTGCTCCTGTCACTCATTCCATACTGGATGGTGTACTTCCAGGTATGTGTGAGCCTCAACCACAGCATGCTCAGTACCACGCTAAGACTAATTGTCCTATGTCCTAGGATGTTCTACAACCTGTGAAAGTCCTGAGGTATCTCACGCAGGCCTCAGATATCCCACACACTGCTCAGGTCCCAAGATATCTTGAGCAAGAACAATGCAAATATCCCACACTTTGTGCATGTCCTGAGCTATTCCCCACACTGCACATGTTGAGTTATCCCATATACTGTGTATGTCCTTAGATATCCCACACCATGCACACGTACTACAATATTTCACACACTGTACATGCCCTGAGAATTCCAACACACTGAGCAAGCCCTGAAATACCCAACAGCCAGCAAATGTCCTGAGATATTACACACACTAGTGTTTGGGGAGATAGCACTGTGCTATGCTTCCCAATATCCTACAACCTGGTCATGTCCTTTTATATACAACATGCAGGTTATATGCAATATCCCAAACATTATGCATGTCCCGAGATATCCCACACATTGCTTGTCCTTCAGCACCAACAGCATGCATATGTTCTGCGATAACCCAACCCGTACCCATATTCAGATAGACCTCAGGCTCTTTTCATGTACTGAGAATGTTCCCCAACCCACACCCTGTACATTTACTCCAAGATCTCCATAAATGTACACCTTTCACCCTTCTGAGATCCCATCACCATACATGTTGTAAGTCTAGTACCTTATAAGAAGCTGATCACACTACATGCTGTTCATACTTTCTGGGTTTTCATGTTAGGATACCCTGTCACTTTTTTCACAGATGTCTTCATCCCACGAGCCCATCTTCACCAGAAATCCCATCACCTTACACGCTGTCCATCTCAGCGATCCCATCATCTTCTCCCTGTCCTTCTCAGCACCCCATCACCCTATGCATGGTTTATCACAGTGACCACAACAGCCTATCAGCTGTCCACCTCAGTGCTGCTCTCATGCAAAACTCTTGCCATCACACTGGTTCGTCCATCACCCTTCATTCTACCTATCTCAGCAATCCTGTTGTGCTATGCACTGTCCATCTCAACAATCCCACCCCCCTGGGTGCTGCCTATCTCAGATATCCCGTCACCCTACACGCTGTCAACCTCAGGGATCACATCATTCTAGGTGCTACCCACTTTAGCAATCCAGTTGCCCTATACTCTGTTCATCTCCTCAAAGATCCCATTATCCTACATGCTGTCGTTCCAAGCATTCACATCCCTCTACAGACTGCCCATATAAGCTGCGGCTTCCCCCTATATGCTCTTCATCCCATTGATGCCACCCCCTACACCCTGCCCTTCTCAACAATAACTCCTTCCTACACTTTGCCCCTCTCATCGATTCCATCAACCTACAGTTGCCCATCTCAGCAACCTTTCACCCTACACACTGTCCATTAAAAGGATTCAACCACACTACATGCTGTCCATGTTAGTACCGACATTGCCTTGAACACTGCCATTGCCTCAGAGATACCATCAACCTACACATGCTGTCCAACTTGTCAAATCACATTACAGTACATGCTGCCCTCGCCCCACACATTTCATAACCCTGCACCCTGCTGGTGATACTTCGTGTTTTCTTTCTCCTGTGCCGGCCATCTTGCTTTTCATGTTGTGTATGTTAAATCATTTCCCTTTTTGTTTACACTGTAATGTGTGCCATGGTCTTTGTGCTTAGATGCAGAGCACGTACTTCCTCCAAGGTCTTCACTTGCGCATCCCAACTCTGTTCGACAACCAGAACCCAGGAAACCTTTCAAGCAGCAATAGCGAAGGATACAGGGTGAGTGCAAGCGTGTATCAGCTGTGAGTATTGGAGGCATCTGGCAAAACCCATTAACAACACAGAGGTAGGGAAGGGCATGCATTCATCTAAAGCATCACATAATGCCCTTTCTGTACAGCTCCATCCTTATCTACTGCAACCCAAACCATTATCCTGTAAAGAACGTACAGCTCTGCCAGTGTACCCCTAGTGCACCCAATGGCAATAGCAGCTAAAGAACCTTCACATAACTCATTGAACTCCAGTTCTGACCACTGGCACAACCATGCACCCGAGCGCCAATGTAGCAATACACCTCCCGACTGATCTGCAGCAGCTATGGCTTTTGTGCATCAAGATCCAATGCACACCTACCCATGCACATCCATGCTGACCTAAAGCACCACTGCTGGGCCCCACTTAAACCCCACACACAAATCGGATAACACACTGCCATCCGGAACTGAAGCAACCTGAATGGACCCATACCAACCGATTGCACATGTGCGCGCACACACAACCAAATCAGACACACAGCGCTGGGGCAGTGCAGCACCACCCAGATCTGAAGCACACCTGTTGTAGCCATACTAACCCCCTGCCAGACCTAGCTCTGATAATCCACCTACATGCTGACTTGCAATGCCCTTTACCAATCCAGTGGAAAGACCTCACTCCCAGCTCTGAATGCGGATTCAGCTTTCTTGGACTGTAGCATGTGCTTCCTTCATCATTCTAGGATAAGACACACAGCTCTCTCTACTGCGCCCCAAAGGGAGAACCAGCCTAATTTAAAATGAAACCTCAAAGCAAATTGACCTGCATCGCATTATCCATTCTGTACTTCTATGTGAAAATACTCTAGTGGTATCAAACAGTGGATGCTCCACTCCTTTATTGCTTTCTGACAAGTCATGCTCTTTTTCTTCTCCTCTTTGTTACCAGATTCCAGAGGCGTGGCTGTTGATGGCAAACGTTATTGTCCTTCTAGTTCTCATCCCCCTGAAAGATCGATTCATCGACCCATTCCTAATGCGAAGACACCTGCTACCATCTGCCCTGAAGCGGATGGCACTGGGCATGTTCTTTGGCCTCACGTCAGTCTTTGTTGCAGGTAAAGCCTCACCTATCTTTGTAGAAACAGCATATAAAAATAGTGAGAGAAGGGTCCATTGGTTTACACGAGTAGGCGCATGAATACTCAATGAGCAATCTCAGCAATTCCAATAGGGTTCACTCAACTATTCAGGGCTTGGGGAAGTACCATCCCTAAACACAAGAAGGGAACAAGGAATTCAACAAGGGTTCCAAAGACTGAGCATCCCTAGATCTGTGAGATGGGAGAGGCCTTTATCAAGACCCGTACTAATGAACCCATCACGGAATATAAGACGTCAATGATGCCTTCAAGAGGGCCCTCAAAGACTCATCCATCACGTAACACACAGTTGTATACAGTGTACAACCAAACAGCTTTTTCTATGGCCAGGCTCATCCAACCCTCAAACCTAAAAGGAGGAAATCCACATAATGTATTTTCTTTGAAAAATATAAACCGCATAGCTTGGAATGGTGAACAATAGGTTTCCATTTTCCAGACTCTACTATTTTCTTTATGAAATCTTACATTCTTGTCGTAGATGCAGGCCTCTGCTTGGTTCCCTCCTTTGGAATAAACCCCTCCCCCCTGCGCCTTGAGCAGGATCTTCTCAAATTCCGGAAGCTCCTTAAGACTGTCCTATTTTCCTCCTCCTTCTCTCCTCTTCTAATCCCACAGTTGCTGAATTGGTGTCCTGGCACTCATGCATCTGTGGGGCCCTGACCTCTCACACCTATTCTTACTAGCTCCTGTCTTCCACAGCACTTTACACCTGTACACTGTCGGCTCTGGAGACTCGCACGTACACCTCCCGCGGCCCAGGCCGTGTAGCACTCTTCATTCCTAGCACTTCATCCTTGTCTCACACACGAGCTCGGATTCCACAGCACTTACCTCTTCTTCCCTCTTCCTTTCTGCACTTGCACGTTCTGAATGCTCACAAGGCATAGGTGTGTCCCCGCCCCTTCCTTCCTTCCTCCCCTTTTGCTCCTAAATATTGTGTTGTAATGTATTTCCCTCCCCTGCTCCCTCCCTGCCCTGTGGGATCTTTGAAACAGTATGTTCCTATTGTATAAGCACCTGACAAGCAAACAATAAATAAATAAATTGGCATGGCTGCTTTGTGAATGCTGCGCGAATCCATTCACGGACACCAGTGAGACCGTGCCACAATGCATCACCAAATCTCGCAGTTAAGGATTTTGTGGGGCTGCATTACCAACACAGTTGGCATTAAATGTTGGACAGAACCCTACTGAGGTCTGAATTTACACATACACACAATGTTCATTCCCTAAGCCACAGGTTATTTCTCCCTCTTCTGAGTTCCAAGAGAGAAAGTCATGATGAAGACACCACAACAACATTATAAATGTGCACGCAGGAGGGAATGCCAACATTACCCAGAGCTTGAGAACTGTGGCAATGCCATTCGGACATGGCATTCTCCTGGCAGCAAATCACATCCAATCTGCACAGGTTTCCTGAAAAACACGCCCAGAATTGCACAAGCAGAAGTTGAGTAAAACCCCTGATGACAAAATATGTCTGCATTGGGAAGCTTCCAAAATAAATCCAACCAAGATCTGTCAATATGTAGCTAAACTTATGCTAGCCTTAGAATGTCATGCTCCCAGCCGTGTCCTCATTGGCTGCGCATCAACCACTCACGAGCTGCTTCTCTTGTGACAGGGGTTCTAGAAACAGAAAGACTCCTCTACATCCAACAAGGCATGACTGTGAATCAGACGATAGGACGGGACCAGTACAATGCCGCCACGCTTCCCATTTGGTGGCAGATCCCTCAGTACCTACTCATTGGCATCAGCGAGATCTTCGCCAGCATCCCAGGTAAGACGATCAAATGCAAAAGCACTGTCATCTGACCAGTGTGTTAGCCTGTCTGATCGGCAGAGTGCTGGTGTCCAGGTGATGCCAGGTAGCCTCCTCTGTCGTCGGCCGGAGGGTGGGCGACCTGGAATACACAATCCATCAAATGATTCTGTCCCCAAATGTCATGCTGGGAGGTGATGAACTTACAGGGTGTTTAGAGGGCAGTAACAACAGCAGTCTAGCACCCCCTAATGTTATGCTGGTAAATGAAGCATGCGCAGAAGGGGGAAGGCACACCTCCAGCTGTGTATTGGCATACAATCATGCAAGAAGTTCCTGCAATGGAGGGGCACATCACTACCAGTACAGATCCAGCACCCATCACCCCACAGGGAGAGGAGGCATGCTCAGGTAAGGTGTACTTTCTCCTGCAGTGCAGCACGCCCTAATTTCAAGCCGATACACAAAGTAGACCCACATTATGGGGCATAATACATCGAGCAGGGCAGTTCCTCCTAATACGTTTATAAGGAACTTTACATGCGGGCAATATAAGGCAATACCTAGTAGCGCAGCTGCGCCTGTATGCCACGCTTAAAGGCAAAGCACCTACAAGCTTTTGTAGGTAATTCATGAATGGGTGGTGCTTCCGCTAAAAAGATATGCTAGGAAAGTGGGCGCATGCTGGATATAGGAGTCAATAGCTCTAGTAGTGCAGCTCCTAAGACCATTCTTGCAGAGAGGAGAGAGGACGCATGTAGCCTGTAGAGTGCAATACATCTAGCAGTGCAATGCCCCCAAGATCATGGGAGGTGGGTCACACGCAGGGCAGCATCACTAAAATAGAAAGCAAGTGCAGGGTACAAAAGGCAATACATCAGATAGTGTGACTTCCCCTAACATTGTGAGATGAGACATATGCAGGTTATAGAAGGTAATATCTTCTGTAGAAGAATCAGCCCCATCTCCAGCTGCTGAATGCCACAAGAGCCACCTCTGAGAACACCAACCAGAAAGAAATCGCCTAATTCCAGCAACACCAGGGACAATAGCAAAGAGACCAACCACTGATGGACTAGCCGATCAGGTGATGAGAGCGTATCATCCCTTCAGAACTCCCAAGGGGCGAACAGCCAGGGGTGTCCCAGTGAAGGGAGGAATTGGTAAGGGTGAAAACCAGCCATTGACCAGCCTCTTTGCCTACCTCCCTGCTGCAACTGAGTACCACAAGCTACCCAATTACTATGCTGTCTCGCAACACTGCACTACGTAAGCAATAAGCCCCGAGCATGGGGGCATTACTATTTCAGCTAATACCCAGGCAACCATAGTAACACAGATACCTGAAGCAGTAACGCCCACCCTGCTCAGGGCTTATTGCTATTAGTATCCCAGCTCATAAGACCAGGTACTAAAAGCTTTTTTTTACAAGTTGTGAATCGCTCCAGTGTTTTGCAAATGAAGAAAGAAAAAAGAAAATAAATGCCCACCAAGTAAGGTGGAATGTAGTCCGTTCTCCCTTTCCATGGCGGACATTGTAAATGGTATTTAAAAGAAAAAAAGGTAATCAAACAAAATGGCTGCCATGGAAAGGGAGAAGAGACTAGGCGTAGTCCTATCTTCCTTTCCATGGCAGCGTGCCGCAGATCGGGAGTGGACGCGCTGGGGACAGAAGTGTTCCCAATGCATCCACTCCTGAAAAGCAGGTAAGTGTGGCGGGGGGGAGTGAAGGGAAATCCTGCAGGGGGGGTGGCGGTGGGAGGCGAGCACTTACCTCATTCTCCAGCAGGTGAAGATAGCCTCTGGTAATCCCCTCGTTCTGAGCCTTCTCATTGCCTGGCAGGCTGTCTCAACCTCTGCCCCCGGCCAATCATGCTACAACTTCGTCCTTTCCTATCCCAATTACGAAACTCACAACTCAAAACTCCCCCTACTTCATCTCTCTTCCACCTGCTTCCAACAAACAAAGCCGGAAAGTTAACCATACCTCTTCGAATGCCAATCCACCTCGCCTCTCTTGCTCTAAAACTGAACTGAACTTCTCCGCTCTTTCTTACTGCATCAACTGAACATAGCACTCTGGAACAATGCTCCGTCTGTATGCAACAAAACTTTGCTCATCATCGACTACTTTTACTCCAGCTCTCCTCACCTAGACCTTCTTGCTATCGCTGAAACCTGTATTCCATCTGACACTGACAATCTGGCAGCCCTGCACGACTCCAAACTGTACTTCATTCACTCTCCTCGACTGACTGGCATAGGTGGAGGCATCGGACACCTTTTCTCTTCCCGCCTCATGAATCTCCAATGCAATGTCATCTCCTACCTCTTGTGAATTCGCATTCTCTCTACTATTGCTCGGCCTCACTTATTTCACATCATCTCCATCTATCGCCCTCCTGGTCCCACTGGACCATTCTTTGATGATCTAGAGCAACTCCGATTCTCTTTCCACTAAATTTCACCTCATTCTCTTAGGTGACTAACCTTCCCACTCCAACCACTTCTCAGAAATCTGAACTTCAATCTTTTCTAAGTGACCACGCTTTTCACTCTATTCATAACCTACTTACGCACACGGGGGGGGGGGGGGCTGGTCTGACCCTGGAATCCTTATTCATATCCACCTCTTTCACAGCCACTCATAGTGTCACACCATCTCTATCTGAATTGTTTCCACCACCATATCCTTCCCACCCTCGACCTCTCCTCACCACTTGCCTCACCTACTACTAAATACAATGTAAACCTTTTGCCATTCCTCCCTTTCTCGCTGACATACAGTTCTCGCTCTCCTCCTTCACACCTGATGCCTCTTCCACCAACACTGGCACCTCCAGCTTCCAATCCCTACTATTTGACGCCTTCTCCTCTCACTTCCCACTGCTTACTTTCACCTCTAGGTTTCAGCATCCTCCGCCATGGGTCACCCCAGTCATACTCTCTCTCCACACAGACATGCATCGGCTGCTGCGCAAATGGATGCGTACCAACTTGCATGATGTCCTGCAACTCTACCTCTCTGCCCTGAGCTCTCAAGTCCTCTCTTCATACGAATGAATAGGGAATTCTACCTCACCCTCATTGGCTCTCACTCCAACCTTCCTAACTGGCTAAGGGGCACCCTAAACTTACTCCTTAAACCTCCTAAATCTATGACTGTAAACTCCACTTTCACAGCTAATGACCTAGCTGAATACTTTGCTGTAAATATTTCCAAATTAAAAGACTCTCCTGACCTACCATACGCTCCTTCCTCCTACATTCTACACTCTCTCTACTCTACCATCATCCTCTGCCTCCACCTTCCACTTTAGTCACACAAATACTGAAAAAGTAATTTTTCTACTAATGAAGGCTCACCCCTCTTATGCCCCATCAGACCCTCTTGCTCCTCAGCGGGTCAAGCCTCACTGAACCCTTCAACCTGTCTTTCAACTCTGCTTTGTTCCCTTCCATTTTCAAAACAGCCACCGTCATTCCTCTCCTTGAAAAGCAAGAGGATGGACCCAACCTAACGGCTATCTTTCGCCCTGTGCCTCTCCATCTGCATTCTCTACAGTGCTCAAAAGGGTTGTGTTCAACCGTCTTAACAATTTCTTAGACATAAACAACCTTTGGAGACCCCCTACAAGCAGGTTTCCGCTCCTGTCACTCCGTGTAAACTGCTCTCATGAATGTGTCAAACTTCATCACCGCTGCTAACCACTTCAACCAATCCTCTGTCCTAATTCTCCTTGACCTGTTTGCTGCCTTCAACACCGTTGATCACTCTGATCTCTTTAATAGTGTATTTTTCCTTGGAATTCGGGACGGAGCTCTTGTCTGGATTGAATCCTACCTTGCATCTCACCAATTATCTGTTTCCTGGAGCAACATCACCTCTCAACTCACTCTGTTGCACACCACTGTTGGTGACCACTAGGCTCTGTCTTGGATCTGCTCCTCTTTACACTACACCTCTGCTCTTGGAGCACTAATCTTCTCCTTTGGGTTCTCGTAACAACTCTTCGCAGACGACACCCAAATCTTCTCTTTTCCTGAACTCTCCTCGGATCGCTCTATCAACATTTCCAACCGTCTCTCTGCCATTAAGTATTGGATCAAAACACAGAAGAAAAAACCCTCTTTGCTTTTAATATATTTTTTATGTTGGAGTCCCTTTCAACAAATGAAATCTAGTCCAACAGTTCATTTCAAAATCATTTATTCATAAATGTATTCATACATAAGAGTAAATCTTTTCTAAACACATTTCATCTATATTATACAAATAGCCAAAAATAATTGCTGAAATGTAGAAAAAAAAAACCTGTAAACCTAACACACAATCGCATCATACCAATCGTTTACGCTCCACTTCATTCATACTCTGCTAAATTTGAATATCTTAAGAGGGTCAGTAAAATTTACCTAAAGTGCAAAGTGCTGTAAAGGACGTCAATGCACCATTCTATTTTTAGGTGGCACGTATCTTAACAATTTTGGATACCAAATAGGCCTTTCCAACTTAGAATGTTTCACACAATTCAGTGCAATTCGGTCTTCAAAATCATCGACTTGGGTTTCGGCTGGGTAATCCGTCTGAATGACATAAAACAGCCATCTTCAGGACATTGCAAATGTGGTCTGCAGGGATCCCCAATCTTTAAAACAAAAAAACAAACATTTAACCTTAAAAAATGTCTAAAACTGTTTTGCCTATTAAATCAGACAACAGTTTTTAATTTCTGATTGCAAAATTAATGCAATGTGGATGGGCCACTTCCAAATTCAACACCATCTCATATAAACATCCAATTGCTCACATGCTGATCTCTGGCCTGAAAGCCTTAGATGCCTACACCAAACTACCTGAATACTCCGATAACAGGGGAGGTCAAGTTAGAAGCAATAACTAATATTCCCATTGCTTGCACGAAATTCGAAAAAGATGCACAGATGGTAGTACCTTATTCCTTTTCAAGTGATGTCAATACCGAATATCTGGCAAAGTGAAATATCGATCAATCTGTGGATGCTATTTTCCCTCAGGATTACTTCATCTATAGCTGCAGGGGTCAAGGCAACTCCTGAAATCAAGCACAAATAATATGTCCAAATGGCCTTGTTTGAATGCTTAGCTTGTACAAAGAATCTAATTCCCAATGAACGCCCCATCCAAAACTGCTTTCCATGGACAAGGATTAGAAATATGCTTTCATGAACATAGGAATTTCTTTTGCAGGTGGTCTAATGCCCCATTCGCTCTACCTAAGGACTGTTGCATGCCCATTTGATCGAGTCGTGATGTAAATGAGCCATTCTCTTACTGTTTCAAAGTCCCTCGATCAGCTCCAAGTGAACATTCTGTCCAAGCCAAACCACATTTGCTCCATGTCGCTTCTCCTTGTTTGGCGTCTCCCGGAACTATATACTCTATGTTGACCGCGCTGTTTACCTTCCATCGGAGTAGACCACGTCCCTGCATGTAGGCCATCTTGGATGAGTATCGCACATCGTAGCTAACAAATGATGTATGTACAAGTTGCTGCTGTACTCTTTGCTTACCACTTGATCCGACATGTGGTGGTTCTGTCATCATTTCAGGACCTTATCTAACCTTTTTCTCAGATATTCTGTGCTGGTTTCTCTTCATTAACTATGTTCCTAGGTAATGTTCCGCCTCATATATCCCAATGTGGTCGACAGCCACTTGTCTTATTTATGCAAGGAGAACCGACCATTGCAGTTACTCATTAAGCCCTGAAACATGCATAAGAAGGCGATGTATCCATTGTTCTAGTTTCAATAACCTATTCAGCATTGAAAGGTTGCCGACATCATGCCTCAATTGATCCATTAGAATCCACTGCATGTCATTTTCTGTGTGGTTAGCTGGAACATAATGCTGCACTAATGGTGCTGTCAAAGTCTTGGTACGAATATGTGTGTTAATCCCAAAACCGCCTTTCTGGTTGTTGTGCCAATGTAGACCAGGTCAGATGGGCATTTAATGCCATTTGTCAATAGGCAATTAGTAAACTGCCGCATATGCCATCTAAATGTTTCATGGACAAATACCTCTGTCCATATTGTGAATTGACAAATAATGCAATTGACACATGCATAGTGCCCCACAACTTGTTCATGTAAGGAAAGCTCGAATATTGGGCTTCAGACTGGGGGGGACGCATGCTCACTTGCGTTTAAAGAGTGATGTGCTTCTGTGTGGTTGTCCACCAGGCCCTGAGTGACAGCATGCGTCTTGCCCCAGTCTGAAGCATAATATTAGAGCTTTCTTTACTACTGGAGACATTTCTCCCTATTTCGTGGATAGGCTCCTGTTTTTTTTTAGGCCTTTCATTATGAGGATCTGAACTGCAAAAGGCACTTTCTTCCATACTCTGGTTGTGTCTTGCAACAGTGGGTTCCTGCATAAATATAGGTGACTATTCATTTCTTTAGATTTTGTATTTATTTATATACAGGGAGGAGCAATGCTGTTTGGGTCATAAATGAACACAGCACCTCCCACAGCACTGAATCCCCTAAATATATGCAGGTTAAATGACACATCCAGAGAATAATACATGGCATTAGTATTCCCTATAAAAAAGGAGTCATTGTAAAGGTAATCAGTAAAAACTACCCAAAGGACACAAAATTGGCATAAAGCCACGAGACTTGATTTCTATACAAAATGTTTGTATCAAATCCATCTTTTAAAAATTCCACAAGGGGGAGCGGCATCTTTCCACATTCCTCTAGACAGCCATTTAGATAGCAAAGTCCCTACCAGGAAGATTAATCATAGCTGCCCAGCTATAAACTCCAAGCGCAGTATTAGAAGACCTCCTACCATCCTGGTATTAATTAGCATTTCTCCAAGCAGAGATTTGAAGGGAGATCTTTAATCTCAGCAGGGGCCTCCTTCCGGAATAGACTCCCTGCCGCCCTCCGTCTTGAGCCTGATATCCTTAAGTTCCGGAAACTCCTTAAGCCATTCCTCTTCTCCCCTCTCCTTCTACCCTGCTAACCTCCCTCTTCGCTCTATCCCTCTCTCTCCCTCCGTTTCCCCACAGCTTGCCGATTTGCCGCCGGGTGTAACTCACAGTCTTACAGGTCCCTGGCACCCTCGCCTGTCCTCTCGCACTTGCCTCCGGGCCTGCACTTGCTGCATTGCTAATGCACCTGGTCAATGACCCATGAGAATGGCATCCCTCAGCACTTACCCAGCTTCTGACTGAGTGCACTTGGTGCCCCCCCTACCATCTGTGCACTTTCACGATCTGAATGTACCATGCCTTGAAGATAGTCTATCTTCCTTGTCTCCCCTCCTTGTATGGCGGCACCTCAATTCACTTGGAAAAACTGTAAAATCGTCATCAGACCTACTTGCTGTTAACTACACTGTTAATTGTATTATACACACTCTCACTGCACAGGCCTGTATCGTTCATAAATTCAAGGGCTCTGAATGACTGTTTTTTCGCCTTGTTCCCTCCTTCTTGAGCGCTTTGAAACACTTTCCTTGTGTATAGGCGCTATACAAATAAATATTACCATACCATTTTCTGTTCCCTTCTAGATTTTGCCCCAGTCTTTAGAAATTCTGAGCTCATCCGACAATAGTCTTCAGTTTGAGCCTGTGTTACAAAGACTGACAGAGCATGAAACATCTACAAAAACGCCATTAGCACCGTCGACCGAAACGCATTCATACCGATTCAATGCAAAGTGGAACATCTTCAAAGTAGTGCAGTCAGCATGAATTACTTTATTAAATTGTAAACTTGACTAGTCTCCACCAATCATGATATTTACACCCCTAAAGAAACAGCTGTACCAGATATAGCCCAGGGTATAGATAAAGCCATGTTCCCATCATTTAACTTGCATCTTGACATTTCACAAACTAGGGCCAAACACTAGGATCAAATCCAGAATTACTGAATAAGTGGAAGTGGGTTTGCTAGTTATAATCATTAATGAATCAGCATATGCAGGAATCTGAATCCATATAGCGAATCAGTCGAGATTTGGGTCACCGTTGATGCATCACTTGATGGGTCAACTTGCACAATCTGCATAGAAGAAGAAAGCGATGACGCCATGATGTTGTTTGCTCAGTGCATACAGTATCAGTAAGCTCCCGTCCTTTGAAGTACCATATTGAATTTCAGTGCGTCCCCAGTCAACCCGATAAAATACTTTCTCACTATCGGAACAAGGGTGCTAACCAGGATCCCTGACTGGCTGGCACATCTGCCAGAATTGCCCAGATTGTCCTATGATCTACTCTCTCACAATTCAGAACAAAAGCATGCTGTACCATTGAACGATAGAACTTATAAAATCCTCCTAGTCGGGGGCCAGAGCTTAGCAAATAGGGTACTTCATCCAATGAAAAATGAGATAGGGCTGTGTGATGAGAAATGTATGGGATCTTTGCCATTCTTTACCAATATTGCAATAGTCACTTTTTACTAGGAGATGGTGCATGTTTAAACACTCTTGATAATCTGAGATCGCGATTTCCTGACCCTCAATTTACTGACCCTCTTAAGATATTCAAATTTAGCAGAGTATGAATGGAGCGCGATCGATTGGTATGATGCGATTGTGTTTTAGGTTTACAGGTTTTTTTTTTCTACATTTCAGCAATTATTTTTGGCTATTTGTATAATATAGATGAAATGTGTTTAGCAAAGATGTAGACCTCTACTGGAAGGAAGCCCATCCTATCCTGAAGCTTTCCTCCAACAGAGATTCCGTAAAGCCATATACAGAGATTCTGTATACAGAGATTCTGTAAAGCCGTATACAGAGATTCCATAAAGCCGTATACAGAGATTCCGTATACAGAGATTCCGTAAAGCCGTATACAGAGATTCTGTAAAGTTGTATACAGAGATTCCATAAAGCCGTATACAGAGATTCCGTATACAGAGATTCCGTAAAGCCGCATACAGAGATTCCGTAAAGCCTCATACACTTCATTGTTACTCAGTTATTCCTTCGGATAATTTCATTGCACAAGTTTATGATATGCTATGCGTCCTTTATAATGTGCACATCACCCCTGTAATGCTCTTAAAGTGCCAAGTCTTGTCTGTGTAAAGCACATTTTGACAGCCCCAACCTCCCTCAAGGAAGGCATCTAGACTGCAGACAGCGGGGTAAAAAGCAAAAGGGGCCAAGGAGAGCAGGAAGGGGGAAGAGTGGAAAAAGTAAGGGACACAAAAACCGATAAACATAACTCCCAACGTGTAGGGAAATATAATCAAAAGGGGGGAGTATATTCGTGATTGCTGGGATAAATGTATAGTTTTCAGCATTTCGATCAGAATAAAATGGAATCAAAAGAAGAGATGGGAGCTTCCCCTATTGGCCAGCAGACTGTTCATGGCGGGGCATTACTTCTGCTGTGGTGGTGGTATGAGATTATGTCATGTTGTGGATGCAGGATGGCCTTGCATTCTGCTCAGGTGCTCCTAAGAGTTGTTCTCTCCATTATTATGGCTAGCTTATGGTCTAAAAGACATGTCAAAAATATGTCCGCCCGGAGTTGCCACCTACCTGAAATAGCTTCTGCTAGATGCAAAGAATACTTCTTGAGGTGTAACCAACCTATTGTTACTATCAGCTGGCATCACCAATTACATTTTTTCTTTGCTTATTTGGAAAGTGAGTATTTTAACAACTCCTTCGCTGCCAGAGTTAAAGTGATCTTCCTAACAGCCTTCTTCTCGACACGGTAGAGTGATGTGAAAGAGCATTTGCTGAATATCTACAAGTCACCAGCGGAGTCCTCAATAGCGTGGTCTGGAACCCGCAGCTCGCCAGGGGTTCTGGACTAGGATGTCCATGATCAGACCATTGACTATGCAAGCTTGTAGGGATGGAAGTCCAAAACATCTGGAAAGCCAAAGGTCGCAGAACCCTGAGCACGTGGTCAATCCACAAACATGGTTTGTGCACCCTATATAAAAACGTGGTATCCGCAGTGGTCGAAGTGAGCAGGAGTGGATGGGAGCAGTGCTCCTCTACTTTTTTTTTGTATTACCTTTTACAGCTCCTATACTTCTATTTTCAAAAGAAACCGTTCCGGAATGGTTTCGTTTTAAAATAAAAGTGTTAGAAGAAATTGAAACTTGCTCTTTCAGTGCACTGAACGTTCCCTTAAACAGTAGGTGCAAGTGTGGGGGGTGTGTATGGTGTGTGTGGGAGGGGGTGTGGTGATGGGGTTTGTGTGGAGCAGGGACAGGCCAGCAGGAAACATAGTTCCACTACTTCTTTCCGTACACTTCGACCACTGGGCATCCGAGTTTCTGGCCATGGTAAAATCAGCATACGGCTTGCACATCATAATGTCCACAAACGTACGATCGAGCTTCTTTAGTATGTGGCTTCCCTTCTACTAAATAAGGGCAGGCCTGGTCTGAGGAGGGAAGCAGGGCAGGATTCAGATCTCCGAATACCAAAAAAGGGTGTGGCCAATCAGAAACGTCATGGCCAGGCTAATCATGTCAATCCGGCACATCGCCTCACCGTTTCCGGCTTACAGGCCGACCACAGGGATACACTGCCGGTAAGCTCATCTTACAATGAATAGCCAGCAGTTTCTAGAACAGCTTTTTACATTTTTTTTTAAATCAAAGCCACAAGGACAAAAAAAAAGTGTATTGCAACCCCTATGGAAAAGAGGCTTTAATAAGTAACACAAAGCTCGAACACGATTTCAATAAATGGTGCTGCTGGTAAAATGGGTAGATTTTGTATGCATACGATGCCCCATGATATGGATCTCAGCTGATTCTGCACACCTTCCTTTGAAGTTCGGAGTACAGCCCATTCACGTTGCCGATAGCTAGATATCAGCCAGTATCACTGATCTATTGTTTATTGCAAATGTGTCACTTTTGCACACAAAAAAAAAAATCTAAACTAGGAACACAAGTTGACAAACGTTTTCCTGATAAATTTATTGACACCCATAGGACAGGAATGGTGCCAGGGGTTGGTCAATAAAAGACAGAAAACAAAAAAGGAAGGCAGAGGAGGCAAAGGGGTAAAGGCAACGGCAGAGAGAAGGTGCAAACATGGCTATCGGGTGACCCGCCCATTTTGAAAAAAATTGTCATTTTGTCTACTTTGTCAAAAGGATACATTTTCACTTATGCTTTAGCACTCCCTGCCTGTGGTACAAGAGCTTGGAGATATATATATATACACACACACACACACACACTCAGTGTCCATCAGTACAGAACACCACAACTTGTTGGTACCATGCAATCGGACATTTGTGTACAGAGAGCATGTCCATCAATACAATACTCTATACATAGTTGATGCTCTAGAGCATGGAGTGGGTGAAGGATGATTGAGAAGTGAACTCCACTAGTACAGCACTTTGCACACGCTGCTGATATTCGGGGATGGGGTAAACCCTCAGCAGGACTGCGCCCAATCACACCATGCTAGGGGGTTTGAACGCTCATTGTGACTTACCTTCCAATTCGTTCCTCTTGCCCCCCAGGTCTGGAGTTTGCCTACTCGGAGGCACCCAAGTCCATGCAAGCTGTGATCATGGGGCTATTCTTCTGCATTTCTGGCGTAGGCTCCCTGCTGGGATCTGGCCTCCTGACACTGCTCTCGCTGCCTTCAAGTGGATGGATGCACTGCCCTGAAGACTACGGTAACTTGAGTTTTTTTATATTTGGTATATGGGGATAGGTGCCATGTTGGGAAGGTGATGACTTAGTTGGATGAGAGATCCACATTTCCACAAAACAATCCCCTCACTTTATACTGTGGCTTATTTTCTCAAGTGACTTTTGATTCTATTCAGAATATTAACATCAGGTTACCTAATTGTTCTTTTATAACATGCTTTAAACCGGGGACCAGTTTCTAAACACGAGTCTGGGATTCGAACCGGTGTTGCTATACGTTGTCTTGCATCCAAGACAAACGTGTTGTTCCTGAACTATCCCCCTGGCCCACCAACTAGTCCAAGCTTGTCCAGGCACTGCCAACATTCACCATTAAAGTCAAATTCTGCCAGGTACTGCCAAGATGAAAACATCAAACCCAATCACATCACAACTTACACCATTGAATCCAACCATAGTCCATCATGATCAATTAAAGGGATATCTTCTCCAAACAATCCAGTCACAATAGTAAGTAAGAGTCTTTAAATGGCAAACAGCTCACATCGCATGACAGTACTCCAGGACAGATCCAAAATGCACAAAACATTGATAATTATAGTTTTCTTCCCTGTTAGCTTCTATTGAGAGGGCAGGCTTAACTTATAACATTTGGGAGGCTTTCTTAGTTTCCTGCCCGTTTGGTCACACTTCAAAGAGGCATTTAGAAAATTGTCATTTCTCCAGCTCCTGGTGAGGAGGATTAACCCCGTCTCACATTTGCAAGATGTTATAATTAGAGCAGATCAGCTTTATCTAGTCTCGACTGCATTTGAGAAACCTTCTAGGTGCACACATGCTATATAACGCTACAAATTCAAACAAATTGCCTTGCAAGGGCAAAGAATGAGTAATAGGAAAAAATAATCCTTGCATACTAATGCCAAAAGGAAAAACTTGTGAAGCAAGGATCCGTGCAGGACACATGATAATGTTTTCTCCAGATAGGTCTGTCTGTTGCTGCATCAACTAGGCCTATTGTACTCATAGCAGCAATATATTAGTTTGCAGTTATACTTTCTCTACCCACTTATATTGATTAATTCCAACCCTGCTATGGACCTATATATATTAGTCTATATTATACTGGCATATCATTTTCTACGACACCAAGCTGCAATAAAAAAAGCCATTTTCAAAGAGTAATCCCCAAATACAGCATCACTTATTCACTTTAACCCATCACGTTCAAGTGTGTTCTCGTCCATTCATTCTACATCCACCTCAACCTCCATTTAACCTGAATGAGAGATGAAGTTGGTGGTAGCCAGGACTAATGTCCAGCAGATGGACTCCCAGGACCTCCCTTGTTTTTTGCATATTTTAGTAACTTTGGGTCTCACTCTAGGTTACTAGGGGAATCCAGACGTGGACCCCTTGCTGACTATTCTTAGAGAGGCACAGCTCCACCCTACTGATGAGGTCCAACCAGACCGAAACACGTGTCTGGGGTTGCTGTTGGTACTCTTGTTCAGAGGAGAATTGCTTAGCGTTTCGGGGCTGGACTGCCCTAGGGCAGGACAAAGAATGTTTTAGATATTTCTGCTCTGTGAAAGATAGTGAGCTAAAGACTCTGGGTAAGGCTCTCGTAACCAGGACTAATGTCTGGCAGAGGGACTCCCAGGACCCCTTGTTTTTTGCATAACAAGAGAGAAAGCTTGGAGGTTGTGTTAAATTTGGATTTTATTGGGCTCAAACAACCTGCAGTAACAAAATGCTGAAAATGGTTCAGTAATAAGGTGGGGGTGGGGGAGACAGGTGGATATTTGCTTTATTTTTGGATGCAGAGCAGTTTTTCTTAAGTGAGTCTGCGCCAGTGCGTTAAGTTTCTCGCCCAGTACTGCAAGCCATTAGCCGCCCTTCAGCTTCTTCAATGGGACTGGATAGATTTATGGCATTAAACCAGAGAGCCCTGAATACCCCTCTGTAAGCACAATCAGAGGCACTTTGGGCCTTTCTTCCAGATCACCTTGAGGGTATTTCATGCCCTCACCACCTCCATTTCTAGAAGCATCACCACTGGCGCCGGAGGTTCCAACAAGACTCATTACATGTCTAAGGAGGAAAAATCGGTCCTATTCTGCCTATGGGTCTGTGTCCCAGTTGCCATGACTAGAACCATGATAGACCAGTTCTCACTGCCCTTAGGTCAATGAGAGATGGCCTCCTTAGTGCACTCATTGGTTAACATCCTTCAGCCTTCAATACACTCACTTCAGGGATGCATCAACATTCCCCCTTTGCTTTGACAGATTCTAAAGACAGAAGGCAGTGTTACCACAGCCGGTTACTCACAGCACTTTTCCTCCAAGACTTATCAGACCTCCTCTTTTTAGTAGAGTGATTCCCACCCTCTACCCTGTTCCCGCTCTACTCTGTCATCATCGGTTTGTATTCCTTTAAAATCGGTCTTCAATATTGTGTTTTTTGGATAACAAGGCCATCGAACCAAGTCGCTTTTGCACAGCACTTTTATTTTCAGCTGTACAAGGATGTATGGCCCTTGCCAGTTCCTTCAACCTAGAGGAGTTACAATCAAAAATATTTCTGTTCTCTCAGGGGAAGTAGCTTTTTCTAATTAACTACTGTAACTTTGCTTGGTTTGTGGCCCTTTTGAATCTGATCGGGGGCTTCCATTTCAGTGGAATGCCCTGGAATAAGACTTTCGGAGAAGGCTTCCCCAAATCAGGCCATGCAAAACCCTTTAGTGTGTGGTGTGAGGAGTCTGTGGGCACTTCTTTCCCCAACATATTCTCCTTCCAGGTAGCCAGGGAACGGCTATCGGATCCTGAACTTGAGGGGGATATGCAAGGGAGGACTACCTTGGTGGAGGAGAAACACCCTTGGGTGAGAGACAGTATCCCCATTTCCATTTCATAATGAGTCTGCAATCCCCAGGCCTCTATAGGCTAGTCATTGCCTTCGCTATTTTGGGGGGGGGGGGGGGGGGGACGCGGGGACACACACACACACACACACACACACACACACACACACACACACACACACACACAAAAATACAGTCAGCTGTGGAAGCAGATCTACAGACTGCTGGAGGAACGCAGAACTCTGCTGGAAAACAGCATGGAAGACAGAATGCTCGAGAGCCCCAGTTAGATGCAGTGAGAAGCAAAACTGAAGGAAGCTGGAGGCATGTGGTGAACTACAGAAAGGACAAACACATAACCAGGCAAAGCTTTGGAGTGAGTCCCGAGCTGCGAGAGACGCATCAGTGGCATGATCAAAACAACAGAGAGCCGCTGTGGAGACAGAGTGAGGTGCTGCATGAGAGAGAGCTTGTGTAGCCGGAAACATTGCAGGAGCGCTGTAAGCACTAACCAGTGAGTCAACCTTGGCAGGGGGATTCCGGGGTGGCAGTTGAGCATGGCGGACCTGTGAGAACTTTAATGAATGCCAAACCAAAGGAAAGTAAGCACTTTTAAGTAATGATCTGAATGAAAGCAAACACTTGAATATTGATTTGAATGAAAGCAAGTACTGTTGAATACTGATCTGAATGAAGTTGAATAATCTGAATGCAAGCAGTTTTGTGCAATCTCACGCTATAAAGGAACTGTGTAACTCGAGAGAACAAGCATTGACAAGAGCCATAGGAACATATGAACGTGCAACAAATGAAAAGTGGCAAAACAAGTAATGGTAAAGCATCATGAGGATGTGAAATGAGAATAAACCAACCAACACTGTATAGCTGGAACAGTGGGAACGTGCATACAAGGAAGAAGAGGCAAGACAGGTGTGTCGGTTGTGTGACCTGTAATGGGTGGACTGTGTGGTCCGACAACTGGGCCTAGACCAGGGACACCTACCTATGGAAAAGCCATTTAAAATACCTGCAAAGAAGCTTGTGATTGAATATAAAGGACAGTTGGTGTGAACTGAAATTAAGGAACTGTACTTTGTGATATTGGTGAAAGGTAACCAAACCAGAAGAGCTGGAAAGTATAAAAAGAATGGGAAAATTTAAAGACTTGAAATCCTGGCTAAGGGAACCCTTTTGCATTGTGAACTATCTTGAACCTCGGGGAAGGGAAACCCTTTGACAACCAAGAGCTGGAAGAAACCCTGAACTTGTATTTGAAAAGTTATAATTTTGACATGGACATCCTTACACATTGTATACAAATAGATGTGAGGGCAAGCATAGGTTTTGGACACAGACTGCTACTTTGGACTTCCCGATGCAGACTTTCCTTCGTTTTATTTAGGGCAAGCTGGGCCTTTTTCCAAACCCTTTTTCTGTTTAATAAAGGTTTATAGCCCAAACTTCAGTTCAGTTGTCTGTGTCTAATTCACGATGCCTTCACAGTGGAGACTCCCTGTATTACTAATGAGACAATCAGCTGAACTGCATCGACGTGCAGCAGAGCTTCTAAATCCAAAGTACATTGCTTTGCGCAAAATCCCTGCCTCCTTGCACTTACCCAGAGCCACGCTGCACTTATTCAGAGCCATTCTGCCCTGATCGCACTGCCCCATCCCTTCCTCTCCCTTGCATTTCCCCCCTCCTTCCCCTTGCACTTCTTGTCGCACTTGCACGGTCCGAATGACACAAGGCCTAATAGGATCGTTTGTCTTGTCCTCCCTTGTGATGTGGCACCTAGAAACCTTGTGAACAGGCGCATTATAAATGCCATATCATATGTCAGCAGACACCCCCATGTATGACATGGAGCAAGTGAAGAACATCATTGACAGCGGATGCTATTTTTTCAAAACTGCAAGCAATCTCCAGTGTTTCTGCCACTGGAGTGGGCAAATACAAATTGTTCTGTAACGCCACTCTGCCATTCAATTTTATGGTATTCTACACAATCAGACTGCCATAATTACAGCCTGAAAGGACACGCTGATATTGTGGCCAATCAGAGGGCCACAATATTCTGCATGCCTCAATCGCCAGTGTTAGGCAAAGTTTGTATGCAGTACCCTCTGGGACCACTACACACAACTCTGACTACAGGTATAGGAAACCCAACCTTTGGTATAAGCTTGTACTACACAGTTTTGGTAGCGTGTTGAGCAGCCTTGCTTATCTCAAGAGGGGTCAATGTCAGCTGTAGTGGAGTTACGCAGATAGTTACAGTTACAGGTATTCAAATAAACTCTTACACTCAAGGTTTCCTGCATACTAATTTATTTATCAGTCAGTTAGAATAAGCCTTCGTCCGAAGGGAGCAATATAATAGTAACACACAAATACACTTCAATACTGTACACTCTTAATTTCTAAATCAGTAAAGACCCTTTTGGGATAGCCCACAAACAACCTACACCCACAGTTGACTTCAATAACTAGGGTGCTGGAGACATTAATATCTTACTGTTGGCATCTAGAATACTTTTAGAAGTTGGTAAAAGGCAAAGATTACTAGAACAACAAGAAACCACAAATATTCTTAAGCAGGCAAATACTTTTAAATCCTCCAAGAAGAGTCATGCAATTCAATAGGCTAAGCCAAAGTCAATGGGCAAAAGTCTTGCATAGGATGAAGCACTTCTGGTAGTAAATGGAAAAGTCTTTGCACATGTTCTTAGGAGTCTTTGATGAAAAGAAGAATCAAATCTAGGGCCACAAGCTGATTAGGCTTGTGAGTTGTAGATGTTGCAAGCATTCTACAGTAAGAGGTTAGTTCCCTCAGACTTTTTACAGTACCTTAGAAATGAAGAAAAAGATGCAGCTGATGACCTCCATTCCTGTGCAGGTCTGTAAATCTCGCTGTTCCTGGGTCTCAGTCGTGGGGACAAGAGGGAGGACATCGGGGGACTCCTACAATGTACTGGGATGGTCAAAACTCGCAACCGGCAAACTTCACTTTCAGTGGCTGTTCAGTGTTTTAGCTCCTCGCGTCTACCGCATATAGCAACACCGCGGTTTGTGGCTGTCGAGATGGACTTTCCTTGCTTCTTGGGTCCCGCACTCTGTTCAGGAGGCTCATGCTCCGTCAGTCCTGCTTCTTGGGAGTTAAGAGGATCTTCCAAAAGCTCTAGAACAGCTTAAAAGCAACGCACACAATCTGGTGTTCCTCTCCCTGGTTATACGGTTTCCAGTAGCAACTCTGGAAATTTAACCAGCTCCAAGATTGATGTCCAGGTGGCTTACTTTGGAGTTGATTGGTCCCACCAACTCAAGGGGAGAAGTTGTCCTTGCAGGGGCTTCTCCGTTGATGCGAACTTGGCATTTCGGCACTGCAGCAGGGCTTCACCGGGAAAACCAATGGTCCAGGAGTTGCAGCAGGCGTCCTCTTCAAGCTCTTCTTTAGTTCCTTCGTCCAGTGGTCGACTCTGCCTTCCAAGCCAAAAGACTCACCTTTTATTGAGTTCTCTCCCATTCATTCCAGCCTGTCAGTCACTCAGCATGGTGGCTGTCCTTGCCGGAGAGTCAGCCGGCCAATCATCACAGAGTGCATTTGGGTCTCCTATGAGACTAAGCACAGGGAGTTTCGGGCACCTCCCTCACTTTCTGCCTACCCCAGACACTCTGGAACCAGAGGCGGGCTTCACTCTTCAATCCCGCCAAAGGCAAAATGAACAAAGACAAAACTTGGTTTGGCGCGCAGAGCAAATCTCAAGAGGGACCTTTTCACAAAGAAATGGCAAAAATGAAGACCGGGGGCCATTTTGACAAAGATGGCTACCGTGGGTGCTTTACTGTAGCTGTGAACACAGCCACGGTAAAGGCACACCAAGTTAGTTCAAGGGAAACCACTGCCACCAGCCATTCAGTGCGAAAAGGGTAATATAAAAAATGTTACATGAGAAACTAGACAAAGGGGATACTAGGTAACCCCTCCAGCACTCCATTGTAAGATAGGGTGTGCTGGGTCTAGAAAGTTACAATGGTAAGTAAAGTCAATTTCACTTTAGTGCTCTTGGAAACAGTAGTTTATCCAATAGAAGGTATTAAACCTTTGGGAAATCTGAAAGACATCCCTGTGCCACTGCACTGAAGGTGCTGTGTGACACAATGTAAAAGATGATGCCTATGGAGTTTGTCAGACTCCACAACCAAAAGAAACACAGTGTATAAAATCACATTAAAATACATGAGAGAGTGGGGGAAAGGGTCACACTCTCTCCAGGTTAAAAAAATCAAGTCCTCAAAATCCAGCAAAGTTGCTGGGGGTCTCTAAGGTGGAGGGAATTAAGCACATTTCTGAGAAATCTCCCTAACAGCCAGAATGCCAGGTGTTCTAGCCAGTCAGGTGGCTAGAATGTTTCACCCTGGTTGGTTGGAATTCTATGAATGTTAGCCAATTAAGGCCCATTTTATCCCCGTACCCAAGCAACAAGCCAGCAGAAATGTTCAGAAATTCATGGAATTCAAGGACAGAGTATTTTTTCACAGTCCCAAAATGACATTGTCTTTTGTGCCCTGCTGCATCCCAAAGGTAACCATTGACCAGCACCCTCGCCCTGGGAGACCCATACAGTAGTTTTACCCATCCCATGAATTTTGGGTCAAAACCAAACCTTTCCAGCACTGCCCACATATAATCCCAACGTACGTAGTTAAACACCCTGTAGTAGTCCAGTACAAGAATTATGTTCCCATCCAGGAGGAGCAGATTGGCCATTGACACCACCCCAAAAAGCCACCGCAGATTGAGACGAGTCGACCTCCCCGGCATGAATTTGTTCTGACCCGGATTAACCAAACCTGAGAGCACCTTCAAAAGCTTCTCAGCCAAGATTTTAGCCAAGATTTCACCACCCCATTCAACAGAGAGATCGGTCCATATTACTCACAACACTCCCTCAGTTTGCCCTTCTTTTGAAGAACCACTATCATGCATTCCCTAAGATCCTGCAGGAGAATCCAGTCCTCCATGCTCCTCTTTTACACATTAAGCAGGCATGAGCTTACCTTGTCCCCCAGAGACTTCAACAATACCATTGTGAGCCTATTGGGACCCGGTGTCTTGCGTCCTTGTAGCCGATGTATGCGGCACGCTGTACCTCTGCCAGGGTCAGATCTGCCTCCAAATCCTCCCTGTGGGCCTTCGTCAACTGCTTTAAAGGAAGGGACAGCAGGAAAGCTGACATCTGCATCCATCCCCCAGGAGGGATTTGCCTACAACCCCTCGAAGAAGGCACCAAAGGCATCCGCAATCTCCTCCCAGTCTCCCAAAGTCGTCCCCACAGCCCCTCTAAGCTCAGTAATCCATCTATTCCCTTCCTCCTGTTTTTAACAGCCAGGCCGATAGTTTCCCTGTTCTTATCCCGGTGTTCGCAAATCCTCCCCCTACTCAGTTTGCCCAAATATCTAGCCTCACCCTGAACGAGTTTTCTCACCCTCGCCTGGGACCTACACAAATCCTTTTGCACACAGGCTGAACCATTGGTGGTGTATCTACCCTCCAATTCTAACAGGGACTCTTCTCTCGAGATCTCATGCCTCCTCTCCTTTCTCCTAACTACCCAAAGCGCCCCCCCCTTATGACTGTTTGTAGGCCTCCCCTAGCATCACCTCACTATCTACCGACCCCTCATTCTCACCAAAGAACCGGTCTGTAGCAACCGCAAGACGAGTACTCATCACGGGAGCTAGCAAATGGTACCCACTGAGCCAACAGACCACCTGCAATGTACTCCGTGACAGCCCCCAGTCGACCATCAACGGGGAATGATCCAAAATACCCCTTGCTGGATACCCCACCTCTGACACATTATGAACTGTGTCCCTAGAAGGAAAAACATAGTTAATTTGGGACAAAGAGCCATGAGTCCCGGAAGGGAACGGGAACGCACACTCCGCAAGGTGCAAATTCCTCAGACAATAATTAAGTGCAAGGATCGGACCCATTCGACCAACTTCTTGCCTTTTGTCCCTCTGGACCCGACTGCTCCCACACAATCCAAGCCCACATCTAAAACATCATTGACGTCGCCTCCAACAAAGACTGTGTCCGCACCCTCCCTCAAGATGATATCCCGGAGCGCAGGAATCAACCCCTCCTTAACAGGGGGGTTCACATAGACGTTGACAAGAGTAAACACCACCTGGCCCTGCATTCCTGTAACACACAAATAGCGCTCCCCCAACCTGAAATCACCCGTCCTGTCGCCCAGGGGATTCATTTCCTGACCATTACAGCCATTATGGTCTACAGCTTCCAGAACTTGCTATACTAGCTTGCCACAGCTGCCTGGCCCACTAGTACTGCCAGCAGTGAGAAAGTGAACTAGCCCCCCATGCAGCAGCAGAACTCATTAAAGATGTACTTTTTAATGCCTGCAGCTGTCTCCATCTACACGCTGTCCATCCCGTCGAGTAGTGGCGGTTAACATTTTTTTTTCATTTCTTTATTAGCATATGATTTCAATTGAAACCTTTTAGCTTTTACAGATCAGACTATCATAGTCTACACAACATTGATCATCAAAAGAAAAGAACAAAGTCACCCATTGTAAAATCAGTTGACCTGCAAAACAAAACACAAAGTCCTCCAAAGATAACCAAATCAGTCAATTCTAGACTTCAAGACCTTCGTTGAGTATGTAAATAATTATTGAGGTAAATTCCAAGAGTCAATGATAGCCGAGTTCCTTGCAGCAGTAGAGACCAAGTGTCACTTCTTAATAAGGTTCGATTATCAACAAATCATTTTCCCAATGGATTAGATCTGATGTGCGCCACAGCCAGACAGCTCATGACCAAGTGATGCAAGGTTTCTTCTTTTTAGTTACACTATCTGCAATGGTAGTCTCTTGCTTCCTTTACATTCCTTATTTCAAGAACCTCCCGAGTTGGAAACAAATTAAAGCACAGTCTTAGCAGTTGACGCCATAGATGATCTGAAGGGAACCTTATTAGGTATGGTAGGGTAGAACTTAGTCTGCTTGGAGCAGTATAGTGCTTCCCATATAGTTTAAGAGTGGTGATTGAATCCAAAGTGTCAATCCAATCCTGATCGCCAAGTTTTCATTTCACCAGGTCTGGATTTTCTTTAAGCTGTTTCTCTGTTGTATTAATTGTCGCCAATAATACTTTGCATTTGTCACTCCATTCTACCAGTATGCGTTCCCTACTTGATTATTGCTTGTTTGAGTAAGGAAAACCCTCCTTTCGAGGGTGGCAGCAGGCATTTCCGATAGAATGAAAGTGTTTTCCAGGTTGATACTGCCAACAGCCAGGTGAGACCCAACTCTTTCCGGATCACTGTTACTGACATACAATTAGGCAGAGCGAGGGCATGTCTCTAGAAGATGCCCTCCAAAACTTGCCACACTTTCCAGCTCAATGCAAGAGTCACTTCTGCCCCATTGGTCAAGATAGGAATGACCTTCATACGGTAAAATGCGATAACAGGAAGCAATGAAAATTTACAGTAGCAATATTTTATGAGTTTGGCCTGTGCTGAAAGAATCTTTGTTTTTATTTTTAAATCGGCCTCTTGAGAGGCATCATTAGGACTGTCATTTATAGATATGCCCAGGTACGTCATCTGGGTAGTCTCTGGAATTTTTGCTCCATTTATAAACCAGCCGTAGATTTGTGTGCCCTTCCCAGGATGCCTACCAAAGGTTATCATAGCAGATTTTTGTATGTTAATCCGAAGGTCATTAGCTGACAAGTAGGAAGCCAGTGCCTCCAGTTGGCGCTGGAGGCCTATTGGTGTTTCATCCATTATCACCATGTCATCGACATGTTATCGGGGTTCCCAAGATGGATGGCGGTAAACACCCGATCCGTTTGAAAGCATCTCCCATGTCTGATTTATATAGATTATAGATTGCCAGTGCAAGGCGGCAGCCTTGCTTAAGGCCCGTTGTTGTCTTGATCGGGTTTGTCATATCTCCTAGTTTATTCAGCCTTATTTGGATCCTTGTTCCTGAATGAAGGGCCTCCATGGCTTCACGCAAATCACTGGGGCAACCCCAAGCTCTTAACTTAGACCATAAGGTCAGTCGGTTCACTGAGTCAAAAGCTTGGAAAAGATCCACCGAATCCACGTAGAGCCTTATACTGTTCTTCGGTAATGTTCTCATCTTCAAGAAATTAATCAGGAACAGATTCAGGGCCGTTCCTATGCCCTTTTCAAAGCCCGCCTGCCAGTAGTCTTGATGATCTGCTTCCTTGCTCCAAGCAGTAAGATGTTTCAGTATCAAGGTTGCAAATATTTTGTCGATGACATCAAGAAGGGCGAAAGGCCTATAGTTCGATGGAAGTGACCCATCGCCCTTCTTGAAAATCGGAAACTACAATTGAGGTGGTCCAAGAAACAGGTATATTCCTCTTAAGTTTCACTATGTGCAACAGGTTACATATAAAGTCAACCCATTTTTCCGGGTGCCTCTTGAGGATCATATTAGTAAGGCCATCCTGACCGGCTGCTCTCGAGTTGCTAGAATTTTTAGTTTAATTCTAGGATGTCTTCTCGGCTGGTTTTGAATAACCATTTTTGGAGATTCAGCTCTTGGCCATGTACTTGTTCGACTGTAGGACTTGAGAAGAGTGCAGTGAAATGGATGACCCACTCTCCGGCCGGAATTGTGTTTGTTAATATACTCTCCTTGGGAGCATCCAGAGAGCTGAAGATTTGCCACATTTCTCTAGAATTTTTAGTGGCTACCAGCCTCAACATGTGCTCCGCTTCATGTTGGTGTAGTGTATATTTGTATTGTTTCAGCCAATTTCTATAATATAAAGTACGTTTCTTAACAGCAACTAGGGTTAGGGGAGAAGCATGTTTTTTAGGAGCTCTTTTAAGCCGGTTCAGATCTTTTTTCCTCACTGATATTGCCATGTCAAACTTCTGTATATGGGTAAAGGTTTTTTTCCCTCCCGTAGATCTTCTTTCTACATATATAGACATATGTTTTGGATAGTCTATATCCCCACCTTCCCTGGAGTCTCCTAGAGATGCTGATAGGGCGGAGATGTTTTCGCTTGTCAGTCTGAGTCTGTTCCTTCCAGATTGAACTCTGAAAGTGTCTGTCCTAATTGCGGGTCCTTTGATAGTCCAGTATCTGGGTTTTTCTACCCCGCTGTCAGGTAGCTCTGGGTGGGATGTCCCCTGCAACCGTACCATTGATTAGGAGGATGTTTCTTAAGTCAATTCCTTTCTCTACCTCAGCCCTCGTAATTCAGCTGCCTGTGCATTAAATCCTGGCCTCTCTATAAGTATTAAGGAGTTGTTAAAACAGTGAATGTTTACGTTGCCGCACAGGATGATGTTCAAGACAGGCTTAATTACCCTGGCATTGTCCATCTCCTCTATAACCTGTTGGACAAAAGTGGAGGATGTTTCTGCTTTGGTGTTCCAGTACAAATTGCAGATTAACAGCCCCCCAGTGTTTGTGTCCTTGAAGCTTTTTTCCCCAAAAGTACAATTTAAATTAGGGGTGAGATATTCCATGCCCATATTACTCTAAGCCCAATGAGGTTATTTAGGAGTAAGATCAGTCCCGCCATGGGTCTTCCCAAGGGCCCTTTTTTAGATAACACTTTAAAGCGCTCATTGTCCAGTGTGTACTGGCAAGGTGGGCTCTAAAAGCACTGCATCAGGCAGTGCTTATGTTCCATTTCAGCCGTGTTGTATGAGCTTATAGAAACACAATACTGCCCAAGTAGGTTTTTTGTTTGGTGCACACAGGTGGTTGCTAGCAAGAAGCACTGGCACACGATGTAATTAGGGCATGGGGCGCACCGCTTAAGTTAAGGATGCGGCCTTAGATATTTGTGATGCTGGAGGGAGCTGTCCCATAAATTCATGCATTCACACATCATGCGCTCTTCATCATCCCAATGTAATGTAAGCCAGCGGCACTGAGGGATCGAGCCATGCTTCTCCTGAACAGAATGGTGGCAGTTGATCCGTTTTAACTTTTTTTTTGGTTCGGATGCAACGTCATGTACTGCGTTTCTAACTGTGACAATGCATTTAGGAGGACCATGTACTCCAATGGCACTCTACTCTTTCTGACTTTCCAGGTGGGGGAAAGCGGTCTTCCTTCATGAATCTTCACAGGTTAAATGTTATGTTATTTTACATGGTTCATAAAACTCACTTCCACCAGAGGTATCTTGGCGCTAAATATCCAACAGACACAGGTGAAGGCAATGTAGTAGAACCTAAAACATAACGTTTTGTAAAGTGCGTCTGAATGCTAAATGGTTCACAGTAGCCCAAAGCGGTTGCGGGATAGAATTCAACAACTTGACGGCTGCAACTGAGAAAGCTCGGCCAACGGTTCCAGTCAATTTAACGAGGAATCTGAATTAGACATCTATCCTGAGAACGAGTACGCCGACCCGGAATATAATGCTGGAACTTAGCTTGTAAATATTCAGCACATTGGCCATAGAAGTCTCGTTGCACAATACAAAGTGACTTGAAAGCAACCCGCTTATTTACTACGAGCCAATGTAGTCTACGTTACACCGGAGAAATGTGATATCCATAAGAAGGACCAGGAGCCACCCTGGACCCAAGATTCTGTCAAAGTTGAAGACTGTGAATTTATTTATTTATTTATTGAGAATGTATTATTAGGCACCTATACAACAGAATGGTGTTTCCAGGCGCCACAAGACCAAGTGGGGAGGGAACCAGGGGAGTAAATAACAGTGGCAAAAGCAGTAAATATACAATCGTGGTCCTACTATGCCTTGTGACATTCGGAAGTGCAAGTGCAGTGAAGGGGAATGGAGGGGGAGGGGGGGGTTTGGACAAGTGCTGGTGGGTCCCCGGGAGGTGAGTGCAAGGGGAGGCAGGGAGGAGGCCAATGGCTAAGTGCTAGAGAGGAGGAATCCCATGGGTGTTATGTACAGCTGTCAGGCAGGGTGTGCGCAAGGGCAGTGCTGAGGGAGGGCGGGGGGGTTGCTGGTTTTGACTGTGTAGAGGGCCTGGTAACCTGTGAGATTCATGAAGGACCAGGCCACCATTCTCAGCGGCAGTGGGGTGATTAGCAGGGAAGACAAAGAGGTAGAGAAAAACAGAGTTTTGAGAAGTTTCCAGAATTTAAGGAGGTCTTGTTTAATTCCGAGAGGGGCAGGGAGGCTGTTCCAAAGAGAGGCACCAGCCGAATAGAGAGCCCTCCTCCCTACTTTCTGCTTGGAGAAGCGTTTGACAAGCAGAGAGTTGGAGTTAAGAGGAGTGGAGAGCTCTATCAGAGAAGTATTTAGGGATGGAAAGTTGGAGATAGCATGATCCCAGGCCCCAGAAAGCATTGTGGATGATGAAGAGAGTCTTGAATTTGATCCTTGCAGCCACCGGGAGCCATTGGAGAGATTTTAGGGCTGGAGAGATACGGTCCCTGTGCTTGAGGCCAAGTAGAAGTCTTGCAGCCCTATTCTGGATTAGCTGATGGGGGCGTAGAGAGGAAAGTGGTAGATTGAGGAAGAGGCTGTTGCAGTATTCCAGCCTAGAAAGGACCAGAGCTCTGGAGACATACAGCTTCTGGGGAAAGGTGAGGAAAGGGAGAATGTCTCTAAGGAGGTGAAGCTGGAAGTGGGCCTTCTTGGAACGGTTCGAGATGTGAGGGGTGAAGGAGAGAGCAGAGTCGAAGATGACCACAAGGTTTTTGGCCTCACAGGATGGTGAGGGTAGAGGGCCCAAGGAGGGCGGCCAGAGGGTAGGAGGGAACCAGGGCACAGGTGTCACAATGAGAAGGATCTCCCTCTTACTGGTATTAAGACAGATCGTTAGCTTTACACCATACCTGGATGGTGGTCAGAGAGTCGGGGATTAGAGAGGAGGAGTAGGAGGAGGTAGTAGAGGAAAGTTTGAAGGAAAGCTGTGTGTCATTAGCATAACACTGGAAATGAGGAGAGAAGGAGGAGATGAGGTGAGCAAGAGGGGCGAGATAGATATTGAAGAACCACAGCAATAGGATAGAGCCCTGGGGGACACCACAGGTAGAGTGTGAGGTGGTTGAGGAGAAAGGGCCCAGTTGCAGCTGGGAAAAGAGGTTAGTGAGGAAAGAGGTCAGCCAGTCCAGTGCCCCGTCCGTGATGCTGAGGGTATCACAGAGCCATTTTAGGAGGATAGAATGTTTGACCGTGTCAAATAAGACAATGGGGTTCAGCTAGATAAAGTGAATTACAATAATCAGTCCGGCTCAGCACTAATGCTGCCACAACTGGGACATGCAATAATGAGGGAAGAAAAGGTAGTACTTTCTGAAGGGTTTTTAGGTGAAAGGGCCTGGATTGACATACAGCAGTAATTTGAGCTTCCATAGAAAGGGAAGACGTGATCTTCACACGCAGATCCTAAACCAAGGGCAACGGAACAGGAAGAGAACCAAGAGAGGAAGGCCAAAATGACCAGTCTGTGTCACCTGGCAGGAATCCTTGATCACATGGGCTCTTTGTGAGTCCACACGGCAGCCTCCATAATGGTTTAAACCACTGTAGGCCACCAGGGTCTCTCTCACTTGCTGTGCGGGTGGTGTCGTCTGAGTGGAAGTCCCACTGACCAACTTGTATGGTTGGTGTTCTGAGCTTTTCCCAAATACCCCTTTAGAGGTTGGTTGGCTGGAGCCCCTTTTGTAGCACCACTTAATGCTCCGACTTGTCCCTGCCTCTTCCTCTTGCTGGTTTATTCTGCAATTTGGAGGAAGCAGCTCTGCTGACTGGCTGAAGACGTTTTCCCACAAATTCCTACAGTTCTTGCCATTTCTAACCCTTATCAGGCTATACTGGCTGGCTACATTGGGTCAGGCATATCTCGGGTTGGGTTTTCTGATCCTGGAGGTCCCTCCTGCCTCCACTCATCTGCAGGGTCAAGCCTTCCATGCTGCAATTGTTTTCTTGGCTGTTTACTGCCAAGACCTTCTGCTTGGCTGTGGGTCCCTGTCATTGCCTGGAAGGATGCTGGGACATCAACACTCCTGATCTGCTGTTTGGGACATTCAAGGGTGCTGCCAGCCTTTATCCCCATATTGGGATAATTTTCTACTGTGCTGCGAACCATCTTTGTGAAGATGGCTCCCAGCGGATCGGTGGACAGTTTCCACCGTCTTCCCAGAGTCTTCCTCTACAAGTTCTTCACCTCAGGCTTAAAGGCTGGTATCCTAAAATAGCTCATCAGGTTGAATGCTTGCTGCTGCGATCTGTAGGTCGCAGGTTCGAATCCCAGCAAGGCCACCTCAGCCTTTCAGCCTTTCAGCCTTTTGATGTCGATAAATGAGTACCAACTTCAGTTGGGTGATGATGTATATAAATATGTTCTATGTAAAGCCAGAGCAGGAACATGTGGTTGAGGGAAATAAAAAGAAATATCCTTTTTTTCTATTTTTTAAAAGAGATGAACATCAGCAGAAGGAAGAGGTTGATTATCCAAGTTGGAAGATGGGGAACCAGAAGAGAGCGAGGAGATGGACCTTAGATTGTTAGACACTGGGAAATGGGAAGAGGGAGGCTCCTAAAAGCACCAAGAAGGAGGTGCCCAAATGGATTAAGGAGGAAGCGTCTGAATAGCAGAAGGAAACAGAGGGGAGCAGAGAGTGCCACTTAGGTGGAGAAGGAAGGAGTGGACGATAGAAGAGTGTGAGAAAGAATGAACAGAGCATGATAAGAGGTAGCAAGAATAAGGGGAGATGAGTGTGATCAGAGGAGATGGGGATCCAAAGGCGAGGTCTAAGGGCATGGGTAAGTCTAGCAAGCAGTAGGCTCATTTCAGTTGACCATCTCACCCCTCCACCCTCTCCTGGCCTGCACCACTTGTTGTCTCGAATTATTGGTGGTCTCCAAAGAGCCAGGCTGGAGGCTAGAGTAGGTGTCCTATGAAAGCAGAAAGAGTTGGGATACCTGGCAAAAGCATGGTGACAAGAGATTTGACAAAAAACAGAGTTCAGGCTACCCTTAAACCCAAATACAGGAGGAGCTATCTGAGGGAAAGGGTATGGGTAACCCTGAAGCCTACATTTGTAAATACTCAGGGGGGGTTAAGGGGGGGGGAGGACCCCATACTATAATGGTAAGTGACAGAATGTGCGAGGACTTTGGTCAACGCTTACCAGAGTTGGGAACCCCAAAGCCAGCCCTCATTAAGGAGAAGCCATCCTGGAATTTTAGTTTGAGTTTGGACTTTATCTTGGTCCACTCAGTCGATCGAATTTATTCCACTTCTGTTTATTGTCTGATCCACCCCTGTACCATGTGCACAGTCATTGTGTTAAACTCTAGTTCAAGAGTATGTCTGGCCTTTTGCTCCCATGTATGGTATGTGACAAGGCTCTTCTTTCACATCTTGACCTCATCCAGACATCGACTTGCATACCATCTGAGCTGAGCACTGTTCGAAACCCTACGCATCACTGAACCAATTTTGCATGATCACAGGTCTATCCAACAACCTCTGGATGACCCTGTTGTCAGAAAAACTGCTATTCAGCAGATCATGCCAGCAACCCAGCTTACCCGTGCATCCTTGAACCCCCTCCTACTGCCCCAATCACGGAGGACCACTATCACTCTCCCTCATGCTCAGAACCCATGCCTTCCTCTTACAAGGTGCACCTTCACAATGTACTCACAATCACCTCCTCGCGTTAGATATGTCCTGTACAATAGAGCCTTGTTGACTGCACACCAACATTCCTTGCACTTCACCAAGAACCATTTTAGTCCTGCCTCATCTGTCATAACAAGCTCTAATTCTTTCACTTACCTTGGGGCTCACCAGAAACTTGGTGGTATCATCCAATCACAACACACCATCTCTGAATTCAACCTACCCGTCCCTCACGGTGTCCTTCACTTTGACACCTGTACCACACATTCCACCAGCTCCCTCAACTGGGTGCGCCTCAATGTCAGTCTGGCATCAATGGTGCCATTCAAACCAACAGTCTGCTCACCATCTACAGATCCTTTGTCTAACCAAAACAGATCAACCTCCTACCACCCACACTTTCCAGAGAGGATTCTGCAAAAAATGTCTTACCTGTGACAAAGAGGGAATGCGGAAGAAAAGGTAGGTCCACCCGGATACAGAGACATTCCCTTCTTGCTTCTCTTTACATTCACAGAGAACTTGCAGATACTGTGGCACCTCTCCTTCTCCATGTCATGATCATCGACCTCCTGTGGGTTTTATCCTGCTTTCAATTACACCTTCACTAAGATGGTCGCCCAACGCATCGCCTACTCCATCCCCATCATCTAAAATTCACAAGGTTCACAACTCATATTATGGAAGCTCTCAACTTTGTCTGCAGTTTCACAAACGTGAAGGGCCACGCCCCTTGACCTACTTCTGCCAACCCTCATCCCAAACACTTGGTCCAATCACTGCAGTCTTCTTTTTGAAGCTCCATAACCCCCTTCAAAGCTTTGCCACTCTTTTCAGTGGCTTATCTCAGTTACTTCACTGTGCAGATAGTAGTTTTAGCCATCGTTACTGAACAAATATTCTTTTAAATGCACAATTTGCAACACATGTTACACTCTACTGCCCCATGAGCATTACTCAAACAGCGTGTTACTAAAGGAGTTATAACTTGTGACTGTGGGACACGTTTTCCATTGGTGCACAAGCCAATTTTCTCCCACAGTCCGAACCTACAGAATTATTGAAAGTGAAATTGAAGAGACCTCCTGTGTTGTCCATCCAGAATGAAGCAAATATACAGCTATGGACGTGCCGTTGCACAATCACCCACGTAGGTGCCTTGCGCCGGCACGTACGATATCACTGCAGGTGACAATGAAGACACATGAGACGGAGCAACAGCAACCATCTTCTTCATTTTTCATTACCCCAGCACTGCCTTTCCCCTCGCCGCCCGCCTCCCTAACCCCAACGTCACTTCCCCTGTAATATGACGCCAACGCGGGCCAAACCACACAAGGATGTGGTGGGGTTGGTCAGTCGCGCTTGCGACAGGACAACCCCTAGTGCTAGTCAAGCATTGAATCCACATGGACAACATTCCCCAGGGGGGGGGGTCGTTCTCATCTTTGCCTCCCAAGAAAACATAAGAACGACCCTCTGGAAAAGGTTCCCACCAAGGAAAATATAAGAACGACCCCTCGTCTCATCACTACTCGTGCCCTCCTGCACCGAATTCAAACCTACCCTGCGCTGCGCTCCTCCCCCCTTACCTTTCACATCGATTGTGCCTCCACTTCGAGCATGCGCAAATAACGCGTGCACTATTTCTCAACAGGCCACCCCTCCCCCACTCAGGAAAGGCAAACGGTCAGAAAAACACATTCAGTGAAAGTTAGAAAAACAAAGACGGCCCCGATGAAAAATCTGGAGGCATTTGTACCCTGCTGTGACGTCACACCGCAGTGTACAAGGGCTTTCTCTCTTTCCTGCTCTCATAGCTCTCAACTCACACGCTTTTGGCGGGTGTCACCCGCCTTGTAAAAGGCTGACTCACCCGCCAAGCCTCCTGCACGCCCATTCATTCCAATGGGCGTCTCACCCGCCAAAAACAAAATCGGGTGATTTCACCCGCCATTGCAACACAAATGGTTGAGAGCTATGTGCTCTTATAACTAGGAGCAGGCTCTTCCGTTGCGCATCATTTCTACTGACTGCACCCCTCCTCTGAAGCAGGATACAGGTGGGGCGCATTACACATGCAAACAGTGGGTCGCTGACAAGTGTGGTTTCTTTCGTCTCTCTGGGGAGCAGGGAACGAGTTGTTTATAAGGTGGGAGAGAACAAAGGAAAGAGGATGAGGGTGAAAAAGCAGCGTGTATGATTTTACTTTTTTACATAAAGGAAGTTTGGAAGGGGTGGGTAATTCACCATATATGATTTAGTGTTTTTTTTGGTGCGTTTGGTAGGAATGTGGGTCAGGAGACCAGGTAATACTTTTGCGGTGGCCATCTTGAATCAGGTGGCAGAAACGTGAGAATAAACGCCAGACTAATCTATTTTTAGGTCTACAGAAATGTACCTTCGCCCCCACTGCTGGACCCCGGGTACAGTTCAGTGGGAGGAAAAGGCAACAAAGCCCTTAGAAACCGGAGTTGAGGATGCTATTTACTGTTCACAACTAGTTGTGTTTCACCTTTGATGTGCCAAATGTGGGAGGGGACAACTAGGGACATGATCGCACTATCGATGACACACTCATTTGAACCCCTCGTGGACAACACCCCTAATGTGGATGGTGAACCCTCAACTATCCCATTAATGTTTTGTTTTGTTGCAATATTTGAATTTTAAGAACATACACAGTTTCCTGCTATTTTTGTGTGATACTACGGTTCACCTTAAGAGGGTTGCAAGGAGCGTAGAGGTGCAAGGGAAGCAAAGCACATTGGGATAGGAGACCAGGCATCTGTGGAAATGTCCTCTAACATTTTGATTTGTCTCCCTTTGTCAACAGGGAACATCAACAAATGCCACATGGATTTCTACTTCTTCCTGCTGGGCGGGATCCAGGCGGTGACGCTGCTCCTTTTCATCTGCATCTCTGTCCGGTACGAGAAAAAAGCCAAAGATGCCTGCAGGCTATGCATCAACAACGCGCAAGATAGAGACACTTAAGGTCCCTTGTGTGCGTGGACTTCAGAAGCAATCCGACGAGCTCTCTGGGAGACAGAGTGGACTGGTGGATGACTCTTTTCTCTATACGGGTACGGGTGTAATCCAAGACTCTTTAACGAGCCCCAAAGGAAGCACTCATTGATCATCTGTTGGACGCAACACAAGACTGCGTAATGAGATCAGTTACTCTAGGGAGCCCAAATGGAGTCCCTTCTGCATAGACCGCTAATGCAAACAAAAATGACTGCATAAAGGGAAACCCGTAATAGGCCTCATTGTATTCTGCAAATATCCAGTACATAAAACCGCCATCTGCTTAATGAGAGACGTGATCCATGGGAAGCACCCACAGACTTACTTCATCATAGACCCTGGAAGGAAATTAAGACATGAAAGGGTGGACCAATGAGGAGGCCTAACTGAATTATCCCCCACACAAATCAAATACAACCCAAGACTGCACAACATGATGGGAGAGCAGCTTGTTACAAGTTTGCTGGTGCGGTAAAACATGGTGGTAAAGAGGTGATCATTCCATTATTACCACTATACCGTCATTTTTCCTCACCTCCAAATTATCTGCAGGTAGATCCTGCCCTTTCGTGACAAAAACTAGAGGAACGAACCCGAGCGAAATGACCACTCACAAGAAATCTTTTAAATTCCACATGCAGGCCCATGGACGTCAGATACCAACACAGATTCTGCAAAGGGGCAGAAGACCCTGAGGAATTACCAGTGTATTCTTAAGTCTACAGACATCCAATGCAACCAAAGACTGCATGAAGACAAAGCATGTACATAGCACTGAAGAATCAATCATCTGCTATACTGGTGGGTTCAGCCATAGGGTCCTTAAAGGCAAAGATTTATGTTTGGGACTAACGGGATCCTCGCAATTCCTACCCTATTCTGCATAAAGAACATGGATTGGGTGTTGGCACTAATGGCTCCTCCGTCGCAGTACTGAGAGAGCCTTCCCAATGCAGATACATTCAGCCTGGGACTGTTCGGAAAGCTGGTGCACTAAGGGAGCACTCTATGCAAGAAACATGAGCTAGCACCTGGGACTAGAGGGCTGGGTCCATAATGTAGCATACTGCGGTCCCAGAAGTGCCACTTCGCAAGGAAAAACTGGCAACACAAAACCATTGCCTTCTACAAAAGAGGCAAGACGATCAGAGTTCTGTCCGCTGGCATCTCCACCGACTCGCATTCTCATGTATTGTTTTACTTTTTCAATTCACTGTACTGCCATTTCTCTATTAAAAAACACTTTGCATTTCAATATCACATTTTATAACACATTTTTGTAGAAAACAAATAACCTTTCAGCTTAAATGACAAGGCAGCTAATTTATGAGAGATAACTAACTAGGGTAACTCATACTTCAATTTAGTGCTCATGCTTGTTCCATTACCTACATCACATCGAAGTTTACCACTGAACCTGGGAAGGATTTGGGCGGTCATCCAAAACAAAATGTTAATCTCCAACTCCCCTGTTTATGTTGATTGGTTGAGGCTGCCCCAATAAACATGCTCACAGGGAAGATCACCAGTGGGTCAATAGAGGACAGTCAAGGAAATGGAATGTGTAATTTCTGGAGCAGGTCCAGTTTTCAGGCAAATGTCCAGGATTTCCCAGAATTGGAACAGAAGCAGAAAATCCCCTAGATCCTCTCGCTCTGAAAGTTGCATGGACCTTTTTTTAATTATTTATTTTTAAAGACGTTTTTCACTTTACTCCACAACTTTCGAGCTGGCTCTAATCAGCACGAATTTGATCCCATGGGATTTTCTACAATCAGTATCCCGACCAGCATCAATTAGATTGATGACTTGTAATCTGACTTTATGGCCTGAAATGCTACTTGGGCTATGTGATTGTGTGCCCCCCTCCAGCATGGGCGCAGCCCGCGGTATTCGCCAAGTGCCTGCTTTCTCCTTCTGGTCATCCGTCTGATTGGCCAGCACCACCGGATAGGGCCAATTGGGGAAGCCGTCTGGCAAGGAAGATGGCCCCCTCTCAAGGCCCACAAGTAGGACCTGATCAGCTGTTCATCCCTCTTCATCCGCTGCTCTCACTTGAAGCACACCTGAAGACTCCCGACCTCTCCAAGAGGCTGCAGGAGCAGCGCTCACATCGCGGCACGATCACAAACCCAGATGGGCTTCATGTGGTGAAATAATTGTACATCACAAGAAGTGTTATTTGTGTAGTTTTTGCATTTAAAAATATCTGCCTGCTAATCTTGCCATCCATAGAGGCAGTGTTAGAATCCACACCTTATGTGCACCTTATTATCTGACTTCATGGCGGAAATGCTACCTGGGCTATGTGATTGTGTGCCCGCCTCCAGCATGGCCACCGCCCGAGGCATTCGCCAAGTGCCTGCTTTCTCCTTCTGGCCATCGGTCTCATTAGCTAGCACCACTGGATAGGGCCAATGAGGGAAGCCAGCTAGTGAAGAAGCCACCCCCTACACAAGGCCCACAACTAAGGCCCCTGTCCGGACCTGGCTGGGCCTTGCAGGCCACTGTATCTTTCAACAGGCAAAGAATGGGCAAAGATGCTGAGGACTTCATCCATGCAGCCTTGAACTAGGGCATCCTTCCTTCTGCCATTACGTGAATGCTGACTGTTTGCTCCGTTTGCCCACCTCATCCCTCATTGACTGTCTGTGCAAATTCTGACATTGTCACTGATCTATCTCAGTTGGCACTTCTCTGTACATCATGGTCAAAAACTCTTGCATGGTCTTCCCTTCCTGAGCTCTCACTTTCACTGCTTCCACTGCTGTGCTGCAATACTTGCGTCTTAAATATTGAATTTAGCTGTTCTCACATCCCACATTGTTTTTTGGCTGTTAGCTTCAAAATCGAATTTAGGTGTTCTCACATCATACATTACTTTGGGACTGTTACTCTTAGCATCCGTCTGTGAGTTAAGGTTAGAACTGTGCACTGCAGCACCCCCTGCCTCTTTATCACTCTGCCTCTCACTTCCTTCCTCCTGCTCCGAGATGGCACTCTCCATCTCTCCAAACACCCTCTCTCACTAAATCTGGACGGAAAAAGCATTAGAAAAAATACATTCTTGCTGCAAACCCTGCCCGCCCTATTGCAGACACCAATGTCAGTGTATCCTCCAGAGAAATCTTCACTGGCATCCTTCTCTCTGTCCCATCTCCAGACCTATGGACAGCTCATCTCTACTCTCTCCCCTTATTCTTCCACTACCAATAATGGCAGCACCAAGTGGGAAGTCCTCTTGGTGGGCTTCTTCTCATCTTCCTGCTGCATTAATGTCTACTTCACAGGCACAATCATGGTTCAAGGCCCTCAGGCCAACCTCCTTCTCTGACCGGATCCCGCCATCTCTCATCAACTTGCTTCACCTGCCTCTCCCCCTAATTCCCCCCTTGCTCCTCTACCTTTGACTCAAGTACCACGCCACTGTACTCCACCTCAAAAAAACTTCCAAAGGCAGTGATCGTCTCCACCTGGTGACCCTCAACACACGCTCAGCCAACAAACACTCTGCTGATATCTGCCTTCTCCTTGAATACACTGACCTTGACATACTCTCACGGAGACTTGGTTCAATGCCAGCTCAGTCACTTCCTTTGAATCGCTCTTACCTGACTGCTTTAAGATCACCTCCAACCCTCAACCTCACTGGGTGGGCGGCAGGGTTGCCTTAATCTTCCCTGAGTGGATTCCTTCCTCCATCCTACCCACGAACATCCGTCCGATGAAACGAGTGTCAGCTTCTGTCTTCACTTCCATCTTCACTCCCCTTTGCTCACCCAACTCAGACTCCAACTCCGTATCTGTTCTCAGCAATGTCTATTTTTCTGTTGCCAACACCCTTGACATCCTTACCCCAGTCATGAAGATCCGCCTGAAACCTGCCTCCAAGTGTAACACATGGTGCGACTCCAAACTTTTGCAGACCAAAAACGTAAGTGCAAGGCTGCAGAACAGAAGTGGCAAACTTCAGGTTCACCCTCTAACAAACTGGCCTGCCGCCTGCTCCAAAGGCATTACAGACTATCTGTGCAAAATAATGGGCCCACATTCAGGCACGAGTATCTGGTCCATCCAACAACACGGCTGAACTCTTCAAAACTTGCAGGGAACTTGCCAACCCGTCCACAGTATCCTCTGCTCCTACTCCTTCCCAGGCCATTTGCAAGGCACTCGCCACTCACTTCAACACCACAACTCAGGACATACTGAACAGCCTCACCACGCACTCTTCCATCCCCGCTTTGCCTCCCCTGCCCACTCACCCTCCAACTTCCTCCTTCGCCTCTGTCTCTCCAAAAGTAGTCAACAGAGTTGTCAGCTCCACGAAGGTCTCTTCGAACCAGTTTTCCCCTTGCTCACTCAGAACCATCAGGACAACATGTCTGCTCTCGCTGATCTTTGTAACCACTCCTTTGCTACTGGTTCTTTGCCATCCTCGCTCAAGCACTCCCTTGTGTGCCCCCTCCTTAAAGAAACGTCAGCAGACCCTTCCTGCCCGGCCAACTATCGCCCCATCTCCATACCCCACTTTCCTGGGGAAACTGCTTGAGAAGCTGGTCCTCCCCCAACTTAACTCCCACACTGAACTTGTTGGCCGTCTTCACAACCATCAGTTTGTATTCCGAGTAGCCAGAGGCATGGAAACTGCTCTTCTGAACACCCGTGAAGAACTGCTTGCATCCCTTGATTCCAACTCCTCAGCTGTCCTCATCCTCCTTGATCACTCTTCTGGATTGGACACAGTGAACCACTCCATCCTATCTCGGAGCAGGCAATAGACTGGCTTACCTCCTTCCTCACTGATCACTCTTCCAAAGTCATACTGGGCACCTTCTCCCCTACTTCCTCCTCCACCTGGGGCATCCCCCACAGCTCAATCTTTTCACCTTAGCTCTTTAACATATACCTTACTCTGCTGTAATGCTCATTTCCTCCTGCTCACCCAACTTCCAATGCTATTCTGACGACACACAACTCTTCTTCAAACTTCCTACAGATGCCCTTGCAACCTCCTTACTCCCCGACTGCCTCTCTGCAATCCAGGCCTGGTGTACTTCTAATGATATTTGCCTGAAAGCCAACAAAACAGAAATCCTCCCCATTGGGACCCCGGCACCTGACTTCTTCCCTTCAATCTGGACTTCTTCCATGGGTTCTCCCCCCGCTCCCTCTTTGGAAGCCAGAAACCTCGGATTCAGCTTCGGCTCCTCGCTCTCCTTCCTCACTTATACTCAGGACATTGCCAAGAAGTCCCAAGTTCAGCTTTTCCTTCTGAAAGGAATTCTACCGTTCCTCACCTTCCCCCAGAGACTCAAGGTTACCCAGGCTCTGATTCACTCTAGGCTTGACTATTGCAATAGCCTCCTCCTTGATCTACCTTTGTCCGCTCTGAAACCCTGCCAGCTAATCGAGAATACAGCAGCAAGACTTATCCTTGGCCTCAAGCCCAGGAACCTCATCTCCCCTGACCTACAAAGTCTCCACTGACTCCTGATCGCAGCACGGATTACATTCAAATCCCTCTGCATCATCCACAAGGCTGCCTGCGGCCGGGGATCACTCTATCTGCAACTCTTTGACCAAATACTCCCCCTCTAAACAACTGCGTTTCTCTGGCATCAACTCCTTGCACGTGAAGCGGTTTGCTAAAAAGAGCAGGTGGTCAATCACTTTCCTCAGCAAGCTCCCTTTGTTGGAACAGCTTCCCCCTCCCTCTTCATCTTGAGCAGGACCTCCTTAAGTTCCAGAAAAGGCTTAAGACATTCCTCTTTGCCTCTTCCTTACCTCCCTCTCTCCCCTGCTAAACGCACAGTAGCTTGACTGGTGTGCAGGGCCCTTATGCATCCTCAGGGCCTTGACCTCCCACATCTTATCCCAACTGCTGTATATCCTCTGCACTTGACTCGGCTCATCTTCCACCTCTGGAGATTGCACTTACCTTTCCTCGTAGAACTTCACCTGCTGCTTTCCATGAGGACCACAGCACCTATCCCATACCCCTCTCCCCTCTGCACTTGCACATTCTGAACACTCCCAAGGCATAGTAGCTTTGTCTTTCCCCTCCCCATTGTCTCTTCTTAATCTGTGTTATTCAATTATTTAACATTGTTGTAATTGCATTCTCCATCATCCCCCGTCCCCTCCCTGTTGCCCTGTGGGTGCTTTGAAACTGTATTTGCTAGATGTATAAGCGCCGAACAAGTGAACAATAAATAAATAAATATCTATACAATAAGCTCAGAGTGGCACCATTATTTCAATCTTCTGGTCGCCCTGAGTCTAGTCATTTCTTTTAAGTGCTTTAGAAGAGCACTCCTCCCCCTTTAACATCCTGCGTTACCATTTGGTCTAGGAGTGCTACCCAAAAGTGTTTTTTTTTTATTGGATGAGAAGTTCTGGCTCTCTGACATAGGGCTGTCTGTCATTGCCAAGAGGTTAGTTATCGTGGGACTGGATTCCTTTATTAGACATACCACAGCAGGCCAGTGCACAGTGAAGATATTTTTACCTGTTGCGCCTCGAATTCGGGGTGTAAGACACTACTACAGGCGCCTAAAGGTGTGTGTCAATGTCTTATTCAGTTTTGGGTATTCCCCCATATAGCCATACCTGGGGATCCCCAAACCACTTTCCCACGTCAGGGAGCAGGCGACCCTCTGATCCACCTTTGAGCGAACACACTGCGATTAAGGCAGAGTGGCGGAAGAGAGCATCATTAAGAAAAACAGGAAAGTATATGCTTGAAACATCCCCTATTTCTACCATCCACCTTCCCAGACACGGTTACAAGAGCGAAAATAAAACCACCACATTTATTTTAAAAAATTGCAGTTTTATTGTCATTCTATAAAGAGTGTGGCAATTCCTGAACAATAAATTAACCTTTTTTATTAAGTGTTACAAATGTGTTACAAGGAGGCTCTGAAGAACGAGGTCTATATAAACACAGCTCACCAATAAATTAAGGGGAATGTGTTCACAGGTTGTGAGGTACACCTGCTGCCAGACCTCTCCCCACCTTTAACAGGAAGAAGGAGCTGCAGCCGGACCCATCACGGAAGAGAATACATTTTATTAGGAAGAGACGAAAGAAAAAAAAAGGGCCACCAGCTACCACAATTTGGAGAGAAGTCCACCTTCTGTGACACGCTACAAAGACAACGACATATTGAGAATTAGGATCCAGTAGCCTGGCATTGCTTCCAAGTGGACAGAGATCTTGGCCAGTAAGTGGGGAGCTTCAGACGAGTATCCAGCTGTTGGAATCCTGGGAGAGCATCCCTCCGTTATTAGCAGTAACCAAGAGGCTAGACGTAAACCAAGTTTGGAGAGTTCTTGGGGTTATGCCAGAATAATATGCAAGCCGTTCATTCCACGATTAGTGAAGCTCAATGGCCATAGGTCTGTGCTCAGTCTACACCCAGTAGAGGCCACATGACAGTAAACCAGTGCCTAGCTTTGTTAGTCAAATGCTAAGGCGCCAGCCACAATTAGCAGGGCTTTCAGATCACTAGAAGGTCAGTAGAATGAATTGGTAAATAGTAGAAAGGGAAGCTCTATTCTGATTTATAAGTTCCCAGTGGGCTGAGGAAGTAGCAAAAGAAGACCATTGTTCCTTAGGGACGGGTAGGTATTCAGGAGAAAAGTGCCCTCTCTGGAGCTACAAGAAGGATTTAAGAAGAAACATAGTTACTCCTATAAGGAGTTGCACTTGGGCTTCCAGAAGAAGGGGTCCTTTCCTCTCAAGAACTTCCGCGGATCCGTTCCATGTAGCTCTGCACCTCCTCCGGATCTCGCAGCCCCATGTCCTCACAGACCCACATAATGTCCTCCTCGCTGGCCACCAAGATCGACTGAATTGGAGCAGGGAAGGTGCCATCGATAGCTCGAGGAGCAAAGTTCCCAAGCTCAGCCCGTCTGCGTCTCATCCCCAGCGGCTCAAGTTCCATCCGTGTAAAAGAGCCCTTGGTACCCAATACATTCGTACTTCGACTTTGGGGGTCTTCTTGGGAGGAGAGGCCAGACCCTTGAACGCGAAGCTCTTTTCCAAAAAGGGAGCCAGGAACCAAGGAGCTGAGGTTATTGGATGCCTGTGAACTTGGCCCCTTTGCGGAGAGTATGCTAAAGGCATCGAGTGTCTGGTTCTCTGTCCCTTCGGTGCAGGCAGCTTGCCGGGATAGTGTATTTGGACCTAACATATGGGGTCCCTGGTTCTCAACCCCTTGGAAGCCTTTCCCCTTTCGGGAGAGTGTGTTAGACCCCGGGGCACTGGCTACCACCCTGTCGTGCCCCTGGGAGCCTTCACCCTTTCTGGACAGTGTATTAGACTCCAAGTTACTCATTCCCTGGTTTTCAGACCCTTCATGACTAAGCTTTTTCCTAGAGAGTGTGTTGGATGCTAAAGTGGTGGGTGCCTGGTCCTCAATTCCTTGTGGACCAGGTTTTCTCCTAGAGAGTGTGTTAGATCCTGGAGTCTTTGTGGTCTGGTTCTCTGGTTCCTGGAAGTTCAGCCCCATCCCCAAAAGCGTATCAGATTCCAGCGTGTTAAGCGCCTCATTATCATGAGGGCTGAGCTTCTTCCTCGTAAGTGTGTTAGATCCAAGAGTGTTGGGCGTTTGGGTCTCAACCCCGTAGGGGCCAATCCCCTTTCTGGATAGTGTATTACTCCCTTGGTTGGTACTCCCCAGAGTACTGAGGAGGTGTGATCCCTGACTGCAGAGCTCCTTCCAGGATAATGTGTTACAGCCCTGCGTGTTGGGCATTTTCGTGGCGAGTCCGGCAGTCTGGCGCTCCTTCATAGCAAATGTGTCAGAAGCACGACTGACATCCCCCAGTGTGTGGAGCTCCTTGCGGGCAAGGAAGCCACTACCCGGTGCATCTAGACAATGAGTACCTGGTTTCCTCACTGGAAGCAATGGATGGAAAGTGCTGGTCAGGGACCCAAGATCCTCGCCGGGGGGTCCAGGCCTCACCTCTCCTACTAGCCTTCCACCCGGCAAGCCACCTGGATTCACTGTACAGTCACCCCAATCCTTCCCTGCAGTGTTACCTCCCCCAGCGCCCTCTACAGGGGCCCTGCAGCCACAATAAGGGCCACCATGCTCCCCTTGTGGCACATCCCCCCTGGGAAGGGGTGTCTCCAGGCCACTCATATCCAGTTGGCGACTCAGATCATCCTGGTCGGTTCCCAGCCAGACCCAGTTGTGAGGCTGCGAGGATGCGCCATTGCTGTTCCCACTGCTGTCTGCTTCTGGTACCTTTTTGTGTCTGTAGCGGAGTATGAAAGCAACACAGTTGATAAGGAATATGAAGATGGCAAGGCAGAAGACACCCAGGAGTACATACATCCCCACCTCAAGGTCTGTGACACCGTGAGCAGTCCGGATGATATCACCATCCGAGTAGTCATTAAAGTCTGGAGGTAACTCGGAGGACGGGCCCAGGCCGATATCATCCTCATGCTCAAACTTCCGCAGTGATGGCCAACGATCTGAGAGAGGAACCATGGCTACGCCACCCCCTCTATGGTCTGTGCCACTCTGCTTAGTGGTCTTGAGGGTGGGGACATTTCCCAGCATGGCCCCCTCTTCCCGAGAGAATGGGGGGCCTGCCTGAACATCCGGGTCATCAGGTGTTAGACTGGGAGCAGTTGGGGTTCTCGGTGCCATTTTTTGGTACTTTTCTCCGTAATCCACATGGATCCAACCAGTGCCAGAGGCCAATGGTGTCCGGTGCTTTCCCTTACGGCAAGGCTCCGGTACTTGGAGGGATACATGAAGGAGGGGACCCTCTCCCCGCCCTTCAGCCACAGCTACCATTGGCATTGGCCATGCCCCAGTAGAGTCCAGTGTCAATGATAAAATATGCTGGTCCATTGACGAGGCAGTGATGAACATGTGACGATGGTCGTACAGCTCCACTGGTGCAATGGTGACGTCACTGAACACCAACCACAGGCCAAGAGCCACCTCCTATGGAGAGAAAGACAGAGGGAGAAAATGGGTGAATTTACACAGCATGGAAAATATGAGAGTAAGGGGAGAGGAGGATCATCATTGTTTATGCGTCCAATGGTGAGAAACGGCAAACGGGGCTTACAAAGCAGAAGTTAAGGAAGCAGAGACTTACAATTTAAAGAGCAGTTAAAAGCAGAAATGGGTGAGAATGGACCAGGAGGAGGAGAGAGGATGGGAATGAGGGTTTACACCGTACAGGGAAGGCAGACACATAGGAGACTTTGATTGAATGAAACTAGTTGCCACCGTTTTCCATTTTGTAAAAATACAATACAGTGTCAAATAGGGTGCTTAGTCAATGGCGTTTTGTCTGGTGGACGCAGGACCGGTACCAGAACCAGAACTTTTGCTGTCCCAATAGTTTGTATTAGTATTTCGGTACTTTTCACTGCGGAGGGGAAGAAACTTAGGGGTTCTCGGAGGAACTCTGGGGAAATATGGTAACAAAAAGGTGCATTTTAACACAAATAAGGTCATTCTAATTGATCAACACTTAAGAAGGATTGGGAAAAATAGTAGCAATTGTTGGAAGATTTAGTGTTAAATTCAATTGCGCTAGAAAATGTTCTCGAAATGATAAGATTCAAAAGCAACTTTGCAGCACAGGATGTGCTGGGAATATCCCCAAAATGAAATGTGTGAAATTGGACCATCAATGCCATGGATCCTTAGAATGAAAATGGAATAAAACATCAGATGAGGACAGGTCAACTGAAGAGTTGTGAATCCTGACCCCCAAACCCAGTAAGAACCTAACTGGTGAACATACAGTCTACTACCATCTTCAAGCAGTCCATCACCGCCGGCAACTCTGGTGTTATTTTTGAGCGGCTTGTCTTGAACCCACCATTACACTGAATGTACTACAGACGGTCACCGGCCAGAGCATCTTGGGAATAGCCTTCCACATGAAGGCGTCTTCGGCACAAAGACTCCAACGTCTGGTGAGTATCATAGAAGAACATATCAAGTCAATAACCTTTGTCCGTCACTTCTCCCAGTGCAGCGGACATTCCACTCTCACTGAAGCAAGCAACCATCATATCTCCTCTAAGTGAGGTTATGCAATTCCTACTTCCCTTTCAAACTATCGTTCCCACCACCGATGATGCAATCCACCACACAATCCAACCGCACTGCGTGCCATACACAGTGGGGATTGATTGTCAAGCCCAGAAATAGGCCCCACCTGTTTATAGGTTGCACGTGTTAAACAGATCTAATTGCAGTTCAACGTGTGCTCTATGCATTACGGGGTGCAACAAGGCTTGGTAATTTCTCTGCGCTGGTCAAATTTCTACATGTGGCCCATGACATCCCCACTAGAACCCCAGGATTCCAATTCTAAGCATACGACCAATATGACCCACATTGGCGCGGACGATATCCTAGTCCATCACCCTCTGCATCAAAAGAATCCATGCTCGAGTGGCATGTCTCGGGAGGATAGCTCAGGAGCAACGTGCTAGCCTTGGAAGCAAGATGACACGGAGCAGCACAGGTTCAATCCCCGGGTCCGTGCTTAGAAACCTGTGGGTATTAAGCGTGTAATAAATGACCGTGAGAGTTCCTACAAGCCAGTCCACCTTTGGTCATACGATCCCTTTGGTACATTGGATAATACTTAAGGCCCTGTGCATCACCCACAGGACACTTTGGGTTGGGCATTGGGATGAAATATGTATGAACCATTGCTACACGTTGAGTAACTCCAAAGACCCTTGGCTCAGCATCGAAGGCCCTGCGCGGCTGTCCCTTGCAAACGTGACCTATATTCGTCATTCCCTTTAAATCAAAGATTCCCCCATCGAGTTCAGGTGAAGGAAAACGAAGCATTCTACAGACAGTTCATGTAAAAATGGTTCCTTCAGCTCAGCCTAGTAAAACTTCAATGAAGATGGACTGCTTTGAGCCTTGCCCATGTCGCATGGTTTGATTAACGTCAGACATCAACAAGCAGTATTTGCACGCCTTCTTGCTTGCTGCGGAGCACCACAAGACCACACACTACCCAGTTTGGGAGGAAACACCAGACAAATTCGGGGTGCTGACGAATGCAGCCAGGGGACATTAGAGTTTAAGATGGTGGCAGGGCTTGTTGACATCTCGGGAGGTGGACCCGTCCTGGGCCCATTCGCAAATCAGACACAAATGATGGATATGTGGTCCCTCAAGGCCAGCACCAATCACAGCACCGACTAACAAGCCACAACCAGCTGTTAGTCATTTAATACATGAGCAATCGACAGGTTGCGTGGGTGCAAAAAAAAGCGGCAGGGAGAAAGGAGGAGTGTTGGGTCCAAAGTTGAAGTGAAGGGCAACGCAAGGCAGAGCAGCGAGTAGGAATGCGGTAAAAAGAAGAAAGCAGAGAAAAAAATGGGAAGAGGAGCCTGGAGGAAGCGGCGAAACCTCGGTAGAGAGAGGAAGCTAGGAAGAAACGGAAGTACCGAGGAGCAATCAATTGGAGGAAGGGAGCTGATGGGGGGCGGGGAGGGGGTAGCAGGAGGAGGTGGGAAAAGCAGGATACATGGGTGTGGAGGAACCAAAAGTGAAAGTGGGGGAGCAGCAGGAGAGGAATGATGAGGACAGAATAGAGCAATGTGAAACATCACAGAGGGAGGAGAGAAGGCAGATGAGGAGCTGTGGAAGGCCACAGAGGAGAATAGAGGCATTGACACGGAAGTGAAGGATACCAAAGAGAAAGACACATTGAGCAAGGTCTGGTCGAGAAGCAAGTCTGTGGGGATACTCCTAGTTGGGTGGGGGACTAATTCCCAAAGAGGTCTCCAACAGGGGTTAAGCCTAACAAACTCAGGGCCTCAAGGGGCCTCAAAGAGTCCAAGGTCTGGCCGTGCTCTCGACAGTCCAAGGCACCAGGTGTGGGGGTGTCAGTGTTTCCCGGAGGAGGTGTGTGACATCCTGACTTCTATGCAAGACCAGCACAACCCTACAACTTCCAAGCAAGAAGTGTGGGATACTTAAAACCCCAGAGACCGAGCCAATTATTGTTTTCTGATAGAGAGGTAGAGTCTAAGGGGGAGACGGAAGCACTGAGGCCCACAGTCCTAAAGAAACGGCTCTTTGGTTGCGTTATTTCCAAGTTCCTTTCAGTTTCTTCAATTAACCCGAATCCATTAGTTTGTCTTGTAAATAAAAGCATTTAATCGGATAACTTGCCTTTGAGACATCAGTTGATCCCCATGAGCCATGAAAGAAGGCATTACTTTACGAGTTCACTCTTATCCTTGCCCGAGGCACACAACAGGGTCATGTTTAAAGGTACCTTGAATGGCCTCCCAGGCAGGTGGGTGTCTGGAATTATGGCCAAAGGTGTTGCATTACTCTACTCTCAACGGAACGGTATACAACTCGTTGTATAGAGGGACATGGAAGTTTGATTTGTGTAGGTTCCAAATCAGTGCTTTCAAATTGTAGATTTAACAATAGTTGTGTTGCTCAAACACTATGGCAGTGGGGAAGCATTCAAACAATTGCAGGTCCTCAGTGCTAGACCAAAGACGACTACTACTGGTGTGGCTTGCTGCAGGCGAGAAGCAAAGGGGACCTCTGGCAAAGCCGGGAAAGGCAAAGATCAAGCACTGCCCAGTGGGTGGAGGCGCCAAGGAATAGTTAAAAAGCCGACCATTTATAGCACAGAAGGAAGCCCTGCGATGAGCTGGAAGGAGGGGTGGGGAGAAAGAATAGCAAAAGTATTAAACAGCTCATAGGAGCAGGCGACTAGGGTACAGGGCCCATGTTTTACTGTACTAATTCTCTGTTGCATTGCATTGTTCTTGCGGTACCTCTGCCCAGTCCAATAACTCACAGCAGAGCCTAAAGTGAATCTGACCTGCAAACCTCTAGAAGTGAAATAAGAGCATTCCAAAAAAGGCAAGCCATAAGGTGAGCGAGTTTTGGGCACAAAGTGCTAAACTTCCTCTTCATCCTGAACATCTCGGGAGGATAGCTCAGGGGCAACGTGCTCACCTTGGAAGCAAGACGACACGGAGCAACACAGGTTTGATCCCCGGTCCGCGCTTAGAAACCTCTGGGTATTAAGCGCGTTATAAATAACCTATCATATCAGATCAACATTTTGCAATTTCTACTGCACCAACCCTTTTTCTCTAGAGAGTTCGTATCTAGGCTATCTGTAGGGATGTGACTGGGCTATGGGACCCCAAGTGAACCTACGAATCAAGAAGGGGTGTGCAAAGGCACCCAATGTTTCCCTGGCAAAAAATCCTCCCAGTTAGTTGTGTTTCCACTGCGGGATGGGGGCAGTGTTAGTTTGTGTGTTGTATGGTGTTTATAACTTAGTTCGAAAATAGAGCTCTGTTCCCTGTAAGTGCCACTAGATGGCGCGCGTGTGTTATAAATCCATTAGGAGTTCCACAGATAAACTTTGGTTCCCTTTATGTGAGAGCAGAATAGGCTACTTCAGCTATCGCAAGCTACTGTGCTACCCAGTAGCCACCCCAAGAACTGAAAGGATACGGATGTTGCCATATATACAAGCATGGCCACTGTGTTCAGTAAGCCAGCGGCATTGGCAGCCAAGTGCAGATTTGTCCAGTGACCGACTACCACGTCTAGGATTCAAGGTTGAATCCACATCCTGTAGATTTGGCCAAGAAAGCTTTAATGTGGCAACGCCCAGGTAATTTTGGGGCAGACATAAGTTTGAAAGGATGCAGGATCCCCAATATTCCATTAAAATATGGTCATCTGGGCCTTACCTTTGGCAATCGCTGGGACAAACTCTGAAGTACCACTGAAGATGATTTCCACCAAAGACGACCCGAAAGAAGCTCTGGTGCGGCATCTGTCCAAGATCACACTCCAAAGGCGAAGCATTGCAGGGATCTACAGATGCCAGACTTCTGAGGACCGGAACCTTTAAGAAGGTGCTACCTTCTCCTGACCCAATGGGCAGAACTGGGAAACAACGATCCAATACCCTATGCTACCAGAAGACGCCTTACTGCTTGACCCTACATGGCCTAGCAAGAGGCAGACATGCAAGGTAGCCGTGCACTGACACACAGGGTGGACTGGCCTACAGGGAACTGGCGGTAGGCCTCAGCACTCTGGGCCTCTGGTGTGGTTACCCACTTTATTCCCACATTTGTTCGTAGGAAAAGGGTTGGGCTTGCAAATAAATTTGCAATATGGGGCCACTTTGAAAATACTTTGCAGAGCCTCTTTTCGTTTCCAGTTCACCCCTGCTGGCAACATTGAAAAACAACTCCTGAAACTAATGCTACCAGACATGTGCCGCTGGATCTCCTCCATCATCTCCCGGTTACCAGACCAGAGGCATCAACTAGCAGACAGCTTCACTGCCTGCAGCCCAGACTCATCTCCAATGACCCTAAAGTCAACACACATGCATGGAGGTCTTATTGACCACCGAAATCCTCAGCACCAGCACAGAGCCTCTGGTGAACATTTTGACTAAACATGTTCAAGCAGGCCTAGAGCCTTGGTCTCTGTACGTTTTCTTAAAATTGGGCCCTATACTACTGCATCAGGGCAGTTATATTTGAGCTTACTGACCACAACGACAGAGTGGTACATTTCATCGTGGACAGAATACTGAAAAACACAGAATTATTGTTTTTTTTATTTGGGGGGTCCTCCCACCCAAGCCCCCTGCTTTTTTACCTTTATAACGCCACCCTACCTCTATCCCGACTTGTTTGAACCCCTTTACCCATTACCCTTTATTTATTTAATTGTTTATTTTTATTTTATATATATTGACTGGATACCCAACAGGACAAGTATCTCACTATACAATGATTTGTTCCTCTTCATTTAAAAGCAATAAAAGAAGTAATCTCATTTAGACAAATGTATTTATTTTGCCATTTGTTAAGCGCCTTTAGCCCGGGGGCATCTAGGCACTGGTTACAGAGACAGGATGGTTGCAGACATGTTCTTTTGTTGCTTAAGGATACATTGTTACAGGCAATGGATATCAGGGGTATATTAATACATCAGTCTTACAGTGGGTTGCTTGAATTACTTGTAATGACATGTAAATACTGGCCCTGTGGGGCCCCTATATCTAGATAGCCAACCTAGAAACCTGGTATCCCCCATTTGACCTGGGACTTCCCCGGGGGCCCTAAATGGAAGAGACACAGAAAGAAATACTCGGCATGACCTCCGTTACTAACCTGTAAACTATTCTCCGCACACAGCCCATAAAGATATATGTTCACCATTAGATGGTGGTCATTCCCTAAACGAATGTTATAGGTGGCACCTTGCTCCCCGCCTAAGGGTTAAGCCGCGAGTGTTCAGCCAGGTTTAGCACTTGAAGAGACAGGTGGTCTTGAAACAGGTGGGCACCCTATAGCACAGCTACGGGTTGGTCCGTCTCACTTAACGAACACCGCACCCCCTCCCCCTAACCCCCATCTCCCCCGACAGCGAGATAAAGAAACTGTGCAAGAAAGAGATTATATCATCACGAGGGGGCAGATAAAAAGTACACAGCAAGAGTGATGCAGGTGTGGGGGTGGGGTGGCCATCTGATCAAATTGTACACAGAAGGCGAAAAGGGAGCAAGGACAGCTTATGGGAGGGCAAAGGGGGCACTTGCCCCCGGCCCCCACCTTGGAGGGGAACCCCACATGGCTAGCTGATCTAAAAAAAAGTCATTTTCCATTGTTCACCAAAAATAAATGGCACACGTCAGGATATTTTATGGCATGCTGCTGAGGATAAACCTACTGCCCATCTGTTGTTGACGAGCACATTCTGCTCCGATTAATTGATCCTGTAATCCTTAGTTTGTGCATTCACTACGGCAGAAGTCCCGTAGCCTCCTCACCTTTCTGTGTGGCTCATTCTTATCTTATGCAATAGCCAGTTATAATATATGCCAATTGATAAATGTGAATGCTGCGATTGTTCAGAAGATAGCTCAGTGTCCTAAGGGTCTTGTAGAGATTTGGGTTCATATGCAGCATTACTAAGCAAAATTCCAGTAAGGCTTACTGAGCCTTTCCTATGTCTGAAGTTAATAAACCTGCATGTTTTATCAGCAATTACCTGCCCCAGGTAGCGATTGCTCTAAAAACATCATAGCATCAGTATGGTGAAGGTCTAGAAATCGGTTTCTGTAGACAGGAGCTTGTAAAACCCAGTCAACCACCCCTATTGATGAGCATAAAGTGTTAATCTTGAAAGGTGATAAGGTAACCTAATTCAAGACCTTGGAACCAAAGCATCAAGTCTCATATATTGAGTGATCCTCATCAATTCATCCTATATCACCGACAGCACAGTTCCGTCTTCTGTGACCAGGGTTGCCTTCTCACATTCTGGTGGCATGGTATAGCCCATTACCTGATTTTTCGTTTTATTTAGGCCATTTGAGTGAAAGGGGCTCTAGACAGAAGAAAGCAGACCAGATACCTCAGGCCTTTGGCAAGCATATTTTAAGATCAGCTCATTTGACACAGAAAACAGGTTTTTTGTACAATTCAAATGTTTATCTGCATGTTTACGAATAACCATTTCACAAGCCGGTGTTGGAGCATATTTAAAGCTTAAAACAGAAAAGTGAAACCGAGATAAAAATATTTTAAGATCTCGTCGGGTAGAATGCTGGTACTTCCCTTGATAATGAAGACTAGGACGCTAAACTCATTCCCACTTTGCATAATATGCATATATAACATTTTGTTACTAGAAATTATCATGTTGGATTATGCGATTTGTGTACTTTCTAAGTCAGTTATATAAAATTTGATGTTAGTTAATTGTTCAAACTGGAAAATAAATTAGTAAAGTCCAGAAATTGCAGAGTGGGGAAATCCCAGCGTCACATCTTAACCAATGTGTGATCCTCATTTCATTTAATCTTGTATTGCTTAACCTGTCAAAATTGGTCCCATGTGTTCATAACAACTGAAAAAATAATGACAGTGTTGTTCGATATTTGCAATGTTTTATTGAAATGCACCAAACACACTCCCCAACATATTTTAGGACTGGTGTAATTTTATATACTAGATTAAGGTCATGCCTGGGTGTAGGGTCACGTAAACAGTGCTGGACGCTGTTGGATTTTCATGTTGCTTGGTTTTATTGGTTGGTTAAGGGGCAATAAGTTGCCCGTGTCTTGCAAGCAATTGTTGGTACATTTGCATGACGAGAGAAAGCCAACACGTATTTCGACCAGGGGTCTTTATCAAGGTATAGACGTGCAGAACTGAGGGGTCCTGGATACAATAGCTGAATAGCTTTTGTGGTGCCTGGCGGGGCGAGGGCGACTTTAGCGGCTCACGGCGATTGTATGAAGTGCGAAGACTGAAGACTGAAGTATTTCCGAGCACTGTTACACCAAACCCTTTATTTTTAGTGACTGTCCTAGATCTTTTATTCAATTTTAAATCTATATTTTAGACTCCTATCTCGAGAGGTACACTGTATAGCTGTTAAATTTGTCTCCCTCCATGGAGTGTAAAATACCTTTGTGGGACTCGACAGTGTAATCCTAAACTATATCCTGGCCATAGGAAGCCCTCCTGACTTTTTTGGACATTGTGTGCCCCTGATTTACTACCTCTACGGTTACCGCTGTGCTGTGTGTATATGTATTATGTGTAATACTTAAAAATGAGCAGGCAATGTGTGACTTAATTCTGTGTGGCTTCTTGTACCCCAGTTATGATGGTAATTACTGTGTGTGCTATTGTCTAGAGAGATCTACTTTTAACTTACCTCTGGAAGCCTGTATGAGAAGAGTCTACCACCAGGTATGAAGCTTGCATTTTAGGGTAAAGGACGAGTTCGGCCTTGACTGGACATTTACTGATTTTATATCTGACCTATGCTCTAATGTATGTATGCAGCACCCGATCATGCTTACTTACTAACAGAGATATTATATGCATGATCTTGTAATAAAAGTGTATATTGGTGCGTTCCTTTGTGGTATCTATTGAGAATAATTGTACTTTTCTTCTAGCCTTCCTCCCTCCTGAAGTTAAGCCTGACTGCACTGCTACGTTGACTATGAGACAGTTTGGCCTTTACTTTTGGGTGACGCACTGCTCCTCAGAGGATTCCTCAGAAATCGGCCTAACTCGAGGGAATAAAGGAGTATCGGATCCTGTGGGCCACGGGTGGCAGTAGAGCCACGAGAGGATGGCCCTCGATGTCGCACAGCTCGTGGAGCCACAGGTACAGCAGCTGGGTGGCCAGATTCAGGATGTGCAGACCTTCCATACTGGAGCAAATGTGTGGGTCCTACAAGAGACCGGAGCATTCCCGCGATAGACTTTCCCTCGATGAAAGAGGCAGTGCTTCGCCTTACGGCAGTTCGCTTGGCCAACGTGTTTCAGCAGCAGTGACGCATCCTTCAGGATCCTGTTGGTGCTTGGATTTGAGTGCCAGTCCTTTATTAGAAGAATGGTGCCAGGACCTCTCCAGAGACACAAAATGGTGGCCCAAGGGTGAACCCAGCCCACCTATAAGGATGCGTGCACCATTCAAAATCCGAGCAGTTATCCATTCCTGGATTACCAGCGCAGAGGAACTCATGCCAACAAGAATGAGGATGTATATTAGGGTGAGTGTGTGATACTACGGTCTCAGCACACAGCTTCTCTTCCTGGGCTATGGGCAGAGCATGCAAAGAGGCATGACGATATATGGCTAGTTCCTGCCCTGAACCAGAGAAGACTGCCAAAAGAGGCGTTGCTCCACCGGCATGGTGTAATCAGCAAGAGTAGCGTAGCCCTTTTGGCCACCAGCATGGTGTAATCAGCAAGAGTAGCGTAGCCCTTTTGGCCACCGGCATTGCATAATCAGCAAGAGTAGCGTAGCCCTTTTGGGCACGTTAGTGGAGAAAAGGCATCTTTGCTGTAAAGATAAAGGTGCACAGTAGTGAACAAGTAAAATATATACACTGCCACCAGTCTGGGACACACTAACAAACACAAAGGGAATTCAACTTTAAATGAACAAGAAATGGAGCTGGGCACTCTATACTAGTAACCTCAAGGGTGGTAGTAGTTCTACACAAAAGGTATAAATGGGTGACAGGGTGCCCCTGTACTTGCTGCCTTAGAGACCAACCAGCATGTGTGCAAATAAGTGAGTTGCACTGGCAAGTGGGCTGGACAAAGCACCTCACTTGCTAAAAAGGCTCAGGAAAAACCAAAAGAGCCAAAACACGTGGTTGGGGACTGAGAATGAGGATACAAGAGAAGCAAAGGGACATTATTTCCCAAACGAGGTCGAGAAAAGGGGAGGGGAGTGAAGAAGGGTTGAGAGAGAGAGTTGCAGGATCATTCCCCCATTGTTTTATGGTGCCCCAAGCGGATCTGCTGTTGCATTAGGACTGTAGCTGATGGTTGGGGCGAGTGAGCCCTTTTTAGCCCCACTCACCCGCGCTACTTTCTTGGTTTAAGGTGCACTTGGTATTCCTTCAAGCCCCCAGTTCATGGATTTATTTTCTTTTGGCACATTACATCACACGCCACCTTAAGTGGAGTGCTGCAGGGATACTTTGTGTCCAATGTTCCTTTCTGTGAGTAAAGCTTTTGTGATGTGCACAGAACAGGCTGGAGGCATTGAACAGATGTGTACTCTTTCTGGTGCACTACCATGCAACTTGAATTTTTACCACAATAATGCCTTTTAGAGTGCCATAAACTCAAAATGGCTGCTCCCCGTGGCCTACACCTCACATGCCATCCTGCCGTTTGGCCTTCTTCCATCCCTTTCAGAAATATGCCATATATGATCATGCATCGTGGGAGACATGCTCCAGAGGACTGGCAGAGCACCAACAGAGGACTGTGGTTGTTGCTAGAATTGGCTGAAGCCAACCACCTTGCTGCGTACCTCTGCTTCAGCTCGACTGGGGAGACTCGACTCTCGTGCCTCCATTCCTTGGACTGGTGAGACAGCCAGTCCAAAGCCCTGCTCTGCATTCCGCACCGCCCTGGAGTCGGAAGAGGTGCAGGCCTGCAATTGGCCTGCACCTGCCTGAATGTGGATTGCCCTGCTGCATGGGTGCTTCCTAACCGTCAGGCCGGAAATGCTACCAAGATCCTCTCACAACAACCCCGCTTCCCCTGCTCACCTTGTTTGGTATAACGGCATTCAACATTTGTGTCACTGCCAAATGTGCAGTTAATGCGCTTTCAGCATTTATTCCCACAGTAAACAGGTAGTTCGAATTAAATCACTCCACAGAGCCAAGGTGGTGACAGATTCAAAGCCACGTGGTAGCAGGAGATAGTATCTCCATAAGTAGTATTGATCCAAGTGGTTTGCAAAGACATGGGTCTTCGCATCCAGACACTTCTTGTAGCCTTAAACCTGTGACCCCAAGAGCCTTCTACAGCTGAGCCAACACTGAGCACTGTTGCCCCCAGCACTTCCCTGTTGCCTGGGGTCGTAGTTCACTCCATTGGAGTGTGGGGGCTGAGATTGATCTCTGTACCCGCCCCTCCTGTCCTCATTGGAATACATTGGGCATAAAGTCCAATCTCTAAAGGTAGACCTTACTGGCCCAGAGGTGGTGGAGCTTAGGTCAGGAGTCCTTTCTAGTGTCACTTGAGACCACTTTTTCCCTAGCAGAAAAACGGACTGAGTACTTCACTGCTTGAATTCCGCTTTGCCCTTTAACTTTGTTTGTTCATTTGTAATGGGCACCAGACCCGGGAGGAGATCAGGGCGCAGCAATTACTACAGATGCAAAACTTACATTATAGGTTACAAAACATAGGCAAGGATACAAAATATGTACAAATTAAACAAGGTTACAGGATGTAGGCAAGAATACAGCATATGAACAGGTTATACACAGAGAGATACATATGTACGACAGATTTATGTTAAAAGATACTTTGACTGACTATACATACATAATACCAAGGAGTGAGTAGCCCAGTAGCCAGGCCTACAGGTTGGTAGATTTGAGCAAGTTGATATAGTTACCTCTGAAATTCAGGTATGGTTGATCTTCCCTTAGTGGATGTGGCAGAGAGTTCCAGAGTTTGGCAGCTTTCACAGGAAAACTACGGGCACCTACCTTAGTGAGTCTGAATCAGGAAATGGTGAGGCAGTTACTGTTGCGAAGTCTCAAAGGTCTGAGGAATCTATCCATGAGGTAGCTGGGGGCAGCATTGTTGAGTGCTTTATGGGTGAGGGATGCAGTTTTCAGGAGAATTTTATTGTGGGTCGAGAGCCAGTTGTTTTGGCGTCTGGTCCCTGATATGTGTGATCTTCTGGTCACACCAAGTGCAGCTCTTAGGGCGTTGTTTTGGAGGATTTGTATCCTCTCAATAATTGATTTATTAGCGCCAATGTAAAGGGTGTTGCAATAATCTAGCCTAGAGAGTATTAAGGCTCTGGCTAAGATCATGCAGTTATCATTCGACAAAAAGGGTTTGCCTGTCCTAATGAGCTTACAGGTGTAAGCGGTGGCAGAGAACATCGATTTCACTTGTTTGTCAAAGGAGAGGGTAGAGTCAAGGTAGAACCCAAGGGTCTTTACCTCCTTGGCCACCTTGATGAGGTTCCCGTTGATAGTAAAGGACGAATACTCCTGGCCTCATTTCTTTAGGTTAGAGTGGTTGCCCAAGATAAGGAGCTCAGTCTTGTCATCATTCAGGCATAGACCGTGAGTAGCCATCCATGCCTGGATGATGAGATACACTATTCACCAAGGCCAAATCCTTGATGTAATCCCCGGAAAGTGGGAGGAGAATCTGAGTATCATCTGCATACTTGGTGTAGGTGATACCCAGAAGGTCCAAATCATCAAACAGGGGCTTGGTGAATATATTGTATAATGTTGGGGAGACACAAGAGCCCTGGGGGACACCACACCTGATCTGAATAGGGTCCGCTGCTGCTGACGGGGAGAATACCCTCATGGTTCTGTCACTCAGGAATGATTCTATCCATCTGATGGCCTCTGTGGAAAAGGGGGCCGCCGAGTCCAGGTGGCCACATAGGAACTTGTGACCCACAAGGTTGAATGCGGCTGAGAGGTCTAGTAATAGGAGGAGAGCTGTTTTGCCTTTGTCTCTTAGCTCAACTTGCAAACCACTTTGAGCCATTTTGTGAAGCCTAGTATTCCCTATGGTCAAGCCAGGTATGTCTTAGAAGTGCCTACATTCGAACTGCAATACCCGTTTCACTGGGGTTATTTGTGTAAAGCAAACCTGAACATTGGGAACAGTAGGGCTGGACTTAAGGTCCAATTTGAGTGCGCTGCATGCCTTAAAACCTACAAGGCCTGTGATTTAGAGTGCAATATCTTCTCTGATCATTTTAGATACTTTACATTGTATATTCGTTGCTAACTGCGTTAGTACCTAAAGTGATGTGTAGCCCGTTAGGGGTTAGCAAACTGACGGTAAATAGGACTATAGTGTCTTTCACTAGCAGTGTGTTGAACTTTATGCAACCTGTCTATCTAGAGGTTTTTTTGTACTTACCTGTGTGGACCTCTATCACTTACCAGTCTTTGAAATTGTAAACTGTATTTCACCCAAAGACTCTCTCTCCCTTAGTCTAAGCCTAGTTGCTCAGCCATGAGACCATTGAGGGTTGGTTACACTTCTGTGTAAACCTTGTTGGACCACTAAGTTGGAGGAGTAGGTTCTAACCACCCTTCTAGCAGAGGGGGGGGGGGGAGTGAAAGGAGAGAATAGGCGGCAGATAGGATAGGAGACATAAGTGAACAGTGAGAAAGATGGAAGAGAGGATAGAAGGGAAGTGGGGATTGAGAGGGTATTACAAAGAAGACTAGGAATAACAGAAGAGAGGACATGGAAAGTTGGAGGGTTTGAAAAAAGAATGGTACTACGCAGTGAGCGTTTGAAGTGGTGAGGGTTTGAAGAAGAGGCATTCGCAAACGGAGGAACAGTCTGACATAGGCTGCAGGAATATGAATGAGAATGGTATTGTGATAAAATGATTAACCCCTGCCCGCCACATTGGCACCCACTCACCTGTTCATGCACCTGTAGGGCATCCTTAGCTTGGCAGCTGGCTGTGAACATGCCCCGGTATCCTGCCACACTGCCGAGCACAAGCGAAATCCCGGTTACCATCTGGGCCCGCACCTCCAAAATGGAAACCTTCTCCTCTGAGACAACCAAGGCCTGCTCCCCGAGAATGGAGAGGGACACTGGAGACCGCACCTAGAGAGAGAGCAAGACAATACAATCCGAATTGATGCAAAGAGATGGATACACATCAACACCAGGTGTGTCCAGAGTGCAGAATCCTGGCCTCCTCCGTGCAAAGAGGGTCTGATCTCCCAGAATGGAGGGGGGACAGATTCCAACCTAAGGAAAACCACAATATGCATAAACACACACTCACAAAAGCCTCTCTGCAGGAGGAATTACCACTCTCTGAGGAGAGTGGAGTAGAACAAACATAGCATAGAGGGAGTGAGGGAGACTGTAGAAAACCTTTTCCATAAAGGCAGTGCCCTTTTCTCCTCCAAACTGCGAGGGCCTAATTCTGGAATTGGAGGGAACCAGTGAAAAACATCCTCATGCATGGAAATAGAACCCAAACAGTTCCCTCCCTCATCTCCTGGCCTCCCCAAGTGACTGTGCTTCCTCAGGGTGCTGGACAAATGGGGGTGACGAGTCACTGCCCCTAAATTTAAAAACTGATCAGGATTCTCCCCAACCTACAACGCATTATAGAACAAATGCCTTTCTGGGAGTCTCCCTCTTATATACAAATGGAATTGTATGTTGTCTTTGCATTTGTAACTAAGATACATAATAGCTCGGCCACCATGGGGGATGGCCTTTTCTAAACACCCTCCATCCCATAGTGTTGAAGTGAGGCGTAAAGTCAAAACATACGTTGTTTGCACCTCGCTTTTATGCTTCATGGGATTGGAATTCTATTTGCTGGTGAAGTTGTAACAGGCAACAGGAGATTTGTTTCTGTTCTACTTCCCTGCTCCGCCATCAAACAGCACATGGTTTTCCGCCAGCATGTACTTTCATGCTGGCAGAAAATAAATGAATTCCTAAGGAAACCACCTGACTTTACCACCTGGTAATCGCATGCAGGTTCCACAGGAATCCTTTGTAAATGCCTTCCATAATCGTTAATTGAAGAGGCATTTATACATTTTCCAAAATAGAATGGAAAAGTAAAGAGTGCTGAAATGGATTTCTAGAATCTTGCCCGGTGGACAGAATTTAGGAGGCCACCTAATTTATAGTAAACAGGGAACTCAGAGGTATTCTCAGGAGAGTTTGATTAGGGTAAGGGATCTTCAATGAGTCCACACACAGCTCTGAGCTGAGGGGTAAACACGCCAGACTCCAGATTGGGCAGACCCTTAAATGCAGCGGGAACACTGTTACCACTGCATTTAAGGGCTACCACCCAACTTGTGATGAGGCCCACCATGCGTTTGGATCAAAATCCATCATCTTCCTACAATGCTAGACAGCCTGGGAGGGTTCACCCAGGAAAAGGAAGAAGCAAGGGTCATCTGACCTTCTCAATGTCAATACTAATGCCATTAACAAAACAGGAGTATAGTCCATCTTACTTTCTAAGGAAACCTTGAGCCCTCATTATCAACTCTCTTACAACCCATTAGAAAAAAGATGCAGCAAATCTAATCATTTAACCCCTCGAAATAAGCAAGACAAAGTGTAAATCCAGTATGGTTTATGCTGGTATAACTTTTTTCGTGATGCCCCCTCAGATATTTCCGGATGAGTTCAAGGAATTTAAATTCTAATGGAGGTTATTCAATATGTTGCTTGATTAAAATGGCTTTGTACAGGAGATGGGGCATTGACATTCTTCATGCTGCTCCATACCCAGTTGCGAGTGCATAGTTGGGCCCTCATAATATGTCAATGCGTGCAGGCATTTGATAGGATAGATCGCAAATGTTGATACACAGGTTTCATGTTTCAAGGTTGTTTGCCCATTTGAGGAGGTTTTAATCATGCGATTACTAAAACTTCAAAGCAGTCATGAATACGTTGCTAAAATATTCTTGTTTGCATTACAATGACATAGGACACATCCACCCGAAGCAACAGTTCTGCCAGATCTGCATTTAATCTGTCTGCAAACAGCACAGTTTGGCACGTATTTTGTTATATAAGTTTGTAGAAGAGATTCTTTTCAATAATGAAAACTTCAATCAATGTTTGTTAAGTAGCACATTTTACCTAAAAAGGGAGAAACAACAGATCTTTATCAATTTTTAATAATGTCCAACACTTTACCCATCACCTAATCGGTGTGCTCAATCGGCACAATTTGGGACACAGACTGGTTGGCTGCCTGTCTAAATAGGAGGAATTCATGGTTTTGTTGGCTCTCTTGTTTTGCTATTTTCAAAAATGCACCAGGATATTGACTCAACTGACGTGTGAAAGTGACATGAGGCAATATCAAATATGGTCATTTCTTGGGGGCAATGTAAACCCGATATGGCAATGTTCGGAGATGGGCAATTGCTAGGAAAGTTTTCGCTTTACAGCACCTTTCCTTGCATTTCTGTCGACCCCACACTTTTTGTATCCAACCTATTCTTTTTGCAGTGCAGTGAAGCCTTAAGCTGCACTACTCTGGCTTTTGCTCATCTGTCATGGAGAAAGTGACATGTCCTTCAGGCTATCAGTACTGGGAAACAGTTTCCCTTAGTCTTGTTATTGTGCTACTACTTTTAGTAACTTATAACTATTGGTAACTTTGTATCATTGCACAATGCATCTTACAATGCAGTACAATGGGGTACACTTTATGTTTTGCACTAGACTAACGCTCAGAGGATTTCTGGTTACTCTAGGTGTGATAAATGGACAAGCTGTTGGCAGCAGTTACTTTTTGCTCTTTGTTGGTGTATTTCGTTTTAGCCTTACCGCATCTGGCTACTAACTGTGGCTAGTGGTCAAACATGGCCAGCCACAAGGCTTTTTGCTTGGCCATCTTGTGTTTTACCCTTCTTCCTGGCCTGTGTGGCCAGGAAAATCCTTATATGGAATTCCAGTGCCCGGGAAAGCAGCGCTTTTGGCGGCGACTGGAGATCTATGTGTGTTTGCTGCCAAGAAGTGGGCTGGGACTGTCTTGTCCCAATCCACAAAGTGGTTTCAGTGTGTCTCAGCTGAATGCATGAGTTTTGCTGCCAGTGGCCCGACTGGACCACTGCTGGGGTATGTGTGTGTGTGGGGGCAGATCTGTCATTGGCTAGTGGGAGTTTCAGTTCATACCTGGCTTTTATGATAAGAAGGACCCCTGCACCCACTCTAGAGAGATCCTGAAAGAAACCGAAGGAGCAAAGACTCCTGTCCAGCTGAAAGACCTGCAAGGAGACCGGAGACCGGTTGGAAGAAGGCCTGGAGACCAACTTCTGCTGCTGTTCTAGTAGAGCCCTTTCTTTTAGGTGATCTTCAGCAGTCCTGCGAAGAGGTTGTGACCCTTGGCGTGGCGGGAACATCCATTCCAGACATCAGCTCGGAGTCCTGTGAAAAAGAGCCGTCGGAAGTGCTCCTATGCCGCCGAGTGGCTGACCAGCTCCGAGTTTGGACTACCGTATAGTAGATGTTGCTGTTCTGCGTTTAGGGCTGGAAATGGGTGGGGGAGGGGTGGGACTTTAGCTTGTGCAACTAGGGTTACTTCTGCGAAAGAATTGGTGGTTCTAGCATCAAGGGGACCCAAGATAGTCTGACCGTGGCAAATGAATCCCTTTGCGGCACCGTGCATTGGTGGCTGTCATGCGAAACTGCTTACCAGTGTTCAGTCCTATCCTGAGACCGGCCCTGCATCAAGCTCTTTTGCATTTCTGAACTGGAATAACTTGCACCAGCATTAGTTGCCGACCGGAGGAGTGTTCAAAACTGTAGCCCCTGGGGATCAAGGGCTGGGGCTGATGGTGGGAAAAGCAACATCAGACCCTCTTCAGCAGACCTGCCAAGGCCCATGAAGAATCAGAGTATGGGGGGGTGAGTTGTAGCAATACTTACCTGAACCCCAACTCCCTTTTAAACGTTTTAGTAACTTTTATAAACATGTGTATTACTTCTGCTTTGCCATTGCTTGTTCACACAAGTACTCTGAAAGTTGGGGACACATTTGTTAGTTAGATTAACTTGTTCATTGGACCCCAGAGACCCTACCTTCATTCATTCAAGCTTCACAAAACTGTATGGTACTTTGCTAAACTTATGGGCACAAGGCCCCATAAATCTTCGGGATGCACTTCTGAAGTTAGGATTTTAACTCTGTGGACCTGTAGTGCTAATACTAATCTGTACCTTCCTTCCCTGGGGTTTTGATCTGTATTTTGCCCTACTCCAGTGAGTGTGTATATGTATCTATTTTTAGTGTTGTGTGATATTATTACCTGTTAGTAGTAATTTTTCATTGTTATTTGGCCATAAGTAAAGAAGTCTTTTTATACCAGTGTGTCCCTTGACTTTTTCACTGTGCATGCTCATTGTGGACCTTGTGAGAAACCTGAAGGTGTCTCACCCGCTAGTCCTTGGGATCTGTCACCCAGGTGGCCAGGACATAGCTATCACTTTTGGATCCAGTTCCTGGGGGTGGACCAGTCCCGCAGGATCACCTGGATGAGGGGTCCTCGGGGAGTAGTAGCGGGACACCGGAGGGTGAGATGCAGCATCCCCTTCCCAATAACACTATTTACCCATCCTACCATGTAGGATACCTAGGAATTCAACACCCCCCCCTTTTCCGACACAAACCCTTGGTCACAGACAGTTCAGCGTGACCAACAACAGACTAACACCAGAGCCGTATACTGGACATGTCCCAACACCATGGACAGGCAAGGTCAGGTAATTACGGATTATTACACACACCTGACTTCCATCACACTTCTCCCACCTGGATAAAAGGTGGAGCACAAAAGCACACTCTGAGCGAGACAAACCACATGGGGAAACATCAGTTCCAAGATGGCAGTTTAATACAAGGAGAAAGATGGAGAGACCAGAGAGAGTCGCAAGGAGGGAAGTACTCGTGACCTCTAAAGACCATTACTTTCATGAGCCTTGGAAAGTAAGAAACCGAAGACCAGGAACTAAGGCTGATCAAACCTGACAGTGTGTCAGAGGTACCTGTGGCTCTCCCATATCGATAAGCAAGGCAGGGAGGAACGATTGCTGCTGTGGTACTCTCCTTGGCTCGTACAACAAAACAGCGTCATAAATGACAGCACAGCAGGTGAGTAGGAGAGAACGATACCAAACCAGCGTGTGTTTTGAACCAAGGTTGCAAGCAGCGACATTGTAAAGAGAACAGTGTGTGACGCATTTGCAAAGAGCGACATGGATATAATTGGAAACCAAAAGGAGTCGTTGAACTTTATAATTGAACTTTGGGAGGCCAAGAAAAGATACCATACACAGAGTGGTCGGCGCCACAGAGGTGCTTATTCGAAAGTCTCCGTTAGGTATCCAACTGATGCAGAGTGTAAGGAAAAGGAATATTGAGATCGAAGTGGTCATGCAATGGTTCAAGCTAAACCCTGTGCACATTCGAAAGTCTTCGATAGTTCAAAGTATAACACAATTGGTCTGTGCCCAGCTGAGAGAGACCAATTGAGTGAAAGAAAGGGATCTGAGCCCGGCTGAGGGGGATCCAGGGTGAACCGTGAGTCACCCGAGAAAGAATTATGTGAAAATAGTTTGAAAGGGATCTGAGCCCGGAAGAGGGGGGTCCAACATTGAACTTTTTGTTTTGAAAAAGATCTGAGCACGGCTGAGAGGGATCCATGGTGAACAACCACATTGAGTGCTGGAAAAGAAAAAGAACATTTTCGTGTTGTTTTTGTATACCAGGCCCTCTGAGTCAAGAGACTTGCAAGAAGTAAAGAGGCATGGGCACAGGTGGTCTTGAACTCTGAAAACGGAAGTGTATCCTTGTGCCACAGAAGCCAGAGTGTGTGCTTTGCTTGAGTGAACCGTCTTGACCCGTACTTTTTCATGAACATCACCCCACCTTATTTTGTAAATTAGCGGTAAGGATTGGCAATAGTTTTTTTTTTAGTATAGGCCCTTTTTAATTTGACAAGTCTCCACTAGGACTGCATTATTATTTGATAGTCGTAGCTTGCTCCCGTCTGTAGATTTAGGTTTAGATGGGCGTTTATCTCACCTTTGTGAAAGTTCAATAAACACCATTAAAGTGTGGTCACTTGTGTCTGACTTACTGTGGATACCATGCTTTCCTTACAAACCCCTACAAGCTCATCACCACTTGAGACTTAGACTAGATTACTCGCCTTGCTACGTTGAACTGGTGTGGCCACAGCTCCAAGAGTTGTCCCTGTCACAATATTCGGTTGGCCTTCTATACATCTGTCCACCAGGCCAGAGTATAGAAAATCAGCCCTAACAGAAATGTAGAAAATAAAATGGCAATTTGATTTACTAGAATTAAACTATAAAACGGTCTTGACAACGTAAAGTGATATGGTAATTTTCAGGATCAAAGTGAAACTGGCTTGGTCAATTTCTGATGGACATGTGGAAACTAGCAGGGCAGTGCGATTACATGGGGAAAATATTAGCATTCCACTACCAGAACTGGCATGGTCATTTTTTGGGGGAAAATGTGAAAACTGGCATTTTCTGCAAACAGTGTAAAAAAGGTATAGCATTTTCCTGGTAGCAATGTAGACTGTATATTGACAATATACGTAAGAAGAGAAACAAAAAACCACAATGATGCCGTCAAGTGTCCCACAGGAGTATGTGATAAATTGGCTTGGCTATGTGGAAACGTTACAACGAGCAGACTTGATATATTGAGCTAACCAGTGGCTTGTTTGCTAGCAGCATGAGGTGTTGCCCCTACCAGTTTGGGGCACATTAGCAGCGCCTGTCCAGATTTGAGCAAAACTACGATATTAATGAAGTCACCCTGAATTACGGATATTCTCTGTAAGTTACTTGGCTTGTAGAAACAGCACCATTGCATAAACTAGCAACTGGGACGCGTTGCATATTTTGTGAACTCTGAGCTGTATTTTATTAGTAATGGAGGAGCCATGATTAGCATTGTATGTCCAGGGATATTGCCTTAAGTTTCCCTTAAAAAATGTTAATGCTGGTGTTTCTACTGGCAAGAGCTTCATGATCGCCATTTTGCCATCCTCCACAGCATGGCAAGCATTCTTCAAATGATGGCACCGGTACACCGCATCAGGCACTGCGTTACTCCAAACTTTGTTCATCTGGCAGTTTCAATGTTTGACCCATTTTCTGGTTAGCACAAACAATATTTGCAGTGGAGAAATGTTCTTGTGTACGGGGAAAATCTGTGGTCCGGTTATCGAATGTTTGAATCAGTGCTAGGAAACAGAGCAAATGCACTTAAGACCAGTTTGCGGATTGCGTAACATTGAACGGATCAAACATGTTCCCAAACAAGGTTACATAAAAGTGTGCAAACTCGAATTAGGCGAGTTTTCCTAACGTCCAATTGAGGTAAGACTCTATAAAACTATCCCTTTTATACAAGTCTGTACTACCCAAAGGATCTTGGTAGAATGGCAGAGCAGCCAGGCTCATTTTAGGAGGCGGATGTGAGCTCTAGGTAAGTACACTGAACCCAGTCAATACAATAGTCCAAAGAAACATATACAGTGAACATTGTATAAAATATAGATGTATTATATATACACACACAAGGCAGGTAAGTAAATACTCTATTAGATTAACCATTAGACATAGGAATTATTCACATTACTCAAAGGTGACTGCTTCAATTGTAGTTGCTTACAGCTACAAATGTTACAGAGAATGACACTAGTAGCAGTTCTACCGTATTATTGGTACTACTCCTTACTCGCATAGATTACAGATAAACAGTAAATGCATTCATGTAGTAAAGTCACATAAGAAAGTCTGTAGGAAGGAAAAGGGTGGTTGCTCACACTTGGGCAATATTATACGTTCTAGCAACACTTCAAGGCTCATAATGCTTTGCAAGTCCAATCCCTAACTATCCAAAAGTCAGTGTAGGAGTGGAACAAAACATCTCATGTAGCAGCTGGGAAGGCAAAGTTCCTCAGGATACTTTAGTCACTAGTATAAAAAGGTCTAGCAATACAACACAAGTTATAGGGACCCTGCACAGGAAGCCCTAATCGGGCACAAGGACACCCAAACACCTTATAACGCACTTCAGTCACACTGAGTGACTCTTCGGCTTAAGGTAATTTCTATCTCTAGCCCCACATTACCTTAGGTTAGAAGAAGTAAACAAAGCTGAATTCTCTCTTATACAGCAGCGACGGTCCCAGTCTCCCGATTCCTTGGCCTGGTGATGAAAGAAGGACTCTGAATGGGATGTCACAGCAGCAGTCTCTAGAGAGAGGACCCTCGTCACAGATTTCTTCAGTCTCCCATGTCTGTCTGAGGTTTTGGCACCTTTTGTTTCAGCTCCAACAAAGGATGGTTATCGTCCGGTCGATCTTCAATTCTGTAGTCCTGCACTCTGTTGTGGGGACTTAGATGAGTGGGATCGTGCCTCTGGAGGTCCAAAGTGAGCTCACAAAAGTTCTGGGCGGATTCATCCACACATAGACGACGTACTGCAAATGGGTCTGAGGTCCCATGTTATTCGTGGAAGGTTACAGCACCTTGGGGGATGGCTAGATCTGCGGTTCATCTAGGGGTTGGTTGTTCCCACCAGCCAGAGGGAAGGAGTCCCCCTCTTCAGAGCTCCTCAGTCGTTAAGAAAACAGGGTTAGGACAGCAGTGGTTGCTTCACAGTTACTGGAAGGGTCTGCAGGCGTCTCTAGTCTTCTTCAGCTTCAGATCTTCTGTTCCAGTGGTCGACTTGCCTTCTACCTACAGAACCTCACCTTATATTCGGATTGCCCACTCACTCCTCTGCAAACTCTCCCGGCAATTTATAGAAAGGGGTGGGTGGCTGTCCAATCAGGACAACCAGCCCCCCAGTGGGAACTGGTTCCATTCAGGCACTCTAGCAGACAAAGGACAGGGGAGTGTTAAACTCCTCCCCTGCTTCCTGCCTTCGCAGACACACTGCAGCCTAGGCAGCGACACCAAAGAGTTCCCGCCAAAGGCAAAAACTCACAAACAGACATCCTCCTCCCAGCATGGTAAAAGGGCTGTTAAAAGACAATCACAGGAGAAATGTCGAAAAAAGAAAGGAGCCACCACGTAAGAACATAGGTGACCCTATTGTGCATAACCGAGTTTGTGAGCAGTCTGCAGTAAAAAAAAAAAAAGCACAATAGTTAGAACATGTCCACTGCCACCAGCCATAACTGTAGGGTGGCCACTGACTAGAAAGTCACATGAGCAGAGAGAAGGGGGGAATACTAGGTATCCCCTTAGTACACAAAACCTTATGTGGAGTGCTAATCTCTCATAAGTTAACGTTTTAGGAAGGATACAAAGTATCGCTCTATGCTTGAGAACAGTAGTTTTTAAGGATTGTTAAAGAATTTCAAAGGAGACCCCCAAAGGCTTCCCCGTAACACTGCACAGAGAATGGTGTCTGCTGCAAAACTGTAACACAGATGCCTTTAAGAGATATGGAGGAAAGCACACTCCGTAGAATAAGAGGTCAAACAAAACAACAGAGTTCCCAAAATGTCAGAGCAAATAAGAATGAATGAGGGGGAAAAAGGCTCCCCTCATTCAGGATAGAAAGGAAAAGGACCACAAGTCCAGCAAAAAGTCCTGGGGGTCTCACTAGTAGAGGGGATTAAGCATGAAACTGATAAATCTCCCCAACATCGAGCAAAAACGATGCAGGTTGGTTTTTGTACTAGTTTTTCTTATTGATGCAAATAATTGGTCTCAATCCAAGGTCCATCTTTTACAGTGAAAAAGTAGAGACACATTTCTATGAGCTCCTTAGGGCACTAACAGTGTATCGTTTTTTGTGCACGGCTTTGTTTTTGTCCAAAATATTTATGAGGGCCTTAGCACAATTTTAATTAAACCCCCATTTGTTACATTCCCTATCCAAAACCATTCAATTCCATTGCAGAAATGTTTAAGAAATACGGAATGGGGCAAACCCCAGTTTGCTCTGTTCAGCATTACACCAGCAACAAAACTATTGCCAAGTGCCTTTCCCTAGTTCTTAGCACCAGTGCAAATGTTAGACAATTGGGCCCCATATGTCTGAAGTGTTTTAATATCTCATGTGCCCCCCTTCAACAGTGCCCGCAAATCCTCAAAATATGAATTTTTAGCCAATTTCTTCAGAAGATTATGCAGTTCACCCGCCACAACTACCTACTCTGCAGCATGGAGAGGGAGACCAAGTATCAAAACTTTACAGAGGATGAGAACAAGTAAGTCCATTCCCCTGTGGAGAGAAAGACTATGGCACTTCCCTCCCCTACCAAGAGGGCCACACCCAGGATGGCAAGGGAGTCAGAGGGATTGCTTTGTTGCCTATGGCCTAAGGATGGTAAATTGGCGTTACCCGAGGTGTTGCGCTAACAGGCTAAAACATAAGACTGCCCAGCTATCTTTCAGGCTATGCAGTTTTTACACAAGTTCTAGCTGAAAGGTTCTGCTCATTTTATGGGCTCTTCATTCTACAGCAGAGCAATCCACCGATTAACACAGACGCTACAGAAGCATTAGACATGGCAGCGACACCACAGGTTACAAAGCCATTATGCAGCAAAGGCATCACGTCTGTACTACACTTGAAAGGTTCAGCTCTTGGACAGCCAAGTAATGCCTCAGGTAACACAGATTTTGAAGTAGTACGAAATGATTAAGGATAGGACAAACCCTCAGTCCTTACCTCTATAGATGTAACTCCCGGCTCCCGTCCAATCAAAAGGCTTCCTTCTTCTAGTAGTGCCACACGGGGATCCCGCACACGCGCATGACTCCTCACGAGGGGCGAGACATCCAGCAGCCAATCTGAGCCCAGTAAGTAGGTCAAGTGACGACCACCATCCAATGGGTGAGCTACAAAATGTGCTAGGAAACGCACTGAGGCCCGCTGGTACTGCGGGCGGCATCCCCGAACCCGACGATCTGAGGCACCCTCCTCCGATGTACCCTCCTGCTCAGAAAACCCACCACTACAGACAAAAAAAGGGCAACAGTCATACACGAGTCTGAACAGTTCCTCATGCATATTGCAATGGACAGCACTTCATTGAAATGGGCTGGAGAGAGCCGGGATTAAATATGAGCAATCAGATGGACAATCCGAAGCTTTCCTACTCTCTCCATCTTGGAGAGTTGAAGCTACGCTGCTCTAACCTGTTGGGAAAGGTTTAGTGGAAGAGATCCTGCTCAGCTGCCTAGGACATTACAGTGTTAGCGTCAAAGTTGCAGCAAACCAACACACTACCCTCTCCTCCTTGTGTCTTACCAAAAGCAGTTGCCTCGTGAAGCTTATGGGTATATGCATATTTCTTCACTGCACCCCCAAACAAACCACTTCATTTTTCGTAAGATTATATATATAAATCCAAAATGTTTTTCTTTAGGTTTATATACATTTATTTTTCCTTTCAATAGTTCTCTTAAAACATAATATATACCACTCAAATTGCTGTTCTGGACAAGGGTTAGTAAGTGTACTTAAATTACCTAAACATAACACATGTTTAGATTATTCTTATTTGTCAATGAAAAATTCAACAGAGTATGAACACGTTTTGTATTTTTCCTTTTACTTCCATAATTCGAAAAACAATTGAGGCAGGTGGATTTTTATGTAAGAATTTCCAAGTTTGAAACAATGCTCTCAGTTTTCTTTCCCCAATATAAACTTGTAGACTGTCGTCTTTTCAAACTTCCCTCAAGAGAAATTATTTTTCCATATCTCGGTTTCATGAACAATAACAAAACACCAATTTGGATATAAAACAAAAATTGACAAAAGCGTTTCTGCCCTTTTTCCAAAAATCTGTGTATCCTTCACGGTCTGTTTTTGGTGAACTCTGGGCCTTCATCAGGACAATGATTGATTTCGTATATCTTCAAGCAAACCTCTCAAAACCCTCTGACTCTTATTTTCTTTAAGGGGAGCTCTTGTTAACAAAACAATAAAGGGATAGACCAGTTGTATAACTAGTGGAAGCAGTCAAACACAACACCCAAGAAACAAAACCAAAAAGACCATAATGCTACCAATCCTCCTCTCCCACCTTGGAGTCAGCAGATGAAGCCATTATACTTTCAACTACCCAGAAAAGAGTAATGGGAGCCATCTTACTTTTCGCAACCTAAGAGTCAGTCATAACATCACCTATTTCTGAGAGTGCTGCTCGCCAAACAATCATAGACAGCACAGTCTATATGGGCACCAGGTCTCCAAATTCATGCCTCCAGTAACCTTTATGACTTCACTTAGGGCAATGTCCCCAGTCTGTCAACTCCCATCATTTGGCAATTCCCTGATCTTTGCTGCACTAAGTGCACAGTGTAACTATCTGAGCGCTTTAAAGATAGTGAGATCGAGAGCAAGAGAGTGAAAAAGATTGAAATACAGAGCGAGAGTGAAAGAGAAATTGAAATACGGAAAGAGGGGGGGAAAGAGGGGAAGAGGGGGGAACCAACCAAGCGAGAAGGTGAAATTGGTCTGATCTGCAAAAGGCCAGTGGAAGGAGCATGAGGAGGCCCACTTCTTGACCTTGTTGGGCATTTGCTTGCTTTATTAATGCTTAAAATGCTTTGTTCTACCTTTCATGCATCGTCTTGGCTTGCTAGGCCACACCCTACCTTGCTATATGTAGCATCATTGTTTGCTCCCCTGACTAGCTTGCTCAACATTCTACTTTCGACCTTCTACTATGCTGCTTCCCAGGTGTCCCACTGCGATTCTGCCCATTGAGATTTGGACCCATGTGTCCCACTGTACATTTCTGCTACTGTGGTTTTGCTCACTGGTGTACCAGGGTAATTTTGCCCACTAGTGCCCAATGCAATTACTGCATTACTGTGATTTGGCACAGCCATGCCAAACATAACTCACTTAACTGGTTCCTAGACATCACACCTTCACCTTGCAGCATGCCATGTTGTCCTAGGGACACTGAACTCTCCTGCGAAGTTAGTTTCATCTACGGTCTACTTGGCACCCACTGCTGCATGCTTCCTATGGCTTGGATGTCTCCTTGTGTTCCCTAATCCATGTAGGACCATTTTCAGTAGTGTCCACATCCAGAGATACCAGCCCACCCCAGAGTGCCTCAGGACAGTGCTTCACAAGTACCATACCCAAAAGGGAACCACTACCAAAAAGTCACCCTGGCCCTGCTTCAAGTTGCCCACCGAGCCTTCTGCTAAGCTCACTGCACTAATATTATCAACCTCTATGCACAAACATTATACACCTACCAACTAAGCCATTCTCACATTGCAACTGAATAGCCCTCTCACCGGACACCCAACAGAACTGTAAAATAAACTAACTTATCACAGTCCCAGGCGAATGAATCCTAGCAAGCTGGACACAAGGCTACCCTCTGGACACAAATGTCTCTACACCCAAATCAAAGAACACCCAGAGACACACCCACATGCAGAGCTCCAGGCACTTCCATTCTGCATGCATAAAGCCAACAGTAAAGCTATTTTTAATTTTCTCTCGCTCTCTCTCTCCCCACTAACCAAACCATCCCATTCACGTTTAAATTAACAAAGAACAGTGGTGCATGCTATAAATCCTAGTAACATATTATATTTGAGGGTTGCTCTCCATTGACTCATATGCAAAGTATATACCCTTACACTTAACGCTGCCATTGCTGCTCTCCATCAACATACGGAGCAGGAATTCCTCCAACCCGCATCTCTTCAAGAATCCCCTCCTGCCCTTACCCATCCTTTCCTTGCCAAGTGGATTTCCATTTGGGATTCCAGTCCTACATAGACCGAACATATCAAATCTGATACCCACCTTTCCCCTGCTGAAGCCACCCTCCATCCCCGGATCTGTTCAAGTCGGGTGTCAGACACCTCAATGCGAAGTGGCAGAAGTGGGATCCAAACGGTCAGTTGCAGCGTGGCTCGCAGTCGCTCGTACCAGAAATTCACAGCTACACCATGTGCACCACGACTTTCTTTCCCACCCACATACACAAAATCACAGGCGTCTGTAACCTAACGATAGAATAGATGGAGAAATAGAGAGGGCATAATAGAAATGTTTCATAAACAGCAGAAAATCTGAGTGATACACACAAATGATATTTTAAATCATGATACATGTATATTGATGGACTGGGCCAATGTTTGCAGATATTAACTGAACTCATCAACCAATTACCAGTAAATGTAGAATAGCCTAACTGCAAAATTATCCATAGCCACACTCTCAAAACACTTATCATTTTGATTCTGAAATCCCATACACTCAGTTGTCTCTAGCTGTGATAATGGAGTGACAGAATCAGGCTCCACGGCAGGAGAAGGACCTTTGGATGTGGCAGGGCTGTAACCTTGAATTGCATGATGGGATGGAGACAAAGTTACATGTAAAGTAATAATTCCACAGATTTTACTTTTTATTGCATGTACACACTTGCCTTTGCCAACTCAGGAGTCTAAAGAATCAACGATGACTAGTTTGCAGACAGACTACGTCCCTAATTTGGCAAAAATTTTGTTTTTGCATCTTAGAGAATGATTTATATGTCAATATTCCACCGGGCTGACTTGTAAGACAGTTAGGGACAACATCTCAAAGCCAATTGGCCCCTTCCAACATCTGCATATTGATTTTATTGGGATGGTGAAGCAATGTCAAAAGTACAGTTATCTCCTTGTGGCAGTGTGTCTCTTTTCCAGGTGGGTAGAAGCTGGTCCTTGCATTCACCCAGATGCTTACAGTACAGCTAATGTACCTGGTGAGAGAAGTATTTCCAAGTTTGGTATTAGTCTGCAAATTAAGTCACATTTTGCAAACGAGTTATTCAAAAATATGAAATGCTAACAATCAAGCACTAATTGGTATCCGTTTATCACCTGGAAGCAAATGTGTGGTGGAAATACTGAATGGGATATTAAAGAGAAAATTTTGTAAGCTGTGTGCCACTCTAAAGAAAGACTAGATTTTCAGTTTGCCCATAGTGATATTTTCACTAAGAAATGCAAAACGATCCGACCACATCTCACCCCCCACCCCCACAAACAGGTGACTGGTGAATCTTTGGTCAAACCTTTGGCCAGAAGGTGTCAGTTATCTTTTTCTAAATCATCAATCAGCCCCCACACCTCTAGTACACCAGAAGTGATCTGAACAGATTGGAAACACAAGTAAATTATAAACCTCCTTGTCCAATTTGGTAACGTGGACGGAACGGCAGGCTCATCTCAGCAAGGTCGAGGATAGTTGGTTAGTTGCAAATGCGAAAATGCAATTATTTCCCAATGATAATAGGGACTGTCCAGTCAAGGGTGTATAAAAATATTTACTTTATTATTATTATTACAACAGACAGTTCTAGCACACTACAAAATCCAGCCCACCCGGTAAAGGAACACAGAGGACAGACAGTTTCACGAAGGAATGGGATGTACTCTGGATACTGACAGGAGGGTAGTCGGTAAAGCAATCAGTCTTAACTGTTCAAGGTTATTGGGTTTCAGCACCAATGGTGCAAGGGGTTATAAATGTCACTAGGGCAGGGGGACAGAACCACAATGTACCTGGTGCTTGAGATCTTGATGCTCAACAGCATCGAGTCAGTTGCAGGATGCTTTGCAGCTCCTGAGACAGAGTTCAAGACAGGAAACAGCTGCGGGTATCAGGCGGCAGGCACTTTGGCAAGCGAGGCTGGACGGACGGCTGCAGACTGGCCTACACGGCAGCTCGGGGTCAAGAATCGTTGTCTCTGTGCTGGTTGGCAGATCTGTAATGCTGGTTAAGGTGTCTAGGACGGCTTTAGTGACTGCAGCGTGACAACAGTCAGTGGTGCAGACGGTCATGGTCTCGACTGCCTCAAATAAAATGTCCTTAAAAGATGGACACTGGTTGATGCTTGTTGTGGCGCTCCTCCTAGCTTCTTCACAGGGTTCATATCGTCTAAGGCGGATGGCCCACAGATGAGGAGAGCGTTTGCAGGCAACAGCCTTGTCCTTTGTTCAGTGACTCTGTGGCACTTCCTGCCTAGGAAGCGTGCTGGCAGAACCTAGCAGGGCATGCTGTGTGCTGGCTGGGTACCGGTTCTGGAGATGCTGGATGGGTCCTCTGACGGTATCTCCCTCTGTTTCCTGGGAGATGTTTAGGGGAGGGATCTTGCTTCCCTTTTGGAAATCCTGGCATTCCACCACTGGCAGAAGCTGTACGGCAGACTGTACCTTCAGCCAGGGTCAAATGGGTCCTTCTTACTCCTTTCAAAGTCATCAGATGATCTGCCATAAGAGGGGCTCAACCCTCTTTTAAAGCCAAATGTGCCCCAGTGATTGGTGAAGGCTAAGCCTACCTTAATGAACCAATCATGAGTCCCTAGCAACAATCTTCTGCTATGCGCAAGGTCATAACCAGAGTGTTTTGCAACATGAAAGGTAAGGGGTGACAACATGTACTACTAAGTCCCACCCGTCTTCCTGTCTGTTGTGGATCAAAACGTCTCTCTGGTTAATTGAGCTTGCTGTGACTCTTGATCAAATGCAAGTCTCCCTTGAAGTTTGTGGTGAGAACAGATTCTGTCTCCATCAAATCACATACTTCTTCCCTCTGAAAGGGAGTTCCCTGCAGGGGTTGCCTTCTGTAAACAGTTGTCCCAGACATGACATTCACTGCCCTTCATACAGAGGGGTGGGAGCCAGCTTCAAGATGACACATTGCATATCAAAGAGGTGTTAGATTCCTGTCCCTGTGTTAGTTCTGTGGCGAGGCCTCTTCGCAAGCCTGCTTTCATTTAACTCTCATCAGTATGTGCTGTCACCACACATAACTTTTACAATAGAACAGGGCAGAGCCATGGAGCCTATGATATTTTATTAGGCTGGCCATGGCAGTAGGAAGGTGTTGCCTTCCCTCTCCGTGAGATGCTTTGATGTACCCGTGGCTGTCACATACCAGCTAAAGGTCACAGGGCGGGCTGGCCTGTAGGCTGTGTCCCCCCCAAGTATCTCCCATCATTCCATTTCGAACAAAAATTTTAAAAAGCCCAGGCGAGCGCACACTCCCCGTGCAGATGGTTTACTTCCTCACGATGAGATGAGTGGGTATTTGGGGGCACTAACAAATGCAGTTAGGTTTGTCTCTAAATAGGTGCTTCCCTATGTATCACATGAAAGTCATGACTAACAAAAGATTCTGCAAGTGATCCCTGGAGTTTTAATCTACATCGAAAACGATGTGAGGAAACAGTGAGAACCTCACTACAAGGAACCCCTAGAGGTCCTCTACAGCGCCCCCACGGCAGTAAAAATCAAAGAAAGAAAGCTGTGGTACTATATTGGTGTTGGGTAAGATTTCCATATCAATGATAAATCTTCCTGGCCCGTGTTAACCCCAGAACATTTTGCTTAGCGTAGGTAACTATTTGAACTTGTCCCTAGGTGAAGGGGAATCTTTTCCCCTCTCACCTAGTCTTACTCGTTGTGTGACCTTTTTTATCTCTCTCCACAGTGTATGGTTGAAGTTATAGTTTCCTACAACTTTTGGGCTCAGGCTGGGTTGCCCCTTTGGGCTCCCCTTCCCCGGCTAATTTATCTTTGATGTACTTTGGTGAACTACAGTTCCCAAGCAATAAAAAGGGATTTTCATCCCCCCTTTACATTTTATAAATTGAGCCAGCTCGCCTCACCGTACGTGGAGTGCTGAGGTGATACAATGTATCCCCTTTCTTACTTACCTGGTAACATTTTGTTACAATTGCAATGAATGGCTGGTGGCAGTGGTTTTACCTTTATGACTTAGTCTTTATTACTCACAGGCCATTCATTCAGCCTCTGTAATGCAGAGAGGTCCTCCCCTGATATTCCAGGCAGGAACAACCTCAGTGGTTGTTTTGCGATTGGCAGGAATCCTTTAGATTCCCCACCGAGGCTCTAGAGTGTCTGGAAAGGCAGGAAGCGAGGGCCGAGTCCAAAACTCTGCTGCCCTTTGTCTTCCACCTTGTCTGAAAGGAAACTCCCAGTGGGGGGGGCTGGCTGTCCTGATTGGACAGCCAGACCGCCCCTTGCTGTAAAATGTGGTGAGAGAATGTAGGAGTTGTGCTGTAGTTCCTGATAAATACTTTGAACCTGAAAGCTACTGGCAATTTGACCATTGGAATCAACTCCGAAGATGAAGAAAATGTGGCCGAGACGATTTCCTGCGACCTAAGAGCCTGCTGTGTAACTGGAGCCTGCTGTTAACCTCCCAAGTGACCTGTGGAATCCAAAAATGATTAACCTGATCCAGAGCCTAGAGAGATCCACTAGACACAAGACAACCTGCATTTTGAGCAATCCCACATCATGCGGTGACCTTGCAGGGATGCAATACCCTGGGACCTCAATCCATTGTGCGGGCATGGTCATCCAATTCCAAATCAAGCTGAAACTTAGGTAGCATCCTCCTGGACCTTGAATCAAGTCCAAAAAGTTGCCTCAGAGTGCTGGACCTTGCAGGTGGCGAGAATCGACCTGCGATATTCAGTCTTCTTCTGGCTCCTGAAAAGGGTGCCAAAACCAGAGAGCCACATTTAGCCATGAAGGAACTCTTGTCTGGAGCCTTCCCAGTTGATCCCTGCTGCAGAAGCCCTTCCATTGTCCAGTCGGCTTGACAAAGAATTTAGCAACCAGGTTTTTGGCTGCAAATTCTGAATTCTCCCCCGCTGCAACCACTTATTCTGTGCCGAGTAAACCATGCAAACAACCTCTTAGCTAGAGCCTTCCTCAACAGAAGCCTATCTCACACGCTGGCTCCTAGACCACGAAGGTCCCTCTTCTGCCTCTGGATGCCATAGAAAAGGGAATGACCGGATAAGTAAATGATTCTGTCTTGAAAGGTATAACAAGTGTTGAAAAGTAGTTAAATGAGAAAGAGTTAGTTAGCAACTGTAACAGAGTGAGCAGTTACAAATGTTCTTACTTACCTTGAATGTGTGTGGTGCCATTCTGAAAAGTATATCTAAGGTTATTTTACTCACCTGTAAATTAGTTGTGCCTCTTTCGCAAAAGTAATGCTGTTGGCTTCACTAACTATTTCTTGCAGAGAATAGGTGTAAGTTCCAAACTGGGTCTTGCTTCCCCTAACTTGCGGTATAGCCTGTTTAGAATGAGCCTGCCTTAGGTTTTAACTACCTATAATAACATTCAGTCATTCATAAAGTGTAACATTGGGTTTTGCTTTCTCTGGTCTATTTTATACAGATGCTAAAACAGTCTTAGGTTTATACCTACCTTTGAGTTGCTGGTAGCTCCTTTAAAATGTATATGGGGTTTACTTACCTTGAATAGCTGTGTGCCATCCTAAAATAAGTTAAGAGTTATTGCGTACCTCAATCTATGTTCCACTGATCTGAAAAGCAACTGTACTAGTATATTACAACATTAGGTTTTACCTGCCCAGATTAGCTGTGTGCCATTATTAAAATAAGTGTTCATTAGTTGTAGCTGACCTTGGTCTGCCTGGCGCAATCCTACATTCGTGTTAAGAGTGCTTGCTTATCTTAGTCTGTATTCCACGGAGCTAAAAAGCAACTGCAATTATATATTACACCAAAAGGTCATACTCACCTAGTATAACTGTGTGTTATCCTGAATAATAGCTATAGATTTTTATGGTTCCTTGGATGAGTGTTCCACTATTCAGAAAAGTATACTTGCAGGTTATTTTACTAAGTGATGTCTTTGCTGAGCATCACAATACAAGTGCTATGGTGTACTACCCTTGTATTACAGAAAGAAATATAAAAAGTAACTTATGGTTTTACTCCACAGAATAGGTGTGGCCTATACTAAATGCGTATGATAAGGACCAACTTCCCTAGAGTTACTTTTGGGTATTCAGAAGAAGGTTTTATGCTTTAATCTGTGTGCCGTCAAGCACTGTGGTGTGCTTTTATAAATGTGTTTTATGGCCAGTACTTACCCCAAGACTTAACTTGGCCTACTTGTATTTATAATGAACATTTTTTTTTATAATACTTCTGGTTGTAAGTCTTTCTATTGAATCCTTGATATACTACAGGTTCTATGTACTTTCCTACTGCCCTCTCTCCCTCCTAAAATAAGCCTGGCTGCTCTGTCTATGCTACCATGAACTCAGGTGGTACAGCCTTATACTAAGAGTGGATACTTTTACTGTCTGTTGAATGGTTTTACTAAGCCCTTAGTTGGGCTTCAGAAAAACTGGCCAAACAATTGGTGATCGCTGAATTGGCAGCTAAAAAGAGACACTGGCTACTTTAGCCTCCGAAGAAAGAGAATTGGTTTCTCGATGGGAAGTGTTTTATCATGTTTTATTTTATGTCTTATACTCCGTTTTATTCTTTTTTGATGTGGTGTTTTTACAAGGAAGTCCCTTTGGCTAGAAGGCAAATTTGTGTATTTGTAAGATCAGCAGTATTCCTGCACATAATTCTGAATAAAAAATATTCCTGATCATGTGGAGGACAACATGTGGTATCGACACATGAAATCTGTAGTTATGAAAAATACAAATGAATCATGTTTTATTTGTGCTGTAGTAGCCCATGCAACAGGTCACAATCCCTTGTTGATTCCTAATAAAATGTCACAATGAATCTAGATGTCTTTGACACTTGGCACGGTGTCGTTTAGGTGGACATGTGTAGCTTTCAGATTTCTGAGTTTTCAGTTTCTTAGTCAATGTAACTCAACGGAATTTGGGTGGAGTAAAATCTACTGTGCTTATTCATGGGATAAGGGGTCAAAATTTGAGATGTTGTAATGCTTCCCTTTGTTACTGCTAATTTCAGCCTATCTTAGTTTCGATAGGAGCTTATAGTGGGGTCCAGAAGCTCGGGTAAAGGTAACGTTCACAGTTTCTTTTTACAGAGGAATGAGTATGTGGGTAAATGATGTCGATATTTCTATTACTGTCTTTGAAACCTGTGTTACTGTTTGGACTAAATGCGCTTCTTCAATTACTTGGATGGCTCTCACTACACCTCCTATACTTTCTTTGAAGCTTCATACACCCCAGCTATGTTACAGGGGTAATGGGACATTGGGAATAAGTAAAAATGTGGGATGTGCAACTATCGTGGACATTGCAGACTTGCAGCTAGGCACCGCAGTCATCATGGATGTTTTCTGGCTGTGTTTGGGGGGGGGTGAGGTGGCATATGACCGGCTGCTGCCCTCCCGGTCAGACCTGTGTTTTGATTTCTTTAAATGCTCCTGTTTTCATCGTGCCAAATCAAGTTCTTCATACCGTCTTTGAAAGAAGTGGTGCTGTTAAGCTGCTGCATCAGCATAAAAGTAGTAAGTACTTTGCTTCCGATGAGGATATCCCTGATGCTCATCAAATCTTTAGCAAGACTGAATCATTCTTCATTGCCATTTTAGCTCCAACTGTTCAGATTGTAGCAAATGCTAAATGGCTTTAAAAAGACACATGATGCAATGATGCCATTCATTAATGCTATGGAAGATGGTCTTAATGCCATTAGAGAGGAGCTCAGGCACATTCGTCTTACAGTTCTTCAAAACCGGTACACGTTGGATTCAGTAACTGCATTATCAGGAGGTGTTTGTGAAATCATCGGCAGCACCTGTTGCACTTTCACTCAAAATGATGCTGAGAATGACTCACTTACTCGGGTTATTACAGTTCTTCATAATCTACAGCAACATTTATCTGCAGAAGAATGTATCACTGGAGACTGGTTTGCTGGATGGTCTCTGAACTTTCCTAAATGGGCTTTCTCACTAATGAAGATACCTTTGCTATTCATCGTTGGTGTTTTGCTTTTATATATATTTTTTACAGGTTTTACAGATGTGCATTAGGAAATGCTCCTACCCCGCAGTTTCAATGCTTTTTACCCAAGTAACTGAGTCTAGACCACAGGCTCCTGTTCTGCCTCCCTTTCTGCGTTTACCGTGATGTCCTTGCGCTGAGATGGTGCATGGCCATTAAGGGTGCAGTGATGGGTATCACCAAAAGATGGGGAATGAAGGGAGAAATCTGAAATAAGGGGACTACGTTTCTGTTTGCAACAATGTGTCTTGGTGGCCATCTTGACTATTTCGGCTATCTTGGTGAAATGGTAGTCATTATGATTTTTGTCTGGTGTCTGTTCTAATGTCGACATCCATTTTGTGTTGAGGATCATGTTAATGTTTGTGGGTTGTGGAAGGGTTGCATAAGCTCTATTTCCTGTGCCCATCTGGGTTTGGTTTAGTTACTAATTCAAGGGAAGTCCTTCCTGACAAGGACATGTAAACGGAAAAGTGTACCCAAGATTGTTCTGTTAGTCTTTACTGATCATAAACCATTGTAAAGTAGGTTCTGTCTATGTGCACTCCTATGTAATTAATTACCAACAAACCCTCTTTTTCCTGTATTTGAGTGCTGCAGCATTTGACCACCTTGAGTCATTTGTTTTAACCACAATGTTAAGCAAATCCTCCTGGCCGAAATGCAATGAAAGGGAACTTCATTTGAAGCATGGGCCTCCGACCCATATTATTGTGTTTTTCGGTAATATTCCAGTACACTGTTCCCCCTCTTCCCTTCCTCAGCTGCTCTCATCTTCATTTCAAAATTCTTGTGATGTTCCTTCTTGCCGCCATCTCGACTCCTCTTCTCACCTCCTCTGTGGTACCTGCCTCCATCTATCTCCTGATGTTGCCTCCAACCTCAACCTGCACCCTCTCCAGCTTAATGTTGCCTCCAAGCGCCCGTCCCCAAACTCTTTCCTTGTGCCGACTCCACCTACGTCCGTCAACCTCTACCACTCCAATCCTCCAGCCAACTGCCTTCTTGATTTTACCTCCTGCCACCTCCATTACTTCCTCTCCTCCTCCTTCCAGACACTGCTCTCCAAGCTCTCTCCTCTGCCTAATTCTCCCCTTCAGCCACTTCCTCTACTCACCCCAAGAGCCCATGTACCTTGCTTGCCAACTGCAAACAACTATACCCCGCTCAACGTGATTGCTGTTCTTACAGCACCCTTGCACCGCCCCCTGTTCCACCTCACTACTGGAAGCTGCCGAGTGTCACTAATGGAACCAAGCAGTGACTGGTTTTCGTAAATCACCTGACCAGGATCACTTGAATTCAATAGGTCTTTGTCGTGGCGGGTGGACCAAAATGGGGCTCAGTCACCAGCATGGGCCAGTCTATGCACAGGTCACAGAGAGAACTGCTCAAGCAGATTCTCGCTCTTCCCCAGTGGGCACAGCTTTGTTTTGCCCAGAGTTGTGAATGTGATGGACGAATTAGTATTATGGTATTTATTGAGAGCGGACCTAGCTTCGAGAAGCAACAGAGCACTTCACAGAGCTATACAACAATACAGATACATAACGGAGTGCTTTACAGATGTATACAACATTACAGATGCATAGCTGGGCACTTTTCAGAGGTAACAACAGAACAGATATACAGCAGAGGGATATAAAGGGGTGCAGAGGAGGGGTACAGTGTACCGGGTGGCAGGAAGGAGCGGGGCGGCCGGTGTCTAGAGAGTCAGGTGGCACGAGGGGCGATCTGATGGTATAGGTGTTGAGGCAAAGAGAAGAATAGATTGTGGGAGATTAGAGTCCCTACTGCTAATGTGTGTGCTCATATTTGGGAAAGGTTTGCAAGGTTTTCAGGTGTTCCACACACAATTTGAGTTTCCTTTAAAAGGGACATGGGAAGGTTCATGCTCAATGCGACGCCCGCCAGCCAACAGGCTGGGGCATGGTGGGGTAGGCCAGGGGAACCCCACATAACTGTACCTCCGTCGCCAACTGCAAAGAACTACACTCAGTGGGTGATGGCACCATGTGCGCCCCAGAGTCTACCCCAGCGCAGAGGAGGTCGCAGAGCCTGCTGGGAGATTTCCTGGAACCAAATCCGTGAAAATGTACACTTTCTAAGGCACAAAGGAGACCACTTTTCAGAGGTTGGAGAAGGGAAGTGAGGGAACGATGGAACGGCCTTTAGATAGGGGCTCGAGTGAGATACAAGGCCCTGCATCATGCCTGCCTGACCTCTGGATTTTTCCCAGAGACTCAGGGATTTTAACCATTTCTCCGGGAAAGACCCTGGAATCTCAGGAATTTTGATTGGGGAAAGCTTTCACTGATTGTTTTTTTTTGTTTTTGTTTTTCATGCTTGCCCGAGTGTGGCTTTATCTCTGCAGCAATGACTGTAAAGCTTCTAGCACATTGGCAAAAAGAATGCAGGTGAAGCAAAATAACACGTGTTTATTTTGCTTCACCTTCCATTCTTTTTTGCCGAACGTGCGTTTCTTTTGCTTTTGTTCTTTTTGCCCAGGTTAGGGTGGACTCAGCCCCATTGAACCACAGCCATCAGGTTTGCAGGCTGGACAACTCACCACTGCACTTCATAACCTGATGAAAAACAACTAAGGTGAAATGTCCCATTTTAGTACTGCAAAATTCAGGGAAAACCTTTGTATTGGTTCTTGGAGTTTACATGTGCACAGTATAACGTGTTGATTTTATGGAAAGCGAGTGCCTTTTGTCCTATGCAATGTGGGTGGTTGTGAAAAGGCAATTTAATGAAATGTGCATATTTCAATTTAAACTGCAAATTGCTGACGTCACAACACATTACAACAGAGTTTACCTTTTTGACATGTGGGCGGGGTCATGTGAAAATGGGCGGAGTTGTGTGAATGTGGGCGGGGCATACATCTCAGGAATTTTGATTTTCAAATGTAGGCAGGTATGCCCTACATAGCTTCAGTATACTGTAGCCTGGGGGCATAGGTCAGTGCGTTTCTCCATCGGTGATTTGTCTGGCGACAGCATGGAGTTGACCTTAAGAAGCGTCTTGACAGTCCAAGCCCTCCGCATTCCCGGCCTTGAAAGCGACCTTGATCCTGCGTGTGTGGCTCATCTCGGACACACGCAGGTGCAGAGTGATGGAGTGTCTTCTGCAAGACAGGGCGCTTACTCGGCAGATCTCCCGGCGGCTTATGTATAAATTAAACAACCTGGGAGTACATATAGAGTGGACATGCAGGCCCCCCACCACTCCCCCATGCATAATGCATGCTGCTTCCTGCGGCTGAGAGGATTTCGTCTCACAAAGCTCTTACGCAATTGAAAGCTGGCACGCTGCGGCTACTGCACAAAAACACCCAAATAAATCCTAAATATAGTGTAATAAAACATACAGACGAGACAGAACATATGTCTGGCAATATCTTCCAGCTAAACTACGCACTTGAACCGAGCACCTATGTTTACAATGAAAAACTGAAAACCGGATCCTGACTCATTGTGAATTAGTGATTAGTGATGTGGCTGCCTATTTCAAAACCCCTAAGATCCCTCCTCCTCTACCCCCACGACCCTCATGTTCCTGGGTGCCTTCTACGCGTACCAAGGTTTCAATGTTCAACTCACTCGCACTGAATTAGTTTAAGGTGCTTTTATGCACTTTGTGAGACATCAGACTTCAAAAACGCATTCAAATTAATGAGGTTACAAAGAGCTCCATGGCTGAGGCTGTAGGCAGTCTTAGATTATGGAACACATTCCTTGTCTACCTGTCCGACATGCGCAGTCCCCAGGCAGCAGTAATCACCGACTGTACATATACATTCAAGCCCGCATGGGGCAGGTGCGGGTGTGCAGGAGCAGCACAGAAGGAGTTTTTCCTGCTAAGCCCCGCCCACTTACTGCTCCAGCCTTCAAATCACCCTGGCACCCCCCGCGAAGATAAAGCCCCTGGGAGGAAAGGGCGCAGGTGTTCACTCCCGCAGGGTGTTCGCGGCGAGCAGGAGGCTTTTGACCTGCCTGCATGATACCAGAAGTTCGCTGCTGTTCCAAGGAACTGTTTTCTCCCCTTAATCTGCATACTTGCACCCGCCTGATATCTGGCCGACATCCATGGAGGCTCTGGAAAAGAGGAGAGGAAGCAAGACATTGGGGGGACAGCGCCCGCACAGGTAGTCCTGTGAGACCAGGTGAGACAAAACCAGGGTGGGCTGGTGGGGGAGAGGCCGGGAGTCACCCCAAACTAGCAGTACCAGCCTGTAAAAGTAGGAGTGGGTTTGTGCAGCCCCCTAATATTGACTTTTGACTTTATTACAACCAAACGGAAAATGCTGACTCTAAAAAGAAAACTGCCTACTGTAACCACCAGGTGCTCGCCATGGGGTGTACGACTACTTAATCAAGAGGGCGTAAAGGTGGCCCCTAACAAACATGGAATAGCTGGATCCTCTGTACCTGAAACTTGCCGCAATACTCCAAGAGGACAACAGGGTGGAAGAAGGACTAGGATCAATAATCATGGAGATCAAGTGAGTAAAGAAAATAAATTAATCAACCCAAATAAGCTCAAGCAATCTTGTTACACCCAGGAGCCCCCAGTCCCTTGCCTTGTCTCGATTGAGGTAGACCCCCTAGCCCGAAGGCAAATGGCGACCCCAGAGCGAATGCTACATGCCAAGGCAGCAAAGAGACCGGGCCACATTCCATTCATCTCCATTGCTAAATTTAGTAGGGTAGCGCCATCATGGGCAGCGTGGCCGGTCAATATACTTACATGGAGTTCCCAAGCTGCCCTCATATCTGCATGAACCGTGGGAAGCTCTTGTTAACAAATGCATACACTGGCTCGCAACTGTGAGGGGATGTTGATTTGCAACCCAAGAATAAATTGCCAACTGTATCAGGATCTCCCTGCCTGGGGGAATGGCCTCCGACTGTCAGGATAGACTTTGGGGGCTCCTCCAAGGTCAAGAATATACTGAATTTTGGCAGGACATGTTAGCCCCGACAATCAGCGCAATAGAACTCAGTGTGTACCCCCAGGAAGACATGCAACGGAGACCCATGCTCTCGGGAGCAAACGTTGTCCCTTTGGGGAAAACGTTCCTGGCGTTTCGTGACAAGCCTAGGCATTAATGGCGAAAAGTGCCTTTGCGATGCAGTAGTCTCCCTTAGTCCCAGGATGTGAAGCCCCCACAATGCACCTAGCGTCCCACGAGACAAACTTGTGCTCTTGGGCCAACTCACTCTATACAATTTAATTGTATTCTGAATGAAATGTTTTTCCTTGTTCGTCACTTAATTTATTTGTGATGCTTTATATTTCTTTTCTTGTTTGTGAAAACGTTTAAGGCTCATCACCGAAATAAAGTCATGACTGACTAACTGAAATTCAAGCCTCGGATAGCAGCGCTATCGCTCACTGTACCCATGTCAAAAACGAAGGCCTTTACCTCGAGTACAGACCGAGAGGTCACGGGTCAGGTCTTGGCAGAGGTATCCCACGGTTAATATAAAGATACTCCTCTCCTCCAATTACACAGATCTTACACCCCTCAGCACAGCTATAATAATAGTCACTAGAGTTAGTGCCATTTTACAGCACACTATATGTATGTATTTGTTTCGGGGCACTAGGAATGGGGGTAATTTCTCAGCTCTGGCCTAGGACACTATTTTTAAGAATTCTCAAAGGATGAGGACCTAATCGAACCAGACAGGACTCCAACAGTTGTGCTCAAGGCAGCACAGATCGCTGCAGTGACCCACTGAGCTACCTTGCTGCCCATTAGTATCTTCGATATGCACAGAAATTGAATTAACAGGCACAGACTGAAGAGCTGTCCCTCCTGTTGCACATAGCAAACGCTCAGGTCTTGGGCAGCTTAAATAACCACCAAGATGCACCCGTTTTTTTGTTTCGTTTTATTTTTTAAATGGAAGCTCTTGGGCTGTGGCCAGTGCCATGTGGCTCTTTGTTTAAGGAGTGGCTGGCTTTCTTTTTCAGGTCTCTTAATAAAACAGGGGGTTCCACACGTGTAACACAGAGCCGTGACCCTAAATGAGAAAGAATAGGAATAACACATAATTTGTATTTCTGAATTCTATACAATAACCACTAGACTCATTAAAGGTTGATTTCAGGCACACTTCAGGGTGAGAGTCAAACACCTCAAATTCATAATGCAGACCAAAACGTCCAAAAAGCATTTAAAGTAGAATAAGCATCCATTTCGGACTATGTGTTTTGCGTTTCACAATTTGCAGTTATAGCATGTTTTTTTCTGCCGTTGTCTCGGTTACGATCATCACAAGATATTCCATCTCGGTGTCCTCCGTCACCGGACAAAATCCTTGTGCCAAAAAGCTGGTGTACAGTGTAGAAATGTTGGACCATAGCACATTAGGTGGCCCTTGATTTCATTGTGCCACAATGAATGCCTTGTTGTAATGTGTCTATCTTTCTTATCTCCCTGGCATGCTGTTCAGGATGTTTATTTGCATGTATGAGGTAACGAGTGCCCAGAGTACGGGATGCCGTGTGAGGCCAACCTCTGAAGCCTGAAAAGTAGATCCACGCAGGCTTGACACATGGCCAACTTTGCACCAGACCTGCAGAGGAACTGGCCTGCTGTTAAATCTCAGTTACCAGTTTAATGGTATCCACTACAGAGTGTGATTGTCTTTCTGACTTTGAGAAAAGACATGTAATTGCTCATTTTACTATAGCTGGTAACATAGCTATAACCGGTAAAATAGCCCAGTGGGTTGAGTGCTCGCTGCAGCAATGTGTGTGTGATTTGCAGGTTCGGTACAACGTCCATTTATCGCTAGTTTTTTTTCGCACCATTTTTTTATGCTGATTTTTTAACGCAAAAAAACATCGGAAAATATGGAGGTGGGTAAAGGGATATAAGGTGTAGGGGGTGTGGGGACTAGATTGTAAATAGGTGGGAAGAGAATATGGGGGGCTAACTCCCACACCCCTCAACAAAAACAAAACAAATTTTTGCAGCAAAAAAATAAATAAAAAATCAGAAGTAAATAATGCTGCGGAAAATAAAATGGCAGATGGAATGACATAGAACCGCAGGTTCAAATCCCGGCAAGGCCAACACAGCCTTTCATCCTTCCGAGGTTGATAAATGAGTAACAATACAGGTTGTGTGATATTTTATGGATGTTTGTTCTATATAAAGCGCTTAAGTGCTATATAATAACGCATCATTATGATTTGGCCTAGGACGGCTGCTTCCATTGACAGTAATTTGGGCCTGTACACACTGATATTAACGATCACCATCCCTTCTTGTATGAAATGTATATCACATTACAGTAATGTCGTAACCATATTTTTCACAGTGCACCTAGGAACAATGCTATGTGATACAACTTCCTGTTTGGTCAAGGGGTTCAAGGTTGCGCTCCATCGCTTTCTGCGACGTCACTTCGTAGTGGGGTCAAATTACATCACGCCCAGTGATGTTATCAGAGGTCAATGGTCATGTGATGTCACTTCTGCTACTCCTGGCATTTGGTTAAATGACATCCCTGCGCTCACGATGCACAGGAGCCAGGTATTCACACAGAACGATCGTCATGATATTGATTGGAGTTTGGGGAGGGGCTAATGTGGAAGTTACTCCATGCACTCTTGCACTCGAGGAGAAGGTTGGCAAATATCACCTTTCCACTTGGAGCCCAATGCTGTAACCTTGCCACTTATACGCTGTGTATTACAGCGGTTCATGGCCCAGTGCTGGAAATGGAATAAAGGTACTCTGGGATTCCACCTCGAAGAGGGGGCGGGGCTTACAGGTAGGACCATGATAGTCCAGTCAATGGCTTTTATAAAAGTGTTTTAAAAACAAAGGTAAAAACAGACCACTTGAAACATGCACACGCCACATTTTAAACTAACCAATCTATAAATCGTTGTAGTAACATGTTGTGCACGGATGATCATAGCCTTACTTTTCATTCTCTTTTTTAAAGTTTTTATTTACATTGTAACAAGAATATTCCATCAAATAAATCACAAATTGATAACAAAACTTCACCTTCCTACCCCCACCCCTCCTTTTCCTTTACCCAAGGTAACCTAAGAATCTACCCCAAATGTCTAAACAGTATCGACTTCTGATTCCTATTGAATACCCTCTCCATCAAGGACATGCTGTGCACTGCTTCAATCCAAGCATCCACTACTGGACAGCTTTCTCCATTTTGAATGGAAGCCTACAATTACCCGCATCCAAACGTACCATCAAGACTCACAGAAACAAAGTGGAAGAAAATGGACTAAACCATCACATGCCTGTAGTCATTATTGCACACAGCAACCAGCTTTACGCGCCACTCTCGTTTCGAACTAGCAACCATACACACTTCTTTAGGGACAGTTGCTGACCCATATCACCCACTTACTACAGTGACTGCAACCACATCACGTTAATTGCACTTACTGTGCCTAAACGCAACCACAAAAAGGGGGCACAGCTCCAACAAGCTCGGGGGTTTGGCTCAGAGGCTCGTGCCAGCTAATCACTGTGGGTGCAGGGTTAGGCTGCGGGGGCACTATGGGCTGTATTTCCCTGCCTGCACTTGGAATCCGTGGAGGCACGTTTTTGCGCTTTCTGAATTCGGGGAAATCCGGCCCAATTCGAGCGCTGGTTTCGACTCAATTTATTGGAACTGGAAAATATCCATCTCAGAAGAATGATGACGGTCTGGAACTCTGCTTGACTCCAGATTTCAGAGCTACAGGACACAAATGAGCACATACACGCATAGGCCACAGTGACTGGTGCAACCGGTCGTCTGCTGTAGTGGGTCCTCGCTTATTTGATTAATTCCACGTCAACGAGTACTTCTGTTTTGTTGGGGCATCACCAAGATCGGCCTTTGTTTAAAAGGCCCCCTGGCCCTTGGCATGGTGCCCTGACGAGGAAGCAATCACCACAGCTGCCAATCAAAAAGCACTTACAAGTCTGGCGCCTGAGCCCGTGGCAGAGGGCTCGTGTGCGGCGTCAAGGCCTGCTGGTGGAAAAGGCTGCGCAGTAAGGGGTCCTCCTGCAACTGCCAGCCTTCAACTGGTGGGCTGTGCACGCAGCAGCAGCTGGAGAGCGATGGCTGCGAGGCAGGAAACTGGGACAGCGGTTGTCAACGTGACGGGAAGAGTCCGTCTGGAAACAAAGACTGACACTGACACTGACACAGACACTGACACAGACACAGACACAGACACAGACACAGACACAGACACAGACACAGACACAGACACAGACACACAGACACACAGACACACAGACACACAGACACACAGACACACAGACACACAGACACACAGACACACAGACACACAGACACACAGACACACAGACACACGAGACAGAGAAATAGCGTAGCTCCCAAGGGTCTCATTAGAAGGCTCGGGACTTCATTCTAGCCCCATTCAATGTAAACGAATGACAAGATTTTCAAGACTAAAAACCAGGACGGAATGACAAGATTTTCAAGACTAAAAACCAGGACGGTCAACGACATAAAGGAAGGACTACCTCGTAACAATACCCACCAGCCCCAACCATGCACCCCCAACAAAACTGCCCCCCTTCACCCCGTACCCCCTTCGTCCCACAGTATTTCCAGCACTGCGCCTATACATTGCGCCTTTGGACTGTCAATTATGCTTCTTCACAATACAAGGAGCTTTTGCTGTGATAAATGTTACAAGGCTTGCTATATTTATCAACTGGTCTCTGTTGCACAATCAGTTAATGCGTACCTCTAAGGTTGGGGTTTGAGCCCATCCTGTCATGGCATAATTCTGTGTGCAGTTTAACATATACTTACTTTATAAACGTTGCCCCCCCCCCTTTCCACAAAAATCCGTGACGGGTTATTACATTTTAAAAACTGTCTGAAAGGGGGGCGCAGGGCCCAATTCCGGGTCTGGTCACCCTACTAATGGGCAACATTTTGCTATGGTTTTGCAAAATATGCAGTCCAATGTATTTCATGGCAATGCTCAAGTTGGAGCAGCGTTGACATTCTACAGGAAGAAACACAAGGGGCGACAGACACAGGTGTTTAATGACGAATGGCAACTTGACAGGAGCAGAGAAGGGAGGTCCTGGGGGGGGAACGTAAAGCATTACCCCCCGGGGTAATTTTGGGCGCTGCACAGGCGTGCAGAGCGCCTCGGGGTATATATAGGCGGCAGGGAAGGTTCGGGAGCAGGCGACTGTTGGGACAAGCGTTTGTCCCCCGCCCTCCCACCCCTTTATTTATTTTTGGGTATCAAGTTGGGGGAGTTGGATCTTTATTTGAATTTTTGTTTTACCCCCATTCTCGGGAGCGGGGCTTCTGGAAACGTTTGAAATGGACAGCAGGGCTGGTAGTTTTCCTGTGACAGGCTGGGGCATTAGGAAGGGCGATGTAATGTAAGGTTCATTGTTGCTGATGTGGCAGGTCAGCCTGGCTGCAGGTCAAGGAAGGAAGTGACTGGTGTAGAGAGGAGTTTAGGGGGGTAAGGAGCTGCTGGATGCCGGGGACATGGCCCTTTGGAGGGGGAGTGGGAGAAGCACAATGGGGTACTAGCATGGTAAAGGAAGGGGGTGGTGCCGTTTGCACGAATAGGCTACTCCGGGGGTACAAAGAGGGTGAACAGGTGTTAAAGAAGGAGGGGCTTGGCCTCGGGGAGAAAGCAGGAATGAAGGTCGAGAGGATTTTAAGGAGACGGAAGGGAGCAAGGGAGCAAGGGATAGGAAGGGAGTAATTTGAAATGCTTTAATTATTGAATTGTGAGGGAATGGAAATTGTTTATTTAATTATTTGTCAATTGTTAAAACAGTTATTTAGTCTGTAAGGCCAGGGAGCCAAGGTAGCGTTTCTTTGTGAGCGGTGGCCACATTAAAGCGACCATTTCGACTTTAAAGCGAGTGTGGGTATTTTTGTGCAGTAAGCCCAAAAGATTGAGCCTCCATAACCACACAAAGACAAAGAAACTGAGGAGAGAAAGAAACGCAGAGTCTAAAAAAAAGAGAAAAGGCCAGGCAGGAAGGATGAGAATAAAGGGAATGTAGAAAACCTAACATTAACGGGACAAGGGATCTCTGAGATAGGGTGTGGGGCAGCAGAGACTAGACACATGGGACCAGGACAGATGCTGACGTGATCAATATGGGGCCACAGGAAGCTGTTGGAGAAAGGGATCCAAGTCCAGGAGAGGCGAGGGAGATATAGGGAAATACGTGATAGAGGGAGGATATGGCCGAAGCAGAGATACCAGAATAGGGCATACGGGGCAAAGAAAGGCACACCGGGGAGGGATATCAGGGCAGAATGAGTCACCAAAGCTAGGGATATGGGGCAAGATGAGCAAGGAAGAGAGGGACTTTAGGAAGCAAGGGACATCAGACATATGCTCGAAGTACAGATGCCAGAATGTGGCATGGGTGCATGGAGACGACAAACGGGTACTCACACTGTAGACGGTCCTAAATTCTGTCAAACAATTTTTGAATTAAATCTCCATATCAATTTGAGGCACCCGATTGGGGGATGGGAGGGCCTATTATAGAGTAGAGTAAGGGGCAAGGTGACCCACCACAGAGGAAAATAGGGGCATGAACCCGGGGCACGACCGGCCACCAAAGAGATATGCTACATAATTTGTTTTCCCAGTGTCAGGATTGAGCCTTCGTTGCAATGCACTGGATATCCAAGGAGACAGCTTTGAAATGAAAACCCTGCGTCAGATATGGGGCAGGAAGAGACCAAGGGGAAATATGCTCCAAGTGAAGATGCCAGAATATGAAATGTGCTATGAGAGAGACCCAAGTGAGGAATTTGGGATGGGGAGCTAATACAGAGTAAGGGGCAAGGTGCACCACCAGAGAAGGAAAACAGTGGGCAATATAGGTCACCAAATAGTGGGATAGTGGGCAGGAAGAGACATCAGCAAGGGTTACTAATACACTGGAAGGAGAGATCCAAGAATGAGGAGTAAGAAGCAAGAAGAGAAATCTGAGTGAAGAATATGAGCCTCTGGCAGGCGCCAGAAATGGGGATATGGGATGAGAAAAGACATGAGAGCGCTGGATGTTGGTAAGAGAGGCACACCAGACATCTGGCTGGCTATAAGTAAAGTGAAGGAACACAAAGGGACAACACAGTGCAAAACAATGCGCCATAACATGACATTTGGGGAAAGAGACCAGACTGAGGAATATGAGGCAAGAAGAAACACCAGTGTGGGGTATATGGTAGATGAGGGTTATCACAGCAGGGGAAGTGTAGCTCCAGGAGTAGGGAATATGGGCAGGGTTTGGGATGGGGAACATGGGAGAAGTGGAGTTTCAGGAATGAGCAATATGGAATAAAGATTGCTGGGTATGAAGAATGAGAAATAGAGAACTGGCAGATATTGGGAAGGGAAGATATTACAGGGGGTATCAGTCATGAAAAGGTACCAGATGTGGGAGGAGGGGTAGCAGAGAGTGGCAGCACTATAGGCAGGGGACTTAATGGCAGGTGTGTGGGAGGGATACAGGGAACACATAAGGACGGGTGGGAGGGGGAATGACCAGTGTAGGATATGGGGAAGCGGACTCCTCCACAATGGAGAACTTTGGGAAATGTAAGTGTGCAGGAGGAGACTAACACACAGGTGGCATAATGATTGCTATAGATTTAGGAAAATAAAGAGAAAACATAACTTTCCCCATCTCATAAAGGGGTCTGCCGCCTTCAACTAAAATACTATAGTTCTGTCGTAATGTCTGTGTAAATCAATAGTCCACTCTCCTGTGTCAAAAGCCTAACACTTAAACTAGAGATAAAGTAGACCTTACTGGACCGAGGATAAACGTTCACTTCCAGGTTTTAGATTCTTCTTAAGGGAATTTCTTCCTTCCCTGGGTCAACATTTTATCCAACACAAAATACAAAGTTCCAACACATTTCTCTGTTAGGCACACTGCTTTATTTCTAGCACTTTATAATCAGACAGTCTTTCCAGCTCCGGTTACCAGGAGAATGACTCTGTTCTCCCGGTATCTGGATTTTACAGATCAGCACCACCACAGGGAATGACTACCTTCCTCTGGTTCCCAAGCTAATGCCTCCCTTCTCCTGGTATCTTGGTTTCAGGGCTTAACAACGCCCAATGGAAAGCCTCCCTTGCCTCCACTTGATATATCACAATTGACACCCCCAGAGGGAATGCCTCCATCCCATGGCTTCTCTTACACTTGGTTACACAGTTTACAACAGAGGGAATGACTCCCTTCCCCTTGCCTTGCCTTTCTCAGGCTTTACTTTAGAGGTCACAACACCAGGGGGAATGACTCCCTTCCCCTTGCCTTGCCTTTCTCAGGCTTTACTTTACAGGTCACAACACCAGGGGGAATGACTCCCTTCCCCTTGCCTTGCCTTTCTCAGGCTTTACTTTACAGGTCACAACACCAGGGGGAATGACTCCCTTCCCCTTGCCCTTCTCAGGCTTTACTTTACAGGTCACAACACCAGGGGGAATGACTCCCTTCCCCTTGCCCTTCTCAGGCTTTACTTTACAGGTCACAACACCAGGGGGAATGACTCCCTTCCCCTTGCCTTTCTCTCACTCTGGTTTCACAGCTTCACCATGAGGAGGCGGGGGGGGGCTAACTTCCTTTCACTTGGTTCTGGGCCAACTTGGTTCACTTTCCTACCAAGCCAGGCCACTAGCAAGACAATATGCAAGTCTCCCTGAATTTGTGTGCCGGTCCCAGACCTGTATTTCTTCACTTTTCGGGATGGTCAAACTTGATTTATTCGCCTGCCAAGTACTGCCACAAGGAAGATTATGGATGATTCTTCCTTGGTGCCCTTTCTTCAGGTGGTAATTTTCAGGATTCCCCTTAATTTAAAAATATTTGTTTTTTGGATTCTCTGGGATAATTTCTGTGAGGGGGTTCTAAGCGCCAGATTTGTACGCTTTCCTCCTTAGTGCTCCTCTGCAGTTGCCAATACCCTCTTCTGTCCTCACCAGCCAGTCCGTTCACTCCTGTACCTATGGGGTTCGTCTTCTCAGGCCAGTCTCTGGGTCAGATTCCTCCTTGCTCGGGTCTCTCGTGGCTTCTGTCAGTTCCCCCTTCACTACAGTGTCTCTGCAGTTGTGGGTCTCTTGTCGCAGTCTCTCTGTGATCCCTTTGACTTTTTTCCTTCACTTGCGTGGCTCTGCAGCGTTCGGTGCCTGGTAGTAAGCCTACCGGTTCCAGCCTGTGAGGGTCATCTCTTCTCTGAGGTTGGGATTCTGCCTTGGCGCTTCTTTGCAGAGTCTTCCGACGTCGGACCCCACAGAGACGAGTTTTCCTGCTTGGCAGTGTCCCGGTCTGCAGGCACTTGGATTTCGTGCGCCGAACAGTTCCTTCACTCTCTGTTCCTCCTTGAATGGCTTGTCAGCCCACTTGACAACATACTGAGTCTTTCTTCCCTTTTTATGTTGGTTGTTGAAACAATTTGAGATGAACAACTAGAATGTTCATTTGAGTCTCGCAGAGCATTCTGCCCTACTCAAGCCTCCTCCTCATCTCAGTCTTTCCCAAACAAGTTTTCACTGAGTAGTCCCAGCTCTTCGTCTCAGTGGATGTTGCACCGACTGCGCTACATATATACATGGGTTGGCAGTGTATAGTAATGGGGTGTACGTGGTAGGGGTGGTCAAGAGGTGTTGGGCTGGAGTGGCCATTTCGTGTTCTCCTGAGATGTTCTCCCTAATCCTCAGAGGGGGGCGGGAGGAGTCTCTCTCCATGATATCCTCCCCCTGAGTACAACCCCCAAAGGGACTATTGGGTAGCAGCCTCGCCTCTACGGCCTCCTTTGAAGTGTCTCCCCCTCAGAGCGAAGGGGCATCTCGGGATTCGTCACAAAAAGGAGAGAGGAACCAGTGAGGAACCAGTGATTTTCAGAGGGGACAGGTCATGAAACCACAGAGGAGAATGCAGGGAAGGAGCGATACCAAGGTTTGGCAGAGAGATGGTATGGCTTATGCCCAGCTGAAGGTGAGCAGGAGCCTATTTCAAGGGTCTGCTTGGGGCCTCCTGCTAAGCCCTGGGATCATGACCAGCTGAAGATGTTTATCGGCCCCTGGAATCCTGTTTCAACATGATGTTTTGGCCCATCCTTGCTTATAGCAGAGAAAAACAGTCTGAACCCCCATGGGGTGTATGCATTAGAATACAGAGAAACAGATTAGCATGAGACGCCACCCCCCTCCTCCCCCCAGGTAGCTGAAACACTAAACGTTCACTTAAAAGTAGTTAATGTTTATGTTTCTTTGTCAGCACGGGGTGGAAGCAGAGAAACAGTAGTAAAAGGTCAACGATTCGATATGCCCACTTCTGTATACCCTGAAGGAGGAGACAGCCCAAAGGGCTCCAGGAAATGCAGCTTGTAACATGCGCACATTTAAAGCCATAAATGAAAAAAATATGTTGCTTTATCAGAATACTGCCGACTGGCAACATGGGGGTAGTTTCTGGGAGCCACCCTGAGGATCGAGGCACCTTTAGTTTGAAAAAGTTAAAAGGCCCCGACGCCGTCCCGATTAAGCCTTAGACAGCAGTGCTTTCCTTCCAGTTCTGTTGCCGAGATATGGATCAGTTTAAATCCAGAAGGTTCCTAATTGCAATTTGACGACAGAATCACACAAAGCTACTACTACCTTCTCCCAGATCTCCCTGCAGGGCACTGTCAATTGCACCGCAAAACATGGATTCATTCAGAAGCCATTTAATTCAGCAGTCAACGTAGGAAAGACATTCATTCAATCACATCAGTAAGATAAGCCGTCATAGAAATTAAATGCAATTTGTTCCTTAGTGGCGTTCAGTTCCATTTAGCATTAATTTGGCTGGGTCTCATGAGAAACACATCACCATAACGCAAGATAACAGGAAATTCATTTAACTGCACTTTAGTATCGATTTCCTACACACGTTTTTGCTGGTTTAAAAATATCAGGTTTGCCCATGTGGTGTCTGCTTCACCTTCTGCTTTGCATTCAAGCCCTGCTATTGATTTCGGTTATGCAGTTATGCACTGACTAAATCGGGGCGATCTGGGAGTTTGTATGGTAATTCGGGGGCACGGTGTGAAGGAGAGGAAAGTGTTAAGAGTGCCTGCGGCATATGAGGAGGGAGGGAGGGAGAGAGAGGGGAACGAGCTGGTGGAAGGATGGAACGAAATGAGGCGGGACAGACGGCAGAAAGGAGGAAAGGAAAGAAAGGGAAAGGAAAGAAAGGGGGAAAGGAAAGTAAAGAAAGGGCAAAGGAAAGGAAAGAAAGGGCAAAGGAAAGGAAAGAAAGGGCAAAGGAAAGGAAAGAAAGGGCAAAGGAAAGAAAGGGCAAAGGAAAGGAAAGAAAGGGCAAAGGAAAGGAAAGGCGTGGCAAAGGAAAGGAAAGGCGTGGCAAAGGAAAGGAAAGAAAGGGCAAAGGAAAGAAGAAAGGAAAGAAAGGGCAAAGGAAAGTAAAGAAAGGGCAAAGGAAAGGAAAGAAAGGGCAAAGGAAAGTAAAGAAAGGGCAAGGGAAAGAAGAAAGGAAAGAAAGGGCAAAGGAAAGGAAAGAAAGGGCAAAGGAAAGAAAGGGCAAAGGAAAGGAAAGAAAGGGCAAAGGAAAGGAAAGAAAGGGCAAAGGAAAGGAAAGGCGTGGCAAAGGAAAGGAAAGGCGTGGCAAAGGAAAGGAAAGAAAGGGCAAAGGAAAGGAAAGGCGTGGCAAAGGAAAGGAAAGGCGTGGCAAAGGAAAGGAAAGGCGTGGCAAAGGAAAGGCGTGGCAAAGGAAAGGCGTGGCAAAGGAAAGAAAGGGCAAAGCAAAGAAAGGGCAAAGCAAAGAAAGGGCAAAGCAAAGAAAGGGCAAAGCAAAGAAAAGGGCAAAGAAAAGGGCAAAGCAAAGAAAAGGGCAAAGCAAAGAAAAGGGGAAAGAAATTAGACCAGGATTATTTGTAAGGCAATAGTACAGCCGTCACCGAGCATCAGGGCCCTCTATGGCGCTCCTCTATGGAACATTATTCTTTGCTAGAAAATGGGATTACCAGCATATATGGGTTTGCGTAGGCTGAGGGACAAACCACACCTACGAAAGGCACCTGCACCCCATTTCTACAGGCAAAGGAATTGCACGGGCGAGGGAACAGAACCATATCCTGCCAGGAACGACCACAAGAACAATGACGTCCAGAAAAATATCAGAAGACAGCAAACTGCCAACCTGTCACCAACCATACATTCCCGATGTGAGGCATATACAAAGTCACCGTTGGGACAGGTTACAAGTGCGGTTCTCCCACTGTAGCAGAGTCTCCACAACACCCAATCCAACGATTCATAAAAGGGCAGTTCAACAGAACTATAACGCAGGCTTGATCTCAAGGCTTAAGTCCACAAGCGGTGCAGGAACCAACAACAAAAACTGATACATTCAAGAGTAAGGGTTTGTATAAAAATAGTGCACTCAAAAGGTGCGTGTTGAAGAGGAGAGAAATGAAGTATTTGACTTGTCAGCAGCAAGGCGAGCGTGGCCTTTGCTGGAAGGATTTCCAGTTGACGTAAAGTCCAGACACGAAGAGAAATGGTCAGTAATCGCTATGGGTTTTATCTGTGAGACCAGGATCAATGGGCAGGCAACACCCCAAAGGCATCAGGTCCACCTGTAGGTGGAGAACTGGCCCGCTGGGGAGTGTTGACCTGCTACTTAGAAGCTGGCTTGGCGATCATTTCAACCTAGTGGGCGCTAGTCATAAGTGATGCCCAGAGCAAGGTCACAAAGTCCTAGGCGGAAAAGCGGTATGATGACGTGAAAGCTTGAGGCGGATGAAGGTGGATGCGAGATTTGTGATCCCCCTCCAGCCCGTAGGTTGGTTCCCAATGGCATGTTCCTGGGAGGACGGGAGTGTCTAGCAGACGAGCCCAAAGCAAAGCTAGAAGATGACTCGACAGCCTCAGGTCGACTTGGTAGAAGCTTGGAGTGAAGTCTCTTTCTGGGGATGAAATCATGCACTTAAAGTTCTGCTAAGTTTTAGCCCCGCAATGCAATCCCGTGTGGATTTTTATTTATGCAAGTTCTGGTACTGGTACTGTTAGGAGTCATGCGATTGACATTTATTTGCGTACCCCATTCTTTGATTGTCCATGGGATCCTGGACAAACAGAATTGCTGCTTAAGTAATCCTCAAACTAACCTCAATTGCTCTGTTGAGAAGACTTCTCAGAAATGTGCTAATTCCCTCCACCTTACAGACCCCCAGAAACTGTGCTGGATTTTGAAGACTTAATTTTTTTTAACCTGGACAGAGTGAGATCCCTTTTCCCCCCCAACTCTCTCCTGTATTTTAATATGATTTTGAACTCTGTTTCTTTTACATTGCGTCACACAGTACCTTCAGTGCAGTGGCACAGTGAAGTCTTTCAGATTTCCCAAATGTTTAAATGCCTTCTCTTGGATAAACTACTGTTTCCAAGAGCAGTAAAGTAACATTGACTTTACTTACATTTGTAACTTTTAGACCCAGCGCACACTATCTTACAATAGGGTGCTGGAGGGGTTACCTAGTATCCCCTTTGTCTAGCTTCTCATGTAAAAATATTATGTTACCCTTTTCTCAATGAATGGCTGGTGGCAGTGGTTTCGTATTAACTACCGTGGTGTGCATTTACTGCGGGCTGTGTTTGCAGCTGCAGTAAAGAACACAATGGTAACATTTTTGTCAAAATGGCTTCAGTCTTCTTTTTTCGCCATTTCGTTGTGGAAAGGTCCTTCGTGAGATTTACTCTGCCTGCCAAACCAGGTTTGGTCCCATTGTTTGCTTGGTCTTTGGAGCAAAGGGAGGGATTCACTCATGAATCCCGCCAGAGTGTCTGGGGTAGGGAGGTAGCGTGGTGCCTGAACCTCTCTGTGCTTAGTCTCCTAGGAGACCCAAATGCACTCTGTGGTGATTGGCTGGCTCACTGTCCGGCAAGGTCAGCCACTCTGCTGGGTGACCGACAGTTAGGCTGGAATTAATGGGAGATAACTGAATAAAAGGCGAGGCTTTTGGCTTGGAAGGCAGAGTGAACCACTGGATGAAGGAACTGAAGAGGAACTTGAAGAGGACACCTGCTGCAACTCCTGGACTGTTGGTTTGCCCAGTGAAGCCCTGCTGCTATGCTGAAAATCTAAATCTGCATTGACAGAGAAGCCCCATACAAGGACAACTTCTCCCCTTGAGTTGGTGGGACCAATCAACTCCAAAGTAAGCCACCTGGACATCCTTCTCAGAGCTGGTTGAATTTCCACAGAACCGTATAGCAAGGGAGAGGAACACCAGATTGTGTGCATTGCTTTTAAGTTGGCCAAGAGCTCCAGGAAGATCCTCCTGACTCCCAGGAAGCCTGCGCCCCCTCAACAGAGTGCAGGATGCCAGAAGCAAGGAAAGTCCATCTCGACAACCAGGAAACGTGTTGTTGCTATTTGCGGTAGTCTCGAGGAGATGAAACAATGAACAATGCCTTTGCAATCCTGAAATAAAGGACAGATTACATTCATCTGGAGGAAAGATACTTAATTTTACCATATAAAATGACAGCATGGACAAAGATGGGCTTATTTTGTTTGTGGTAGACTTGAATACTGCTTCCATATGTAACTATGATCTATGGGCGTGGATAGTGGGAACTTATTTCCGTTTACACAGAATGTAAAGAGAAGATTATACTGTGCTTTTCAAATGCAAATATGCTGAATGTAATATGCTAGCACGACAGGATGGTAAACTGCACCTTGCTTTCTCTCTAAGCGGAAATCCCCCCCACTGAGCTGTGTATGGATCCTGACCTTACAGCCCTTTGGTTTGATGAATACTAGGGAAGTAGGATTGGCTCCAAAGATATGCTTAAATGTATAGTGAAAGAGATCAAATTTCTGGTCAACTGCTGATAACAGAACTAACAGAAACAACCTTTAAGGTCAGGTTCCCCATATAAAGTGCATTTAGTTCGGAACAAAGACCCTTTGAAAACCTGAACTGCAGACCTTTTGGTGCTGGGCACACCAAGAAGAATGTCTGGTTGTAAATTTAAAGACCAAGATATACAGAGAAGCAGAGTGGACTTATGTGGAGTTTCTGAGACCATGTCCTGCAGAAGTGACATTAAGGTTAAGCTTCCCATAAACTGTAGATTAAGAACTGAGCAAGGCTTTGAAGACAAAAGAGGGACAAGCTTGAGGTAAACCAGATGGCTGGTCACATGTCTTAAGAGAAATTAAACTTACTGACATGTAATGCATTGCCATTGATTGAACATTGAACACAGTTTTTCCTAAATAAAAAGAGCATCATATGTCCTATCGAGCCCACCCCAGGGTTCAAATTAAACAGAAGAAAAAGCCTTTGGGACCCTGTACAAATGAAATCTTTGTGATGTACATGCGTTAAGTTAATGGGGAAATTATGATTCTGCCATTTTCATACACCTGAGAAATTGGAAAGTTGGCACAGCGGTAGATCATGAAAATAAGGTTTAAATTGGAAATGGTCTCATTTTTAGCTATTTTGGTGCAGCAGAAAACCATGCAAGATGATACCTCAGCTCAGGAAAGGCGTGCTGAAATAAAATTACCATGGTCTAATCCACCATAAAATATAGAACCCAGATATATATATCATCATGGGGGGGGTTCCATGATCCCCAAAAGAAGTAATCCACAAAACACCACCTTTCAATTCAAGGTGTGTTGCAAAACCAATTTCCCCATTCATTTTAAACCAGAATTACAAAGTATTGCATCTCATCTGTACGTGTGTTACAAAATGAAATTTCCATTTTGTTTCCCATTTTTCTCTGACCCCAAATGACCAAGTCCTGCATTTTATTGCAAGGTGTTGAAAATCGATTTCCATTTGTATTCCTTTTCCTAATATTGCATTTCAAGTACAAAGCACAAAACAATGTTTCCCATTGAATTCCCTTCCCAAACAGCGCCTTTTAAAATCAGTAGCCAAAATGATTTTTCATTGTGCTCTCACTCCCCGCACCTTGACTTTAAATCAAAGGGGTCATATTTAATTGAGGTCTGGAGGGTGGGGGTTGCTCGGAGAAAAGTATTGCTTCAAATTAATCCATTCCTGTGGACCTTGTATTGTATTGTGAATGTTCTCTATTGGTTTTAATTGAAATTAAACCTGTTGTAAGTTGTTATTGTGTGTTTCAAACTTTCACCTGTGTTGTTTTATATAAGCAAGTTATTGTTGTGATGGTGGCTGATGTTAGTCTGTCTGTCAAAAATAAATCAGAATATCTTCTTAATATACACCGGCCTGGTTTCTAGTCCATTGGTGACACAGGGTATTTGTTGGAGTTGGGTGCATGACGGGTTGGAGGCCTCACCAAAGTAGCGCTGAAATTAAGTCCTTTATAGTGTGCCACCTTGCTTGGGGGAAAGGAACTCCCTGAGTTGAGTGACTGCATAGTAAACAGCAAGAAAACTGGGGGCTCGTGCAGGGATTGGTAGAGAGTCTTCACTTGTAACAGTGCAGTAGCAGCAGACTATTCATTGGGGTGTATTTGCATTGCATTGGAAGGAAAGTTGTGTTGCATTGTGACGGTACCTTTCAGACCCGTCCCCAGGGTTCCAGGGTGGTGTATAGATTTTGAGTTGCCATTGTGAGTGGAAACTAAGCAGGTACAGGGTTGAGATTTGGGCCCTTGCACAGAGAGTATATCAAGTGCAGAACACATTTCAGAATGAGCACCGTAGAAAACAATATGGCCAGGAAGCACCTCCTATTCAAATTGTTTATTAAAGGTAAATGGGTAGAACAAGATTATGAAATGTGGCAAGCTATAATGATGCAGGAGGTCACCTCTGCAAATGCTGATAAGTGGCAGGATAATGGGCTGTTACATCATGCCCTGACAAACTAGTACATGACACAGACCAGCAAAGATGAGCAAATTACAATGGCTCAGCTCACAGCATATATGTACCTCCATATGATGATCATGGAAGAAAGATACCAGGATAGTGTAGACTGTGCAAAACCAGTCTGAGCTTTTGGATCAAGCACAGAGAGAGTTGAAACAATTAGAAGACAAAGCGCAACAGAGCCTAAATTCAGAGTCAAAATTAGAAAATATTGGGGGGGCCCCCCCTTTGTTGGCTGTTTTTTCAAAATTGAGTGCGTTTTACAATTAATTGTATTTTTTGTATAGAGTCAGGGACAGTTTCTTGACCTATCCCTCTTAGATAGGTGTTTCACCATCTGCTGTCTAGGGTCAGGCACTCCCCCTAGGGTCAGGGTGTTCTTCCCGAGGGCCAGAACAGCTCATCATCTTGTGTTTTCCTTTGTGACTACCCCAAGTTGCCACAATCACTCACTTTGAGTTTAACCGCAGATATACCTTTGTTCTCCCAAGGAACCGTCCTTTTGTGTACCTGCACTAAAGAGGGAACAGCCATCTCTGTACCCGGAGAGCTGCGCCAGCCTGGTGGGTGACGGCCGGCAGGCGGGGTGACGGTGAGGCGCGGCCCGAATCAACAGATCTCCCACTACTAATGCTCCTCTGTGGTGACCCCAATAACATTATCCACCTGCAAGTATACACACATCACGGTGCCATGAACGGATAGCACATTAGACAACTGACGCAATGAGCAGATGGGTGCAGGTAGACACGTCGTTTTAACGCTCAGCAACCAGGATCAGGTTGTGCAGCTCCATGAGCAAACTAGGCAAGGGAGCCAGCCCAAGAGCGTGTTCCAGAAGGGGCCAACCATGAATCATCCGAAACACGGCAGCAACCTAGAACCACCATCTGCAACAGCTGGCAGGCTGCAAGGTAACGTTTAGCCGCGGGATTCCCCTGGGCCTCGGGACAGGAATAAGGCGGATCAAGGCCAGGGATTGCCAGGTGATCAGGGGGCCTGCCACAGAAGCACTCGGCGCAAGACAAACAGACTGGCCAACGGCATCTCAGCAATCTCGGTGGGGGGTGCTCCTCTGCCTGCACATGGCCTGAGGCACACGGGGAGGTGATGACAACAACGCTGGACCATACCTGTACAAACGTGATCAGAAGGGCCAGGGATCCATGTCAGGGGAGATCACCCCAGGCAGCCGATCCTTGGGGCGCAACCGCTAAGCCCACCACGCGGGGCCCATGCCTTGCCAACGCATCTAGCAATCTCCCTCAGGTCACGCAACCAATGCTAAGTGGGGGCATGCAACAGGGAACATGTGTTACAGAAATCACAAACATCTCAGACTCCACGACTGCAGTGGGACTACCAAGGCGATCAGGGAGGAACAAGCCCGACATGGAAGTTCATACGCAGTTGCAAGCCATACTCGCCGAAATGAAACTCATAGGGCAACACGCAGCAAACAAATAAGGCAGTGCTCGAAATCAAGCGTGACCTGCAAGAAGTACAAAACCACCCCACAACACAAGCGGAGAGAACAACAGAACAAACAACGTATAAGTGCCCGTCAGGACAACCAAACCTCCATAGAGTCAGAACTAGATGGGGTAATACGGGAAGTCCAAAGGCTTGGTGAAAAACAGGAGGATCAGGAAAATAGATCACGCAGAAACAGCCTACGCGTGGTCGGAGTCCCTGAAAATAAGGAGGGACAGGACATGGAGTTATTTATGTATGGCCTCCTACAGAACTCACTCCATATACCCAATGCAAAAGACCTCATCATTGAACGGGCACACCGTGCACCAGTTCCAAAGCCAGCAACTACGGAGCACCCAAGAGTCATAATGATGAGACTGCTAAACCTTCAGCATAAAGTGGCCATTCTAAAGGCATACAGAGCTGCCTCCCCGATAAGTCTGTATGGTACCGAAATTAGGATCTTTAATGACTACTCGGTGGAGGTTTCGCGAAGGAGGAAAGGATTCAACCCAATCTTTGTAGCACACAAGGGCACGGAACACAGGCACTACCTCAAGTTCCCCGCAACATAGTGCATTCAGATTGATAAATAATGGCAATCATTTGAAGACCCTGAATCTGCCTGGCGGTTTCTCCAGCAAAAGAATCTAGTCACGGCAGATTTTGATAGCACCTCTGCAGAGAAAGCTAACAGCGTGTCCTCCCCTCGACACAGACAGGAGAGATTTGGAACAGTGGAAGCGCTCTGGCAGATCGTGAATAAGACCGGGCCCTGAACCAGGCAGACAATCAGCCCACTCATGCCTTAAAGACGGCGGGTCAGCAACCAAGACGGCAAGCCACTAGTGACAAACATGACCTAAGACAATGGTTTGGAGGCTCCCTTACACCCGGTCTGTGGGATACCCCCGAGCATGCCTTTCGAGCATACCTATATCACAAGGAGGGCGACCCTCCCCTCGCATCCACCATCCCCCTCCTGGGAGGATTTGTGGAGAGTACATGGGAAGAAGCAGTGGGTCTTTGATTTGCTCTTGTCAACCCCGTGTATGGGCTCTAAAGTCTTGTATTGGGCAAAAGCCGAAGGGCAGGCTTACCCAATGTTTCACTGTTTGGTTTCGAGTGGACCCATGTTTCGGTCCAAGGGTACAGGGTTTGGGGTCAAGGACTCACGTGTTGTTTATTTGGGTTAATGGGAAGGAGGTGGGCTCGGGGCTAAGTGGCAAACTGACTAAACGAGAAAGTGCAGAGTTGATGTTCTTGACTCCAGTACCATGCTTACGCTTGAGAGATGTTGGAGCTAACTTGCATAACCCTTAACATCCAGGGACTGGGCCACCCATTTAAAAGCAGGTGCATGCTCAATCACATAAGAGATTTACACAGGGATATAGTCTTCTTGCAGGAGAGGCACCTCAATAGGACTGAATCCGAGAAACTATCACGGGGATGGGTGGGCACCACAGCACATTCACCTAGTCATGGGAAGCAGGGGCTATCGATTCTTGTGCACAAGCGAATTCCACTAGAAATACAACATATCTGCAGTGACAGCGAGGGCTGATACGTGCTGCTGCAAGGCTAGATCCAACAACAACCTTTCACCTTGCTGAACATATATGCCCCCACCTCAGACTCGCTCGCCTTCTTTACGCACACGTTCGCCAAGTGTGCCCAATACATGCAGATCACCCCCCTAATTGGAGGGGACCTAAATCCAATTCTAGATCCTAATCTCGACCGTCGCAGGAAAACACTTGATGGTACCTCTACCCCAAAGAAGAGAGCCGCCCTCCATGCACTTATGGCCGATCTGTGCCTGGTGGACATATCGCACAACCAACACCCTGCCCAAGCGAACTTTACACACTTTTCACATCGCCACGAATCCTATTCAAGAATGGACTATTGGCTGCTGCAATCCAATCAGACGCATCTGGTCCTGGAGTGTGATATCCAACCGGTCACCAAATCTGACCATGCTCCGGTGACGATGCGCATCTCAATCCCAGACACACCCCGTAAATCCTCGGCCTGGCATCTGAACCTTCGCTCCCTTCAATATCCTGACTTCTAAGAGAAAATACGGGATGATATGGAGTAGTTTTAGGACAACAATGAAAACCAGGAATACACCCCATATAGGTGCTGGGACGCGTTCAAGGCTTTTCTCAGTGGGCGGTGTATCTCACGGTGGGCATATAAGCAGAAGCAATGGGGGGCAGAGGTGACTCTGCTAACAGAGGAGCTCAAGGGGGTGGAAACAACATAAAAAGTCAGGAAATCGCCAACTTCAACCACAGCTCCAGAATCTTAGAAATGAGATTAAAAGACTCTACAGATAGAGCCCAAAAATCTTTCACAAGCTGGTCACAACAATATTACTACCAGAAAGATAGACCGCTCCACATGATGGCTCTAGCACTCAAATAGCCACAGGCCACCCAAATGATCACCGCCATCAGGGATAACACCAACAGATTAATAGTAGGCGATGAACAAATAAATGCAAGATTCGCAGGAACTATACACGCCACCTGACACTTATTCTAGTCAGGCAATTGACGCCTTCCTCGATTCAGTACCCATACCCAGAATACCAGAAGGCACACATGATAGACTCAACTCCCACATTACAGCAGCAGAAATCTCGCAAGCGATACTCACATTATCCCACGTTAAGGCAGCTGGACCCAATGGAATACTGATTGATTTTTACAAACAAGTGGTAGAGGAGGTTGCCCCGAAGTTAGAAGCAGTGTTCCGAGAAGCGCCCACCCATGAACGGCTCCCAAAATCCATATTAGCGGCCAACATCATAATTTTCCATAAGGGCGGGAGGGACCCCGAGTTATGCAGTTCATACAGACCCATTTCCCGAATTAATTTGGACGCTAAGATTCTGACGAAGTGCCTAGCTCAAAGAATAGAAAGTTCCCTGCCCCCAAGTTATATCTTATGTTATGTTACATACACTTGTAAAGCGCACGGTCGGCCAAAGGCATCATGGCGCTGGTGTGGAAGCTGCAAGCTAAGGAACAACAATATAGGCAGAAAGCTAGACACAAAGATCAGACTGGATTTATAAAGGGCAGACACTCCAGTGACAATATCCGCAGGCTACTACATATAATAGCTGGTTCCAGGGACTGACAAGATGCCATATTAACAGTAGATGCGGAAAAAGCGTTCGATAAGGTCCAATGGGAGTTTATGTTTTGAGTCCTTTCCACATACACATTCCCCCGGAACATGGTCCAGCTCATCAGACTACTCTACACGGGCCCAACAGCTGCAGTAGTTACAAACGGGGTGGCATCACCAAAATTTATTCTGAGGTCGGGCACAAGGCAGTGATGCCCGCTCTCACCCTTGTTAAACGCCCTGTCAATCAAACCTCTAGCAATTACATTGCGCATAGACCCAAACAGGGAGGACATAACACAGGGACCCGAGGAACAGCGTGTCGCTATACGCGGACAACCTTTTACTATAAATCAGTAAAACCCAGGACACCCTGCCCTACATCCACTCCCTGCTCCAAGACATTGGCCCAATGGTGGGATACAAGGTGAACTGGAGCAAGTTGAAGTGCTGTCCCCGAGAGTAGATGTACCTTGGCACCCGGGAGGGGTGGCTCAGTTTGCCCTCCAGCTCTGATCCTTTAAATACTTAGGAATACGTATCAGCGTGTCGATCGCCAAACTTCACAACCTAAACTACGCTCCGGGCCATCACAACATCATCTCCGATTTGGAAAGATGGAGTGCGCTGTCTCTCACCCTCACCGGGAAAATACTCTTAAAATGAACTCCTATCCCAAGCTAATATATATTGCCCTGATGCTTCCAATCCGTCCAACTCCCAAGAACTGTAAAGAGCTAGACGTGGCGGTCTCGAAATGTATTTGGCGGGGGAAGAAAGCCTGCCTCCGTCTCCCAATCCTACAAGCGGCCAAACTCAATGGGGGACTCACCGCCCCCTCTCTGCTGGCCTATTACCAGGCAGCTCAAATCATCGTCTGGTTGAAGCGCTGGCTGAGGGGCAATGACGACGCCAGTTGGCAGGCGATGGAAGTAGCAGAGATGGCTCTGCTTAACCAGTTAGAAATAGTGGCCACTCCACCACAGGGACTCCCACAGAACCTCAGGGCGCATCAGATTATTGGCCCAATGCTATTACAATGGCATAAACCCAGGGATAAGCAGGGGGTCTCCACCAGGCTATCTCCGATAAGGGCTAGTGTAAGATCAGTATTAGCGTATGGGGCACCACATATCATTCATCAAATTCAGGAGAGCAGGTGGGCCAACATAAGGATTATGGATATTATGGTAGATGACCACGAATTGATGAGTTTCCAAAATGCACATAATATCCTTGGTCTGGGAGAGGAGGACTGGCTCTGCTATCGCACAGTTCAGAGGGAAATGGAGCAAAGCCAGGAAACATTCCCGAAACTCAAAACCTTTTACACCATGTCCCTACCAGATAATAAGAACCACACCCAAGCGCTGGCGATGCTGTGGGTAGAAGATAGCAAGTTCAGACATACATAATAGCCACGCAGCAATACCAGGAGTCTCGGTAGGTCTCAGGAACAGGGAGATACAGTTCAATATTATTTATAGAGTGTACTACACTCCGATCAAATTATACAAAATGGGCCTGCAAAGATCGGGGGCGCGCTGGAGGGGTTGCCTGGGTGCAGGGACGACGGGACACATGTTATGGTCCTGCCCCAAGATCACACAATACTGGCGCAAAATTCCCCAATGACTCACCGAGGGGGCGGCCATCGCATTCACACCCATGGCCATGCTCCTGGGCATGGATGATACGGAGTGGCACGCAGATGTGCGAACATCCAACGTTATGCACTTAAATCCTGTTCTCAGGGCGCAATCTGCTCCTTACGCTTTAGAAATCAAGCCCTCCGTCCTTCAAGGAATGGCGATCTACGCTCTCCAAGGCGTGTAGGCTTGAAAGCGCGGACTACAGGAGACTAGCAGACAGCAACCCCATCAGGGGAGATAGATTCTGGGAACTGGTTGATCCATATATTTGAAGAGTTTTGACCTTCCCAGGGCCCCGAACTTTGGCTGTGTCATGTGGGTGGTGTGTATCCCAGACCTCAAGCTTATAGGCGTTCTGCAGGCCCTTAGCCTGCTTACATCCAAGAACTGCTCAAAATCACTTTATGTCACTTTCTGTTACCTCTATGTTATTGTTATCTCATTTTATATCGTGGTAAAGCCCGGAGCACATCCAGGGGAGGGGAAAAGGGGGGGCTTATGTGCAACTGTTTCATTTGGCATAATTGTTTTGTTGGGGATTTTCACAGGATGTTATTCTCATGGCATGGTCGATGTATTCTAAAATGAGAGCGTTGAGACCTGCTGTAACCATGATAAATGTTCTTTCAATAAAAAGTAAAATAAATAAAAAAAATAAAAATAAAACATTTGAAAATATTATTCAGCAGCTAAAAGATGAGTTGGCGACAACAGCAAGTGAATGCAGAGCGAGGAGTTCAATTCTCTGCACTGCAAGGGGAGTATCAAGAATGTGTTGAAAACCTCAGCGCAAGTCAACACAAATTAACTGAGCAGGTTGTTCACAATAGAGCCTGCTTAGAGGATATTTTCACATTTCAAGCACAGATTAAACAACTGAAAGCTGAAAACAGCCAGTTGGTCATTAGGGATGTTAATTCTCAGAGTGAATTCGATCAGATGGACCAAGATCTGAACACTTTGAAACAGCAGAGAGAGCAGTTCAGGGAAGAAAATAGCAAATTGTGTCAAGAGAATAGTGCCCTGTTTCAGGAAGCGCATCAGTTAAGGACGGACATGGAGAAAAGTGAGTTATGTTCTCAGGAACTGACTGACAGGAGGCTAGAAAATGAAAAAATAAGGGAAAATGTGAGGCAAGCAGAGGTAAATGGAGCAGCCCACACAGGCAAAAATTGCATAAGGGGAGGAGATTAGTCTCCTAAAAACGAAGCGGTCTGAATATGCCCAGACAATACAAGCCTCACAGAAGGAAAATGAGTCCCATTGTGAGGAGCACAAGGGACTTGGAGACCGATTGATGGCACCAAATAAATTTCTAGAAGCTACTCCGCCTACTCCCCTCTGTCCTTAGGTTGTCCCCTTCTGTGTGGCACCTCATAATCCTTGATCGCGTGTGCCTCTGCGTTCTCTCCTTCCCTGCCTTCCCATGCTACGCATCCTTGGCCTGCATTGTCCCTCGCATTCCTGTGATTGCGTCTGTTCCAGCGCCCCCTCCATCCTTGGCCACGTTTGGTGCCTGCGCATCCCAGCCCGCGTGGACCCTTGCGCTCCTCAATCGCGTTGGTTCCTCGCACCCGCCATCCTTGGTTGCTTGCACTGCACATCCTTTGCCCGCGTGTCCCCTCACAATCCCTTGATTGTGCCCTTTCCAGCTCACCAACACCCATGCGCCCCAACACCCATGCGCCCCCTCACCCCCCCCGAGCATCCCTGCTCCCTCCTGGCCCATTTCACTCACCCTCCCCCTGCCGCTTCTCTGTCCTTGGTGTTTTGCCATCTGTCTGCGTGCTCTCCACCTTTGTGGTTTCTTCATCGACTGCTCTGTTTTTGCTTTTATTGCTCTTTTTCTGCTGTTCTCTTTTCTTCTTCTAGGCTCACTCATCAACTATCCCGTTTTTGCTGTGTACTGCTCTGTGCTATGTTTTGTTCTCTTCTCTTTTCTAGGTTTTATTCCGCATCTGCCCTGCTAAACTGTTGTGCTCTTCCTTCCTCCAGGTTCTCTTTCATTGACTGCTCTGGTTTCTTGTTGCCCTGCCAACCTGGTTGTTGGTTCGTCATACTGCCCTGTGAGCCTTTGTGCTCTCTCCCTAGCCCTCCATCTAGTTCAGTTTAGTTCATCTATTTACCTCTTGTTGTAATGGAATGGGTTATTTATACCATACGCAGAGGTTTCTATGCGCGGACCCAGGGATCGAACCAGTGTTGTTCCACATAGTCTTGCCTCCAAGGTGAGCGTGTCTTGCCCCTGAGCTATCCTCCCAATTGTTCTGGTATCGTCGCTTCTGCTTGCACCCCCACCTGTGTTCTCCCCCAGTGTCTTCCCGACCTCCATCATTCTCTTACTCCCCACCCTCACCCCTCATCTTTCCTCTTCCACCTCCTGCACATCATCTATGATGCTCTGTTTCACCCATCTTCTCCAACTGCTTTTCTATTGAAAATCCTACCCTTAAGTCTGGTAGGAAGAAATTCAAAAAGGATATTTTTCCATCTCCAACCCAGGCCTCCCTATCACTGATACCTACACCAGCACCTCCTCCAGACAGACCCTCATCGACATCCTCTTTGTCGTTCCTTCGCCAGACCTACAGACTCTTCATATGGTCTCTGATACTGCACTGGTCACCTGGATACCCTCTGAACTTCGGGCCCAGGTCCCTGCCATCCCAGTAGCATACCTGCACTACCTCATGGCAACCCTTGCACTTGGGTCTGTATCTGCAACCCTACAGTCCTTTTACCTGCACTTATCAGACACATGTCTGTACTTAACCCTGCACTACTACCTGCACTACTTGTTTTTAATCCTGTGTCCTGCACTTGTCCTTCATCCCCTTCCCCTGGCACTTTTCCCTTCCCCTTCCACTTGAGCGATCTCAATGTCACTAGGCCCAGTAAGATCATTGTTTTTGTCCTCCCCTTAATTCCCCTCCCTTGCCTCATCATGCCTTGAAACACTTGTGTCTAGGCACATTATAAATGTCATAGCACTCAAGCACTGGTGTCAGAATTAAAAACTCAGGCCTCTGTATATCACCAAGAGATGGGGACTGAGAAAAATAAATGAGAGGTTGGAAAATGAAATAACCAAATACAAACAGGCTTGGAGACACCCGACCAGTCAGGGTATGGAATGGCATCCTCCGATCACGGAGTGGTGACCTCTCTAAAAGGGACCTCAAGCCAACTCACCATCTCATATGTACAGGGTGCAGCTAACTTCATACCTGCCAGTTTTCAAGACCAAGGAAACATGATGCAGCTGGACCCAACCAGGCCTATTCCAACTGAGCAAGAAGGTCCATTCTTATCAGAAATTGAGGACTAGTCATCTCTATCCATTAGAGGGAAAGGCGGCCTGATCAGTGGGCTCGGGAAGTTAAAATACCCTAGCATGTACCTCTGACCAGGAGGGCTCCTATGATGTAAAGATCAGGGAGTTAGACTGGCAGAAACTAAAGTTACAAAAGGGACCACCTGGTCCGCTTTGCAGACAGAGAAGTACTGGATTCCAGGCCTGAAAAGAGCATTTTAAAAACCTCCACACATTCAGGGAGGTTGAGGAATTCCCCACCAGAGCCCAGCGCACCACAGGGGAGAAGAGACCAAACTCAGTCATTCTGGGAGGGGTTCCCAGTCTCAGAGGTAGGGAGGGCCTAGAGGATTGGGCGTGAACCACCAATAGCAGCAGCTCTCAGTCAGAGGGCGGGTGTACATAGATGCAGCAGAAAAGAAAATCTGCCAAACAGAACAGAGGTCTTGTGAAAGACCCAATTCGGCAGATAAAAGGCCATAATTTGGTATAAAAATGATACATATTCCATGGAGTTTGTCAAATGGACATTTTTCCCTAAATACTGAATTACTTGAATACTCCAGCTTCTTTGCAGGACTGGAGGGCCAAGATCACCCGCAAGGTGGCCTACAGCCTGCACTGTGGCAAAGACCAAGCACCTAGAGAGTTTGTGCAAGAGCTGAAGCGAGCATTTTCACAGACCTCTAGGCGGGTGACCACCAATAGCCGGGAGTTCATCAAAACTTACTTCCATGAGCTCCCGAAATATATGATGACCCAACTAGTAAGGGATTTCCCTGAGCATAGGACCCTGGATTGGGTGAAAGAACAGGCCATATGGATTTATGAGGTCCAAAGCCATCTGAAAACAAAAAAAAACCTAAAAACATCAAACACACCTGCCGCTGCAAAGGTGGCAGAGGTGAAAAATACACCCATATTGGACATGGAAATGGGGTGCCTAACAATACTCCTTCCACTAACACCAACAGACAGAATGAGAGGCAGAGGAGACCCTCAGATAAAACCCAATCCTGGCAACAGTGTGTATTGGCTGTAGACATCGATAGACCCACTGAAAGTAAACAGGAACAATACTTAGCACACCTCCCACTCCCACAGATTACCAAAGAGGAAAAGGATATGGTGAACAGTGAAAGAGGGGAGGACGAGGTTAGAAGGGCCATAAAGGGCCTACCGAAAAATAAAGCTCCGGGCCCAGATGGGTTTCGGCAAACGTTTTGGTAAAGAATTACAAGGACACCCGAACCCCAATCCTTACAAGACTGTACAACACATTTAAGATAAAGGGCAACATCACGCCAACAATGAAACAAGGTAAAACTAGTGGTCTTCTATAAGCAAGGCAAGGATCCAAGACTACCAGGGTCATATCGACCGATAGCCCTTATCATCCTTTATGCCAAAATATAGACAAAAAGATTGGCAGGAAGGCTAACACACTTGCTGACAAAATGAATAGGCCAGGACCAATCAGGATACATTCCATTGAGACAGACATTCGATAATACCCACAGAATATGTCCCCTAATAGAGAAAATGGGGACAAAACCCAAAAACTGGCAATACTAGTGTCATTGGATGCAGAAAAGCGTTCGACAGGGTCGAATGGTCCATTCTGGTCAAGATACTGAAACACATGGAGTTCGGGACACGTTTTTTGCAAATGATGAGAGCAAATTCTAATTCCAAACAATGCTTATTACTCTTAATGGGCCAGTATCAGGAAAATTAACAATGGGACAGGGCACAAAGCAAGGCTGCCCACAGACACTGCTTCTGTATGCCATTTCTGGAACCTCTATTGACTAAGATCCGTGAGACAAAAGGACTGACGGGAATAGAAATGGTGGGGGAAATGCACAAGGCAATAGCATTCGCAGACTATATGCTGGTGGCCCTTTCGGATCCTAAGCACTCACTACCAATATTAATGAAAGAATTAGACATTTGGGGCAATGTCAGGACTCAAAATAAACAGGCAGAAATCGGAAATACTGAACCTTTCAGTGGATCAGGAGGCAATGGACAGGCTGGGGGCAAAAATGCAACTGAAAAATGCAGGGAAGGGGATAGCATATTTGGGTGTCACACTCACAAAGAAAATAGGGCAATTATACAGGGCCAACTATCCTCTGCTCTTACACAAAATTAAAGCCAATTTAACGAAATGGAACCCCCTTACAATAATATGGTGGGGGCGCATGACAACAGTAAAGAAGATAGTTCTGCCAAAGCTATTATACTGCTTTCAGACAGTGCCAATCAGAATCCAAAGGTTTTCTTTAAATCCCTTAATAAAGCCATAACATCATACATCTGGAAGAAAAAACAGGATTGCAATGTTGCAATGGCCACTTTAACAGCACCCAGACACAGAGGGGGCCTAGCGTTCCCTCATTTTCAGAGATACTACGAGGCCGCCCAACTAAGGGTATTGAAGGAATGGTCAGGGGAGGGTCTCCAAAAAATGGGGGCACGACAGGACAGTGCAGTAGCGGGATCCCCCTGGGATGGTTCCTATGGCTGGATAAACGCTACAGGCACCCCAATGTTAAGATTAGTGAAATACTGGAAGTAAGTGTAGAGGTATGGGACTCAGCAGTAGCATAAGGGGCACTCACAGTGAAACCATCCCAATTCTCCCCAATGCTTTGGAACCTGGCATTCCGGCCAGGGATGGAAGAGGGAGCATATAGAAAATGGTAAGGGAGGGCTGCTAAAGGATACGTGACATGTACCAGGGTCAGATCTTACAGAGCTTTGAGGAATGTGTCCAGGAGTTCGGCCTAACAGAGAAAGATCGGTTCAGATACAACCAACTAAAACATTGGCTAACAACTAAACAGATCCAGGAGGCCGCTACAAGACAATAGACATCTTTTGAAAAACATAACTACCCACACAGGGTCAAATGGTCTGGCATTGAATCTCTATAGATACCGCAACGATCACCATGAGCTTGTTCAATGGAACTATATGAATAAATGGGAAAGAACCTTGGGGAGAACATTTCAAGGAGACAGTGGGAGTACCTTTGGGGAGTGATCCCAAAGCTGACACGCTCCCTTCAGGTGATGGAAATGTGGGTTAAAATACTCCTACAATGGCACTATACACCGGAAAGGATCCATATAATGTTCCCCCACATGTCAGATCAATGTTGGCAGGGATGCAAGGCGGTAGGGGAATGGTTGCATATATGGTGGAACTGTCCAGCACTCCAGACGTTCTGGTCGGGGCTGAAAGAATCAGAAACAAGATTTTCACTGAGGTGGACATAAAGGAGGTCAAACTCTGGATGTGTGGAATGTGGGACCCGGGGTTGAAAACATGCATCAAAGCGCAAAAAAGGGGACTCATGATCCTGTTGATAGCAGCGTGTTTGGTATCGCACAAAGGTGGAACCAGCAGGCAGCGCCCATTACCCAAGACTGGCTGCAGGAAATATGGACCTTTGTCTCCTTCGAGTGGGTAACATATGATCCAAGGCAATCAAGAAGCGTTTAAACAGGATTGGGGACCAGTCTTGACATATCTGCAGAGTGACTATATGGTACAATGGTGCCCTCACAAAATAAGGATACTGGACATGATGTGACATCAACAACACGTAATCAAAGTGACTCTGGAGGGGGGAGGAACAAGGGGGTTGTTTAAAAATATGTAATTTTGATAAAGCAAACCTCTATTTGAAATCTAATAAAAAAAACATTCCCGTTTTCCTTTGAAAACATATTTTTACTCGCTTTTAAAATACTCCCATTGGGAAATGGACTTACACTTTTACAGAGTTAAAATCTGATCTGGAGCACTGCTCCCATATCAACAATTTGTATTTACATTATTTTGTCCCAGTATTAGGTTGTGTGCTGGGGTTACAGAGGCATAGCTTTTTAAACAAAACCACAGGTCAACCTAGAGACATGGTTATTTTGGTTTCTATGGGGACCTTAACAACACTAGAATTTCTACACTGGAGTAGTTACCCGAGCTGTGACATTTTTCAAGGGTCCCCCTAAGGCCTCTGGAGCTCACCAAGCACAGGATCTTTTGTGACTCCCTCCGATTTAAGAGGGATTTATAAATCAATTACACCTCTGCCTCAGGATATACATGTATCACTGTGTCACTGTCACTTTTGTTTCCCTACTTGGAGTGTAAGATGTCCCTTTGGGGCTAGGTAAGGTAAACCTAAAATCTATTCTGCACGTTGGTAGCCCTCACGGTTTTGGTGGACACTGTGTACCCTGGTTTTATCACAGTGCTGAGGGCATATGTAGCATATGTAAAATTGACTTTGAGTATAGTAGGAAAGCTGTACTAAGTTCTGTGCAGCATTCATAGATCCTGAAGATGAACACTGCTGTGTGTGTTATTGTCCAGGGGTGTACTCTTAATTTACCCTGCAGGTCTGGGGATCTGGTGTGTCTGGGGTGTGCCGATGTGTGTATGGATGTGCACAGGTGCGTGAGGGCGTGCATGCATTTGGGGTGGCGTGCATGCATTTGGGGTGGGACAGCCAGCCAGCCAATCAGGACTGGTTACATTCAGGCATTCTTAGAGAGAAAGGACAGGGGAGTTCGGAAACCTCCCTCACATCCTGCCTTTCCAGACACACTGGAGCGAGAGGTGGGTTTCAGGACTGAAGCCCGCCAAAGGCAAAACGAACAAAGGGCTCAAACCTGGCTTGGCCCGCAGAGTAAAACACAAGAAAGTCCTCAGAAACAGAAAATGGGGCAAAAAGAAGACCGGGCCATTTTGACAAAATGGTCAAACATGGGTGCTATACTGCAGCGGAGGGTTCAGCCTGCGGTAGAAAAGCACAATGGTAGATATATTAAACCACTGCCACCAGCCATTTAAAGTAGTGAGGGTAACAAAAAATGTTACATGAGTAGGTAGGATAAGGGGCCACTAAGTAACCACCCAGCACTCCACATAAGATGGTGTGTGCTGAACCTACAAAGAGAAAAGGTAAGTAAAGTCAATTTCACTTTAACATTCTTGGGAACTGTAGTTCACACGAGAAAAAGTATTTAAACCTTATGAGAAAACTAAAAGGATTTCTCTGTGATACTACACTGAAGGTGATATGTGTCACCATACAAAAGTAGATACCTATGGAGTTTGGCAGACTCCAAAAACAGTGGAAACACATACTCCAAATCAGTTCAAAACACATGTGAGTGAGAAAAGGGTCTCACTCACTCCAGGGTTAAAATTAAAAAGTCCCAAGTCCAGCAAAAGAGCTGGGGGTCTCTAAGGTTGAAGGGAATTAGCACAGAAATGATAATTCACCCTAACATAGACACCTTACTATCCTTATCCTGACAAGCATTTCCCTCACTAAAATAAACTAAAGGAAACACAAACAAAAGATTTGTCCCTCACACATACATACAATGACTCAACAAAGTAAATGGCAGTTTTAAAAGCAACAAATGTAACAGTTACATTCACAGTATGATAAAGGTCTCATATAATCTGGGTGAATTCCCCTTCTCCAGATTCAAGCAGGATTTTGTTCAACAGTTCCAAAAGAATAAGGAAATCCTGTCTTGTAACAAAGTTCCAATGCAGTGCTTCTTGTTGAATTCCACTTGGCAACAAAAGTTCAAACAATTCTCAATGTGTTCATCAAGGTTTCTTTCCCTTCCACTTTTGATAGTACAAACTCAAACAACCTTCCTTGCATAAACCAAGAACATTTCCTGGGTTCATCAGGATTAACATAAATTGTCTTTGTCAGGATTATTCTGCAACAATGTATTTGTTTGAAAATGTTACAAACTTCTGCTACAGTTCATATAACACTTGCTTCAGCAATAGAAGTTTGTCAGGGTGATTCTGTAATAGGTCACCAAAACATATCAGCGGTTCTACCACTTCTTCTTTACGACTTGTAAACACCACTTCACAATACTTAATCAACTTCCACATGGTTTACTCCCATTCCAGGTCTACTACTTCAAAGTTTTCTGTTTGGGTATACTCTCCTGCCAGAACAGAACTACCAGCGAACTACAAGTACTTATGTGGTAATCAGCTTATAACAATTTAACAATTGTGGCAAGCATCAGCTTACAACTTATCAATATCTCTTGCTTAGCAACACCACGTTTAAGAATGTCTTTAGGGAAAAGAAGATTCACTTTGGTGCTATTATACACCTGTGATTTCCACACACACACTTCAGGTCATGCTCCAATCCTCCTGAACATCCTTCACCAGAAGGGCAGCCTTCTTGCCACTCTTGTTTCCCCAATCCTTCATTAGCCAAATACTGACAATAATTCTATTTCACTCTGACTCTTCTATGGCTTTGGCAATGTGGGTTTAAACCTGTTCCTTTTATGATCTTCTTCAAACATGGGCAAAACGTTTTACAAACATTTAGATTCTCCTTTGCCCCCTCTTGACTTTGGCAATGGTTATTTTTAATTTGCCTGGTTACAACTCTTGTCTTTGGCAATGGTAGTTCGTATAGGGTTCTCGCATTATTTCCCCTTCTTGTTGCTGGCTTTCAAATTTACCCACATACAGATAATCACACCTGTTTGGTCCGATAATTAAGCTTTTATTATTCCACTTGCTCCTTTCAAAGTCAGTTTTGTTTACACAATCCTTATTGATCTGCTTTCTGTCAGTTCGGTATTCAAAACAACTTATTTTCTTGTATTTCCCACTACGCGTGTTGTTTCCTGCTTTAAAATACCTGTCTGAGCAAGCGGGCAATTACGTGAACTCACTCGTTCCAGCTTGCGTATCCATTCTCCCGCTGCTTCCAGGTCTTCTGTCTCAGCTGCTTCTCGTGGTACGGCAACCAGGTTTGTTCAATCTTCTGCACCCTGTGTCACTCGCACCCAGAGCTTCCTCGGCTCCAAAGGCTCTCTGGTGCTCGCCTGCTAGTGGAGACAGCCTTGCTGTGGGGAAAAATTCCAAACTTCCACTTTCCACTGCAAATCAGGTCTCCAGGGGTAAAGCTTCAGTCTTTTATGCTTCCCATCCTCCGCAAATAAGGCTTTTGGAGGTAAAGACCCTCTCAGGACCGGCAGCTGCACGCCGCTCAACGGTGATCCCGGCATCTTTCTCCTCCAGATTCTGCTCCTGCTGCAACGTGGAGAGTTCACAACTCCTCCACCTATGACTACTGCTCTGCTATTTCTGCTTTTTCTTGGCCTGCACCTGAGGGAGCCTTTTAATCCTCCAATGCTCCGACAGGTATGGGTCATTTCCATTAACAAGCTGCTCTCTGCAGTTTCGTGCCTCTTCGGCCCTCTTCCTTGTCCCAGTACCTTGGGGATTATGGGTCTTGGAGTCTACAATGTAGAAATCAGCCTTTCTAACGGGAATGTTGATTTCATGCTCATTTCTTCACCCAATTATATTCCCTAAAGGAATATAACAAGGATAAACTGAAAAACTTGGCTTTACAGAGAAGTAAAGATCTACAGAGTCTAAATTGGTATTATTTACAGACTTCTCTTTCCTATTCCTTTGGGAGGTAGGGGAGCATCTAGTTTCATGAGCTTCCATGCCTTTAAAAGGGGTTTCAGTTCTCCCAATGCATAAGGGTTTCTGAATGCTTTCACCCACATTAAGATGTTCATCTTGAGAGGTTAAAAGCTCTCTCAGACAACAAGCGATTACAGATTTTGGCATCACTGATATTTCTTCCCTAGAAGAACACCAATACTGCGCCTCAGCCAACAGAATCCTCATGCTCCCCTGGGCTTGTTCTCCTCCCAGGAGATCATGCCGCAGAACACCAGCCCCAAGGTCAGGATCAGAAAGCGCCTGTCTTTCCGTTGCCACCTGGGAGGAGACTTTAGTTGGGGCATTTGTGAGGCCTCTGCAGGATTCCACACATGTGTGTGCAAGCGTGCGTGTGTGGGTGGGTGGCTGGATGTGAATGCACACATGTGAATTGGATGTGCATGTGTGTGCACGTGTGTGGGTGGATGTACATGTGTGTGCACGCACATGCATTGGGTGTGTGCATGCAGACGCGCGCGTGTGCCTGGGCACCCTGAGTGTTTATTTTCACTAATAGATATTTGTATACATGGCCTAGTAATACAAGTGTATATTTTTCAGTATAGCAGTTTGGTGTGTTCTTTTGTGGGGACTATTCTGAATAATTGCACCACCCTCCAACCCTTCCTCCCTCCCGAAATTAAACCAAACTGCTCTGCTACACGACCATAAGTGTTTTGTCTTTCCTTATGGATGACACACTGTTTCACCAGTAGCTTGGCAACAGGTAAATACTTCCAAATATTTTATTACCACCCACCCCTCGAACATGATTGGTCAAAACATTTACAAAGAAATTCCATCTTTTCCAAATGTATTCTTTCTCATTGGTCACTGACAATCTTAACGACCATCTTCAGCTCGTGTTCGAAGTCTACCTTCAGTGGGGATTGGTGTGTGGTAGGTTGTAACATCATGGAACAATGACACATTCAGATACAACATAAATCATTACTGAGTAACAACTGGCTGAGGGCCTTTAACCTTAATAGTGTGCACATGGTTCACTTGAATACCTTAGGAGTACGAGGAAGGCCTCCATAAACAGGTTTTTCTTTGAACTATTGATTGCACTCTCATCTGCCCCAGACTCCTGGCTCATCTTAAGGCATACTAATGTATGCGACCACTCCTCTAGTACATACAGCCTCTAGTTTCAACCTGTAAGAACAATTGACCCCCAGACACCCGTGCCTCATCTTTATTTCCGGCCTAAGGAAATGGTCAACCCCCTCTACGTGACTTCAATGCAATGAGCGAGATTACAGCTGTTCCCTTGCAAAACTGTTAAATCTTAAACCTTTGTCCTGTTCGCAAACTGACTTTTATTAGAAGACGACTCATTCTTTCTTTCAGCAACCCCCACCCTGGCCCAGAAAACCAGAATGCCCATGCTATTTAAAACTCATTGTGCAGCTGCTAACCACAAACTTTGTGTAGTTACTCATTCACCTGCCCTCTGCCTTTGGAAAACCTGGCAAAGTCACTTTTAAAAGTCAAAGTGCATTTTGCAAAAGAGCCCCAACTACTGTGGTTTCCAATTAATTTGTGAGATTCATTAATTCTCCATGTATTTGTATTATTGCGCATGTATGTTTTTGCATTTGGTGGGTTTAACATTTTATCTATTTATCTTTCTGCATGCATGCATGCACGCTAATATATATCAAGTGATATAACACTAAAGTAACATATCCCATCCCTAATTACTTACACTCGATGTATATAAAATTGTAACCTCACCCCCAATTTGTGCCGCCCCCCAGTCATCAATATGGTGTGCACAACATAAACCCTTCATAATCATGGGGACCCTTCCTGACCACCCCAACACTTCAATAGTTGCACAGCCCGCAGAGGGTTGTGTAAACATTTCCCTGACACCTTGTAACAGGAATACAAGGACAAGAAATCACAGCGGTCCATTGCCAGACTCAATTAGCCATAATGGTGTTCAGTGAAATTTGACCAGGGTAATCTTTGCATTTGACCCCCTTTTTATTTTGAAAAGTCAGGGAATGTTATGTTATGTCTGGACGATTTGTACATATATTAAAACAATAACATTCTAGTTCTTATTTTTCAGAAACTCCACAAAGGGACCTCAACTAGAAATGTCATCCTTCTAAAACTAAAAGGATTCTCCTTTCCTTCCAAACTCTAAAAATCGAGTTATTCTAAATACACGTTTAACAATCAGTGTGAAATGTGGACAGGATGATTAACTCTGATGCCATACAGAGCAGAGCAGGGACACACGCTACGAGGATGAAAAACTGCACATTCCGGTCCACCATGCATGAGCCTATTTGCATAGCCACAGTCCTATGCACAATTACAGTGAGTTAAGTTTTCATTGACATATAAATGCATTCCAAACAAGTTTCTTTCCATCTAACACTTTGAGATCTGATGTAAAGTCATCTTGATAAAGGGACCTTGAGGAGACGACCCTTGTTACTCAACAGTTAAACTGGCCAGTCATAAAAGGTATGCTTTTATGAATTCATGTTGTGCCTGCCTTCCCAGAGTTTTTCTGAAGGGAAAGCTCCGCTATTGCCAAAATGCAAATTTGCATATTGGTAGTGCAGCACGTACAAGCATTGAAACCTACTGCAACGCTCCTCAACGGGTTCACTGCATACCTGACAAATTTAAGTACTTTGTGGTGGATTGGAGGGGAAAGAGGAGTGTGGCTGCTAAACAGCAGCCGGGATACAAGTGCTTGTGTGTATTCCTGTGCTCACTCGTAACTCGCTATGCATGATTTGAAAGTTCCAGCCAACGGCTGTGAGCAGGGGCAGTGAACCTGAGCGAGAGGTGGATAGACAATGGGCCGCTTGCGAGTGGGCCCTTACAGTTTCCCCTGTCATGCCTCATGCGAGTTATGACCAATAAACACTTCTCACAGTGTGGGGCTCTTCATAACAATGAGATAACATCAATTGCGTTGAATGCCCAGATACAGTGTTGACACAAGCGTTTCCTTCAATCATATTTCTGTTCCCTCAGTACTTCTCCCCAAGAGGGACAGCTATGCCATGAGGGTCTGCAGTTTGCAGGTAATGGGGATGCTGGCCATTGTTGAAGTCCTGCCTACGGGGATGCAGTGTTTTTCATAAATGATGGAATTCTGGCCATCAATGGCTTCACACAGTTATGGTTCTTGGTATGGAGACATAGTTTGGGTGTTGGGCATAGTGACAGGGGTACTTGAAGTTCTGGTGGTTGTGTACGGGACATGAGTGGGGCAGGGGAACACTTTTGGAATGCCTGAAAGAGGAGCAATGATGCAGGAGATCAGTTGGCTACTGGATGCAGTGCTTAGATTTCTGGGCATGGTTGGGATATCCTGGAAAGATTAGGGTGAGGTACGTGATTTGGGATCTGAGAGAGATGATCAGAAATAGGGGGTGGGGGGTAGGTACAATTGCTCACCTGAACAATCTGAATGTTGGATGAGGAGCAACCAACTTCATCAGAGACATCAATCACAAATCCACCCGTCTCTATGGCCACTAGCTTGACTGGAACCCTGCGTGTGACACCAGTCAGGGGCGCGGTGTTCAGAATCTCTTCCTCCTGCAAAGGAAATGGCCATTGAGGGGCAGTTAGAATTTGTACCACGACCAAAGCATGAAATGCACCCTCTCTCAATGCCTGTTACAAAGTTGCATTGTCTATTGAGAGCAGACAAGCTCCTTGTCACCCTTTGCTCAAATACTCGTCAATGTCGACCCTACCTTGGACAGTGGTATGATGGCCCGGAGGTCCCGCTCTGAGACCAGTATCTCTGAGAAGACCTTCTCGCCTTCAGTTGAATCAACGGAACCAGGGTATTCCACCTGCCAGGTAATGCGACGTGTAGAAACTGGGCCTGTGGCATTCTCCACGCCAAAATCCAAGTACAGGAACTCTGGAAAATCTGCTGCGCTGTATATGAAGGGATGAAAAAGGGGCCATCAATAGCTGCAGTGGAAAAAAAGCTTTAGGAAGAAGTCTGCTTGGTCAATAACCAGTAGGGCCGAGATGTAGTGAGATGAGGGACTTCTCCTTACCTCCAGTCCGGACGGACACCAGGAATCCTACGGCATGTGACCAGGCCAGAGAGGTGCTTGGAGCCCTTGTGCTTCTCCATTTTCACTGTCCAAGCCTCAGGGACAGCAGCACGGGCAAAGATGACGTACAGGCCCCTTTTGAACTTGATCCTATGAGGGTGAAGAGAAAGGTGGAAGAACAGGTCAGTACAAAAGGACAGAGGAAAATGGAAGTCATACGCAAGAATAGACTTGCCATGGAAACCCATGCCTCCTGACGAGCAAGTACAGGACAAACCAGTAAATTGGAAAAGGAAACCAACACTTGTCCAATTCATTTCCACCTCCCACACATTCTCATGAAAAACAATGCTCATTCAAATCGGACAAAGAAGGAAAATTCAGGGAACAGTGTTTTATCAAGTGTGGCGGGACCAGAAGAAGGAGTCAGACTAAGGACATTTGAAGAGTGTTTATTCAAAAGTAAAAGGGAAAATGCCCATCTATCCCATCTCTAAGAGGGCGTTCCCTAACTAGAAAATTGAAATAAGGGTGCTAGTCAGTCGTCCAAAACAAATGTCCATCCTCTGTCCAAAACCTACTTACTACCTAGCCGTATTACATTTAGAAAGCAACAGAAAGTTAAGCCAGCACCTTGTGCGTCAGGCTTAGGCTTCACCTGGCCTAAAGTCACTTGGATCTCTCTCCAAGTAATTGCTCTGGTTTCAAAAAGAAAAGGGTCCATAAAATATCACTAGAAATAAGTGTTCAACTATTATTGAGAAATGTTTTGGGGAAAGTGAAGTTCTTCATGTTTGGTCAAAGTCTTAGGCTTTTTACAGGGGAAATGCTTACTTTATTCCTCCTCCACCAACTTGTTTGCATGTCCTTTACTTAGGATTGGCTTGGGTGAACCCATCAGGTTCACTTCTATTTATGTGTTTTACAATATTCTTTGGTTTTATAGGACCCTCCCGGTCCTGGTAATTCACTTCTTGTGGGTGTTCCCTGGCGTTTGCCAATATTCAATTGTTCAATATTCAACTTTCTAGGGCTCTTGTGGGCCAGTTTGCGTTCCAACTCTTGCTTTCTCATGCCTCCCTCTACCTTCTTGATGTACCTATGAGGGCTGGCATCTTGATTTCTCTCTCCGTAGCAGAAGATTTGTTCCTTCATGTTGATTTGGTCTCTGCATTGGTTCGAGGGCCCGAGACCCACCACGGCTGCAGTGTGGTTACTCCACCAGACGGGACAGCTCTTCCATCCTCATCTTGGTAGCGATTACTCTGCCTCTCTCTGTTAAAACTGATATAATATTGTTTCGTCCTCATTGTATTTGTTGGCCTATGCCCAGTCGCTTTGCGAGGAAATTCGTATTGTAAAATCGTGACCTTAAGTGAATCAAGCCGGGTTAAAGCCGCCATTTTAGTTTATCGTGCAAAGTCACCCTGTGGCCTAAAATGGCCGACCTGTGTTCTCTTGTTCTTGCTTTAACCTCTTCAACCTTTGTAGGAGAGTTAATGTCCAACCTGCCTGCAGGCTACATGTTAGGGTAATGTAGACCTTGTCCTTTGTTGACCTCGGGGATCAGGGGATTACTTGAATCGGCGATGTCAACCTACAAATATACAAGAACAATAACGCTATATAAACACGATATGCGAAACATCTGTGTGACTTGTATTAAAGCAATGTGTAAAGAGTGTAAAGTTAAACCTAGAGAATAATAGTGTGTTAGTAAATGTATTCAAAAGTAAACCGCATGCACGATATATGTAAATTAGGAACAAACCTGGCGCGACCCTAGCCCAGTACATGATTAACTTGTAGGAGGCTGGACATCGTTATAAAGAAACTGTATAAATACGCTGATGTCCAGCTAGCAATTCCTGTTCACTGCTCACATTGAACCCTGCTGGTGGTCTCTGTGATGTACTGATGGCCAAATAGCTATTTGTGTACTTTGTTTTGTAAACTGTACAGAATTGTAATAAAGATTCTGGGAATCTTTACAAGCCTGTGTCGGTGTATTTCTCTTTGCATGGTGTAAAAGCCTCAATATTGTATTTTCTGATTCCACAGATGGCGCCCGAAAAAGGGACCCTCAAGATTGACTTCGACTCGTTAAAGGTTGGCTCGGCTATCGGACCGGGATCGGACGGTGCAAACAAAACGGCCCCTCTGGACGAGAAGTGAATTCCTCGGCGGAACAGCACGATCTGATCCCTGAACGGTGAGCTGTAGCCCGAGACGACGTCTTGACGAGGGTCCATATATCGAGGTGGGTAAATTTGCCGAAATCACCAGACACGTGGGTCCTTAGAATTGTCCTTAGTAACCGGATCGGCCTCCCAGTCCTTTGGTCAGGTGAATCGTGACCCGATTCTTAATTCAACCCTGACAATTTGAATTTGGCGCATTGTACTCGCAAGCACAATTATTTGATCAGGTAACACCAGAACTCTGATATGCCTGGGAAATTGTCTGCCTGCTTCGGGGCATTATTCCGCAGTGACAGACAATCTTTGGAAGATAGCCGTCCCACACCACAGGAGGGGTCGCCGGCATGTACTATGTACTGTAAGAAAGGCTTTGGTAGTATAGCATTTAATGACATTTGGCACAGACAGACCAGACATAACTCTAATCTTCGGTGGCCAACCAATGGTAGCTTTGAAATCCCTCGTATAGAATATCTAGAGTCTGTATTGGTAAAGAAAAAGGCTAGACCTGCAGCATTTGTTATGTTATGTTATGTTATTTTGCATTTATATAGCGCCTTATATACCATTGGTATGGTCTGAAGGCGCTGGTAGGTTGAACGCCCTCGGGAACCGAAGTTCGGGTCAGTAGAGAGAGAAGAGCGAGTCAAAAGTGCGTGTGTGCACCAGGTATGTGTGCAGCTGGTGCGGAATTCAGATGGTAGCTGCTTCTTAGCGGTAGGTGTGGTGGTTGAGAGATCAGCAGTATGTGTTCGCTCTGGCTGGCTTTATCCAGGACGAATGTGGCTGCGTTAGGCCTGAGGAGAACGCCTGGCTGGTGGGTGTGAGACCAGCAGTGTTTACATAGAGTGTTGTGGAGTGAGCGGGAGATGTAGATATGAGAACAGTTATACCGAATGGTGTCATAGTATCTCTGTGTTCTAGTTGAGTGGTGATGTAAGGGAGAGAGTAGGCGTGAGGTGTGTTATGATAAGTACTCTTTCAAAAAGTTCACTGCATTCTAAAACATATTATGTATGTCACGCAGTTCCGAGCGGGCAGGTCCGTTCTATTCATTTTGTTCATTTCAGGCGTTTGGGATTGTACTACACATTCATGCTTGCTTGACTTATTCTTCTCCAGTGTGCCTCACATATGCTCTCATGTGTTCCAGAAGTGTGCACTCCTGTCTTTCTTGTGCGTGCATTCCAGTCTACCCAGCGTAGTTTTAGGGGAAGAGCCAGGTTTTCAGTACTTTGCGGAAGGCCGTTAAGTCTTCAGTTAGGCGGATGTGGGGTGGGAGCGAGTTCCATAGGGTTGGGGCTAGCGTTGAGAATGATGATCCGCCTAACCTGGTTGAGTTTGTCTTAGGTATTACTAGGAGGCCGGCTGAGCTTGATCTTAGGGTGCGAGTGGGGTGATAAGGTATTAGCTTGTCTTGAAGATATTGCGGTCCGGTTTTATGTAGTGCTCGATGGGAGAGGCATAAGGTTTTGAAAGCTACCCTACGGGCTACTGGAAGCCAGTGCAATGTCTTAAGGGCTGGGGATACGTGGTCTCTTGGACCGAGCGCGAGTAGCATTTTGGCTGCCGCGTTTTGTGCTCTTTGGAGTTTGTTTAGTTGGTAGGCATGAATTCCGAGGTATAGGGAGTTACCGTAGTCCAGTCTTGATATGACAATTGATTGGACCGCGGAGACTCTGTTGGGGAATGAGAGATATGGAAGGATGCGCCTAAGATTTTTGAGGTGGTAGTGGCAGGATTTTGAGACATTGTTGACTTGGCGCGAGAGTGTTAGGTCGGAGTCTAGGGTGCATCCAAGATTTTTCACTGTGTTGGAGGGTGTCGGTGAGTTGCCCATGGCGGGAGGCCAGGGTATTGGGTGCGGAAGAAGATCTAGATTGCCGCAAATCATGATTTCTGTTTTGGAGGGGTTTAGTAGGAGGTGGCTTTGGGTCATCCAGAGTTCTATGTTAAGGAGGCAGGATGCCAGGTCGGGTCGGGAGTCGGGTTTCGAGTTCAGGATTTTTAGAATTAGTTGAGTGTCGTCGGCGTAGTTGTAACACAGGATGTTGTGTGCACGAATTATTGGTGGGAGGGTGATCAGGTAAAGATTGAACAGGAGGGCGGATAGACATGCTCCCTGAGGGACTCCCGTGTCGACAGGTCGGGGTTGTGAGGTAAAGCTGGAGAGTGTCGTTATTTGGTGCCTGTCTTTGAGGAATGAAGCTATCCATTTAAGGGCGGTTCCGCGGATTCCTATGGAGTGGAGTCGGTCTAGGAGGATTGAGTGATTGATCGTGTCAAAGGCGGCCGATAGGTCGAGGAGGATTAGTGCGGCGCATCCGGCGGAGTCTGCTGTCATTTTAAGGTCATCCCAGATCGAGGTTAGGGTGGTTTCAGTTCCGTGGCGTGATCTGAAACCTGATTGGGCTGGGTCTAGGAGGTTGTTGGTTTCGACAAAGGAGTTTAGTTGGGAGTAGGCGGTTCGGTCAATGAGTTTGGCAAGGAACCTAGTGTTTGAGATTGGGCGGTAGTTTTTGGGCTCGAGTGGATCGAGCAATGGTTTTTTAATTAGAGGTTTGACGTGTACCGTTTTGAATGCGTCGGGGAAGGTACCGGAGGAGAGGGAGGAATTTATGATAGATCTTGCGTATTCTCCTGCGCAGGTTGAGGCAAAGATTTCTTTAAGGGTTGTGGCTGGGCAGGGGTCCAGTGGTGAACCAGAAGGTTTGTGGGCAGATAGCAGTTTGAGAAACTGTTCTGGCGATATTGGACTAAAGGATTCAAACGTTGGTTGCGTGGATGTTACGGTTGCAGGGCTGGGCGGTATGGGCGGAGGATTGCTCGGTGGCTGAAGTTGAGCCATCTTGGTGTTTAGAGTTTTTGTTCTTTCGATAGCCGTGTTGTGAAAGTGGAGGGAGAGTGAGTCGCACAGCGATTGTGTGGCGGTTGGGCTGGTTGTATTGCAAGCAGGGTTGGTGGATTCTGAGATGATTTTGTGGAGTTCTTTGCTTGGGTTTTTGCAGTTTAGGATTCGGGTGTTGTAGTGGGCTTTTTTTGCTTTCCGGATTTCGGACTTATATTGATAGAGGTGACGGGCCAAGGTGGTCCTGTTTTCGTGGGTTTTCTCTTTCTGCCATTTGCGTTCTAGGCATTTGTAAAGTCGTTTAGTGGTCTTCAGCTCGGGAGTGAACCATCTGGGGAAAGGGGCGCAGCGGGTTGATGGTTTGCATGGGGGGGTGAGTCGCAAAAGAGGTGCGTTGAGCCATGAGTCAAAGGCCTCAGGGGTTAAATTGTTGTCGGGAAGGCAGGTCGGTGGTGGAGATTGGAGGAGTGCCTCGGCTAAGTCCGGGGTGATCGTTAATTTTTTCCAGCATTTGCGTAAGATTGGAGGTTCGGGTGCAAGTACGGGAATGGGGTCAGGTGAGTGGATGGTGAACGAGAGAATGAAGTGATCTGACCAGATGATTGGGGTTGGGGGCTTTAAATGAATCAGGGTGTTGGAGCTAAAGATGGCATCGAGGGTGTGTCCTTTGTAATGGGTAGGACCGTTTATGTGGGGTTGGAGATTAATTGCATCTAAACCGTCAACCAGGGAGTGTGTCATAGGGTTGGTGGGGATGTCGAGCCATATGTTGAAGTCACCAAGGAGGGTGAGGTTGGAGTGGTTTAGTTGCATGGTGGCGATTGAGTCGCAAAGGTTGTTTGCGAATTGTCTATCGTAACCAGGGGGCCTGTAGATTATTAAGAAACTGTGAGAGAGCGATGGGGAGAGGGAAAGTTTAACGAGGAGAGATTCGTAGGAAGGGATGGAGGGTTGGTTGTCGATGATCGAGGCGCGGAAGAGAGATTTGAAGACGAATGCTACCCCGCCTCCTCTGGATGGACGGTTCAGTGGGATGAGGGAGTAGTCAGGGGGAAAGGCTTCACTAGCGATTGGGTTGAAGTCATTGGAGAACCAAGTTTCGGTTATGAAAACTAGGTCTGGTTTGACAGATGTGAGGAGGTCATAGATGCAGTGTCTGTTTTTTGCTACGGAACGGGCGTTAAAAAGGATACAGTTCACATCGGCAGGCAATTTAGGTGTGGGTGCTGGACCGGGGTGTGGCGGTGGCGGAGAGGGCTGAGGAGGGGGGTTAAAGTCGGTGATGCTAGAAGGGAATAGTGGGCGGGCTGAAAACTTGGCAGGTTCCTGGCGGGGCTGAGTGACTTGGTGTGATAAGATGATTGGATTTGGGTTGGGTGATTTGGGGAGGGGGTGTGGGCGGGGGGGAGTTTCAGTTGCAGTTGATGAGAAATCGAGGGAGAGGGGTTTCAGGAAGGGGGAGGCCACGGGGGAAGGCGGAGAATGCGGGTGAGAGGGGGTGGGTCGGGACAGGGGAGGTGAGGAGTGCTGAATGATTGAGGGGGACCAGGCGCGTTTCCTCTTTGACGCATTACACAGTTGGAAAACAGAAGCTTTGCAGCAACAAAAGAGTAGAGAGAAACATATGCGTCGACATATGACAAGTGTCGAAAAGGCACGGTTATATGATCAAAATAAACAATTGGAGTCAGAGCGTTTCAATTAGGCATTCAAAAAATGTACCCTTCAAAAGATTTTCATACATCAGATGAATTGATTAATAAACTTTTGCATGAACGAAGGCCCGATGCCTCTGCGCCACCCCCGAACGTCCCTCCTCCTGGCGCTTTGCCCCTTCCTGTTGTTATTCCTCCTCCTATAGTTCCTCCGGTCCTCCCTGTTGGTCTTCCTGTTGTTCTTCCAGCCGTCGCTCCTTGGCCTCCCCCCTTGCCTCCACCTGCTGATATTCAGAATGTGCCTACTCTTCCTCTTCCAAGTGATTCCGCATCGCTTGTAGTTTCTCCTTGACGTGAATTAAAAGGTGAGGAAGCACGAATTTGTACAAAGGATGCGATAAGATGGATTTCGGATATGTCGATAACTCCAGATGAAGTATATGACACATATAGTCAGTATACGTTAGAAATGCAAAAGAAAGTGATACAGGTTATGGTAGAATACCTGCAGAATGAGTGTGTAAAAAGAAAGATTTGTTGTCCCGCAGAATTGATGAGTGTTTATAAGAGAGCCTTTTTGATGGATACCTCTTCGACTGCCTTAGCGCTTGATTTGGCTCTGTTGCTTAGTAAGCGTTCAGAGCTGCCTACTTCTCAATTGCCTATGAGAGAGGTCCCTCCGACATTTGTCCCGAAAGTTGAGATTGCGGCCAATGCTGCACAAGGAATACTCGCGGTGGATATTCCTGCACATTACGTATCGCAGTTTGTTCACGTCCCGTTCTCAAGACAGGAAGTGAACACTATAAAGCAATCTATTCCTGATATAAGAAAGAATCCGACAGGGTTCTATAAAGAAACAGAGTCGGTCTTACAATCATCGGTGTTCACCTCAAGTGATATTGATTTATTATTTCCCGTGCTCCTTCCAGTTGATTTGTGGAAACAGATTAGGAATGTAGATGATGTACCTGGGTTAGGAGATACACGGGATAACATGGTGAGGCTCGACAGAGAAAGACCAGCTGGCGAGCGACCTCCTCAAGTGATATTAACTTTGCCTGATAGGATTATTGTAAAATTAAAAACTATAGTTCCTGAAAAAAGAATCATTTGGGACAAGCTTATGGCCTGTGTCCAAGGAAAGTCTGAGGGTGCAACCGATTTTTTCAATCGGTTTGAACAGGTATTTTCAGATTTCAGTGGACAAGACTTAGGCACAGAGTCAGGGAAAAGGCTGTTTGTTGACAAATTTGTATGTGGATTGCTGCCTGACATCCAGTTACAGATTATGTCCTCCTAAAGCGCTTGGCAGGCGAAGTCTCAATCAGAAGTACTGCACATGGCTCAGTACTATGAAAACCGTGTCAATAATGAAAAGGAAAAACTTGAGAAAAAAAAGGGTGACTTAAAAACAAAAGTCCTATTACAACAGATTGTTAGAAACCCTAGAGGAGTAATCAATTCAGAGGTCAGTACGTTCCACAGGGAAGTACGCCCCTGGCTCCGGTAAACATTAACCAGTGTGCCTATTGTCGACAGGAAGGTCACTGGCGCGCACAATGTCCGACCTTGCAGCAAAGGTCATTTGGGAACATGGGCAGACGATCCAGAGGTCGCCCAGGTGCAGGGAGCCCTGGCAGAGGTCAGTTTGCACCAGAATCACAGCAACCTCCTTCACAGGATAGACAAGACAAGTATCGAGTGTGGATAATAGAAACATTTTGATCACCCTTCTGCCGCATACCTCTCTGAAGAGCTTCCTTTTGACGACATTCTGTTTCGCTAGGATTGCCCGAAGCAGGATTTGGAACCGACGCCTATTCCCGTTCATCAGAAAGGTCCCTACGTTGAGATGGCGGTGGGAAATAGGAAGCATCTATTTTTAGTAGATACGGGAGCACAGAAATGTTCCATTGACCATTCACGGGTTCCAAAAATTCCCCTGTCAGGGCAGTCCAACGTTTCCGTAGGATTTTCAGGCACACCTGTAGTTGTCCGGTCTCTTTGCCGGTACCGATAACACTGGGTCCCTTCACGGAGCAGTGTCCATTTCTACTTACTACAAACTGTGGGGAGAATTTGCTGGGGCTAAATTTGTTGAAGGAATTGCATGTAGTAATACATTGTTCCCCGGACGGAGTTCAGTTAACAATTTCACCTCAGCAATCACTCGCCTCTCAGTTTTTGACTCGACCTTTACCGCCAGAATTCAGTAATATTCCAGAATGCTTATGGGCAATTGATGATGATGATGTGGGCATTCTTCAAATTGAACCTGTTAAAATTATTCTGATACATGGAGTAAAATTGCCTCGCATCCCGCAATATATGATCTCAGTTGAAGGCGAACAGGCTTTAAAATGTATAGTCTCACATTTTTGTACATCGTGGAGTAATTGAGGAAATTACTGGTAGTTTGTGTAACAGCCTGATTTTGTCAGTATACAAAAAAAGTTGATAATGTGATTCCCTTTCGGTTTATAATTGATTTGCGTGCTATTAACAAAATTGTGGCTCCTCAATTTCCTATTGTACCTGATGTTACAACAATACTAACCATGATTCCGGCTTCTGCCACTCACTTTAGCGTTGTTGACCTCAAAAATGTGTTTTTCAGTATTCCCATACACAAGGATAGCAGGTATTTGTTTGCGCTTACCCTAGGTGGACGCTCATTCACATTCACTCGTGCACCACAAGGGTAACTGAAAGTCCAAGTATTTATAGTAGGGCGTTAAAAGAGCAGCTTGATACCCTCGAGTTGCCTACTACTTGCACGTTACTACAGTATGTAGATGATCTCCTCTTGGCTGCCGATTCTGAGAGTGCCTGTAAAGAAGGCACAGTGTTGTTGCTTTGTCATCTAGCAAAACATGGCCACAAAGCTTCACTCAAGAAATTCCAATATTGTTGTCAGGAGGTCGCCCATTTAGGCTATCTCCTGTCAAAGGAGGGAAGAAGGTTGACACCTGAACGAATAAAAACTATTTCTGGCATGTCTGTCCCAAATACGCAGAAGGAAGTTAGAGCCCTGATGGGTATGGCTTCTTACTGTAGATTGTGTATCCCTAACTTTTCGTTAAAGATTAAACCAATGTTGGCTTTGACAAAGAAGGGCATTTCTTGCCATGGACTTTGGCACACCAGACAGCATTTGACTTGCTCAAAACCGTGCTGTGTTCGGCACCGGTTTTAGGAACTCCAAATTATGAAAAGGCCTTCGTGTTGTATGTGCATGAACGTGATGGATGTGCTTTGGCTGTGTTAACGCAGGAACATGGAGGGAAGAATAGGCTGTGCGGCTATTTCTCATCCATCCTTGATCCTGTTGCATGCGCTTTGCTGAGATGTTTGAGAGCTGTTGCTGCTGCTGCGTCCGTAAAACAGAGCGAGGGAATGGTCCTGGGTCATGCGTTAACCCTAATGGTACCTCACTCTGTAGATATTTTATTGAATAGGACTCAAACGCAACACCTCACTTCCGCACGATTGACAAGATACGAATTGATCTTGTTTGCTCCCCACATTCAAATTCAGAGGTGTTGTGTATTAAATCCGGCTGAACTTTTACCTGTCCCGCAAGATACTGTTGATGGTGACGATATGTCACACAATTGCCTTTATACGACAGAACAAGAGACTAAAGGTAGAATCAATTTGAAAGACAAGCCTTTGAATAACCCACAACGAGAGCTATTTTGTGATGGCTCTTGTTTTAAACTTCCGAATGGTACATCCACGGCTGCTTATGCCGTCACTACTTTAAGCACGATTGTGGAAACCAAAAGAATTATGCATAATTCCGCGCAGGCCGCAGAAATTATAGCGTTAACTCGAGCTTGTGAACTTTCTGAAGGGCTTACAGTAAATATATATACCAACAGTCAGTATGCTTTTGGGGTGGTTCACAACTTCGGTAGACTTTGGAAAGAACGAAGTTTCTTGACCTCAGATGGCGCGAAAATTCAGCATGGCACTTTAATAGTGCAATTACTTTCAGAGATCGCACTCCCTGTTCAGTTAGCCATTATAAAATGTGCAGCACATCAAAACGTTACAGATGATATAGGAAAAGGGAATGCTTTCGCTGATCAGATAGCTAAGCAAACTGCCACTGATTTTAGTTCAGAAATGTATGCTGTAAGAGAAACTGTAAATATTTGCACTTTTGGTGAAAGTATCGATTCTGTAAAAGACATTCAAGCAGATGCTACTAAAGAGGAAACCAAGAAATGGGCCGAGGGTGCAGGAAGATTGGATGATGATGGGTGTTGGGTGGACAATGTTGAAGGACAATGGTTACTCCCTGACGCCTACATTACAATGATGGTCATTATGGCTCATGGTCCGACACATGTCTGCGCGCGTAAATGGACTAAAATGTTACACAGTGTATGGGCCAATGATAACATTTTCAAAATTGCGGAGCGCTTTGTCCAAGGGTGCATGGTCTGCTTGCAGCACAATGTAGGAAAAGGTACCTCGAATCCTAGAGGAAGTTTCGCTCCACCTTCTTTTCCATTTGAGGTTATCCACTTTGATTTTATTGAGATGGAACGTTGCAACAATCTTAAATATGTGTTGGTTGTCATTTGTGCATTTAGCAAGTGGGTTGAGGCCTTCCCTGTTAGAGATGCAACGGCCATAACCATGGCAAAAACTCTGTTGAAAGAGTTTTTTCCTAGGTTTGGGCTGCCGAGAGTCATCTGGTCGGATAATGGGCCACACTTTATCGCTGCTGAAATCCTACAAATATGCAAAGGATTGCAGATTGATAAACGGTTCCATTCGGCCAGACATGCCCACAATGCCGGATTAGTGGAAAGGCACAACGGCATTATAAAGAACAAGCTCGCTAAGACGTGTGCCGGCACCAAGTTAAAGTGGCCGGACGCCTTACTGATCGTGTTGTTGTCGATGAGAACAACCCCTCAAACTAAGACTGGGCTCTCTCCCTTTGAGGTGGTGATGGGGAGGCCTGCTAATATTTGGGGTATGCCAAAATGTCGCTCATTGCGGGATGTAGAGAATGTGCTTCTTTCAGATTACTGTAACCAGTTGACTAAAAATCTGTTTTCAATTTATCACCAGGTGCGAGAGGCATTACCTGTACGTTATGAGGGTCCTGGTCACAATCTACGACCGGGAGACTGGATCCTCACGAATGTTTGAGAGGTCGTCTTGCCTTGTACCTCAGTGGAGGGGTCCCTACCAGGTCCTGCTAGTCACCCAGACTGCTGTGCGGTTAGCGGGTCGTAAGAACTGGATCCACGCGACACACACCAAACAGATCCCGCAGCCCGTGCCATACGATACAGAAGACGCAGAATCCCTTTCCACTGCTCTAACCAATGTGCCCGAAACAGCAACAACTGACAAGAGAGTATCGGAGACCGTTCCAGAATTCGTAAGGCCAGACAAAACGGCCATCTTGTCTCCGCACTCTCCAACAGTCGTACTTCCGGATCAATCATTTTTTGATCCCATTTCCGTTCACTCGCCACCTCCAGTGGGAACTGACGACATATTGTTATCTGATCCTTCGGCACCAGAAATTGTGAAACATAATTTACGTCCAAGCAAATAGACGTACAGCACGGTTTGACTGTGCGATTGAGGAAACCATTTCAGGGCTTGCCTTTTGGCCCGACTGTACGAAAGGATTCTGTTGGCTAAGGGTTGTGGGAAAGACATTAAGAAGAGCCGCGACTGGAGTCGCCAGCAAACGAACAATTGGTGTTTTTTCGATTGAAGACTACGATGCCTGCACCCGCTACCGCTCGTACCGAACTTTTAGATAAATATGTGACTAGCAGAGACAATGATCAAGCATGTAATGGGACCCCCAAAGTGTATTGTTGCCTTTTTGTAATAACTGGGTTTTTAGTAACTATTGGTTTTGGGTTATGGTATCTGGAGGAAGCATATCCGCTAGAGGACGTTTTACCTGTTGAAAATGTATCTGTTTTCCCCACTCCTTCCGTGCAATTGCATACCTTGTCGCCTAGAGATTCTTCGCATAGACGGAATTATCATAATAATACTCTTTTGTTAATAATGAATGCCACTCATGCAATTTTGAATAAGACCAACTGCTGGATCTGCTCACATCTAACGTAACATGTGTTATAAGGGGCTAGGTTGGTATATTCATCCTTTACCATTGACAACTGCTTGTTATGCTTCTCTTAGAGCACTATTCTTTGGCCAATGGAATGACATCGTCTCAGGGACCTTTGATGGTACAAATTTGAATAGTTTTGAAAAACGTGTTTTGATGCCCCTGGGATGCTTGCTTTTTGCAAACAGGAGTAAGCCAAACGTTTCTTCTGTTAGGCCCTCTGATAGATTGTCTCGTCCTTTTCAGTCTTTGATCTCTTTCAAAATGGCTCCTATAGGCAATAAGTATGCAACGCCTCCATCTTATTCTGTTAACCATAGCCCTGATTCAGTATCCTTCTGCATACAGAGGAATGGAACACGGTCAATGGGTAATTTTAGAAAATGCGCCAATTTGACTAGTGAGAACAGACCTCTGTATGTAAGTGAACCTGTCTATTTTGTTTGCGGTTATGTGGCATTTCCATGGTTGCCCAGGGATTGGCAAGGAACCGGTTATTGAGGGATTCTATTACCTGGGTTATTTATTGCCAGTACTGCAGAAATTTCGAAGACTCGTCCACGACGAGGTGTGAAGGGGGATACTCCAGCGCAAAATCTAGGAGACATGAAATCCTTTGTGCCATTTTTTGGGCAAATTACGAATTCAGAAGATATCAGGGGACTAGCGAGAGTATTGGAGAGAACCATCAACCGGACCACTGACATACTCTATAATATGACGTTAGAACAGAAAGCAATAAGATTAGTAGCTCTTCAGAACCGGATGGCATTAGATGTCATTCTGCCAGAGTGTGGAGGAGTATGTAAATTAGTGGGGTCCGCTTGCTGCGTTTATGTAAAAGACTCCTCTCCAACGATCTTTAGGGCTATCCAAAATCTATATGTTCTTAGTTCAGAAGTGCATGTTCCTGAGGGAAACTGGAAACTTAGTGCATGGTTTTGGGACCTCCTACGGTCGTGGGGATGGAAGTTGTTTTCGGCCCTGCTGATTATCTTGGGAAGTTTTCTGTTCCTTTGTTGTTGTATACAGTGTCTCCCTGGTATATGTTCAGTATTAGGGGGGTGTTGCGCGCAAGCAACAAGTGTATTAGGGCATATAATATACACCCCAGATAAGGTTTCCAAGGAGTATGTGTTGAAATAAACTAGTGTCTGATCTAATGGCAATAGATATGTCTGACAATGATTCAGGGTGTATAGACGTTGAAATGTGGAGTTAGTCGCAAAGTGATAGAAGGTAGTTTAGCACTTGGCATAGGCCAAAAGGAGGGTTTGTTAAAATGGATATAATATTGTTTGGTCCTCATTGTATTTGTTGGCCTATGCCCAGTTGCTTTGCGAGGAAATTGGTAAGGTCGTGACCTTAAGTGAATCAAGCCTCCATTTTAGGTTAAAGCCGCCATTTTAGTTTATCGTGCAAAGTCACCCTGTGGCCTAAAATGGCCGACCTGTGTTCTCTTGCTCTTGCTCTTGCTTTAACCTCTTCAACCTCTGCAGGAGAGTTAATGTCCAACCTGCCTGCAGGCTACATGTTAGGGTCATGTAGACCTTGTCCTTTGTTGACCTCTGGATCAGGAGATTACTTGAACCGGCAATGTTAACCTACAAGTATACAAGAACAATAACGCTATATAAACACGATATGCGAAACATCTGTTTGACTTGTATTAAAGCAATGTGTAAAGTGTGTAAAGTTAAACCTAGAGAATAATAGTGTTTGTTAGTAAATGTATTAAAAAGTAAACCGCATGCACGAGATATGTAAATTAGGAACGAACCTGGTGCGACCCTAGCCCAGTACATGATTAGCTTGTAGGAGGCTGGACATCGTTATAAAGAAAGTGTATAAATACACTGATGTCCAGCTAGCAATTCCTGTTCACTGCTCACATTGAACCCTGCTGGTGGTCTCTGATGTACTGACGGCCAAATAGCTATTTGTGTACTTTGTTTTGTAAACTGTACAGAATTGTAATAAAGATTCTGGGAATCTTTACAAGCCTGTGTCAGTGTATTTCTCTTTGCATGGTGTAAAAGCCCCAATATTGTATTTTCTGATTCCACATCTTGTTGCCGGCCTTCCGGCGTCCCTTTTTGCTTGCTAAGCTCAACAACACTGTTGGTTCAACAGTGCGGCTCAGCTCCACCCCTCCAGGATGTCCTTACGTCAGAGGCTTGCCTCTGTGTGTGCTTCTCTCCTTCTCCTTTAGGTTTCCTCGTCATTTTAAGTTTGCTACCGTGTTCCAAAGGGGTGTGAGGGAAATCCAGAATTACCTAAGCCAATGAGATGGAAACAATGTTGCTGTTCATGAAGGGTAATACAGCAGTAACAGCAGGCTTTTCAGTTTCCATGTAGGTGGAAAAACACTGTCCAACAGGGAGCTCCTTGTGGGAATAGGAGTCCTTGTCCCATAGAGGGGAGCCGCTCCCAGTGAGATCCCACTTAGTACGACGCCTAGGGAGGGTCTTGCTTAGCGGGTTCACCTCCCTAGCATCAAAGTGGATGGCTGTCCATGGTGAGAAGGGACCAATAGTCCAGATTTGCCACACAAGCATCATTAAAACACAGCAGTCTGTCTCCAACACAGCATCCACAGACAGCAGATAACTTAACTTCTAATAAAATTGAATATGTTTCCTGTCACTCAAGAGGTTGTATTAAAGAGCACATACCCGAAAGCAGCAGGGGCATGGTGGATTGTACTTGGGTTGAAGAAGGGAGGATGGGGAGGGTTCATGGTGGCTGAGTGTTAGGTTGGCAAGTAAGAGATATAGGGGGTCATTACGAGTATGGCGGTAGGGGATTAACGGCACCGTTAAGGATGGCAGTGTTGTTAAGCCCCTATGCCATATTCCGAGGTCCCTTAGCGGGTCCCAGCAGGAACGGCTTGTCTGACCAGCCGTTCTTAGCGGGACCCGTTAAGGGACCATGGAGCGGGCCTGTTATTTGCTCCTTCCCTATTCCCATTGAGCCATATGGGGGCTCAAATGGGAATGAGGAATGGTTTTGTGAATGGGGACTTACCGGGTCCTCCAAGGTTGGAATGACCTGGTAAGTCCCCATTCAGAGAGACCGGACCCGGACCCGGGTTTGGATGCAGCCATGGCACTAATAGCGCCATGGCTGCCTCCAAACTCGTAATGACCCCCATAGTTGTCAAATGAGTTTAGGACATACTGTAAAAGGCTTTGAAAATATCTAGAAGGTATTTAGACTAGAGAAAAGTCCTGCAGGAAGACAGCAACAGTATATAGTCAATAGGTGGAGGTAGGAGAGGAGCAAGGGGAGTTAGCAAGAGTTTGGTTAATGAAGTGCAGTACTTTATTTGGGGTATAAGTGAATAAAGGAGTCTCGTAGCGAGACTGGTGCAGTAGTTCTGCTTGCTAAGAGTGGAAAGCAAAGATTCGGTAAATAATCAGTGAGATGGGACTGGTTGTTCAACAGTTTGATGCACACCACAGGGGCATTGGAGGGCATGAAAAGGATGAGTTTAAAGGTGTCATTGAAAAGGAACCCAAATGAGTCTTCGGGCAAGGGGCAGGAAATGGGAGAGGAGACGTGGCATTGGTCATGAAGCTGGGAGGTGGATATCCGAGTTGAGCGTAAAGCATTAAAGTGCCATTCAGTGGCAGAAATCCAAGTGGAGATAAGGGAGGACAGTTCAGGTTTCAAGGAGTGGAAGGATAAGGCGGCTCGAGTGTTAGAAGTGAATAGGTAGCACGAGAAGCCAAAAGGGTAATGAGGACAGGAAAGGGCCAGGGATGGATGCTTTGGGGACTCCTACTAGGAGCGCGGTGATAGAGGAGGTGTCTCTGATGCACAAGATGAAAAGGAGCAGCCAGAGAGGATCTAGGCAAGAGACTTGCCCTAGGGGCCTAGCTCCCAGAAAAAGATAAGAAAAGAAAGATTGGCCATGTCAAAGGGGAGCTGAAAAATGGAGGATAAAGATGAAAAGGTTTGGAGTGGTGAGCAGATGTAAAGAGGTTGGAATCACCGGTGAGAGCATTTTCACTGGGGCGACACTTACAGAACCAAAATTGAAGGAATTTGAGAGGTTTGATCTCCAGGTAGATGGCGATAGAAATTATACAGTTGAACAGCTCTGTGTTAGGTTGCCACCTGTTCCCTGCCATCTTTGCTGCCCACCAATCATCACTCCCATAACACCTTTTTCCGATTCGTGAGGGCATTTCTACATAATTCCACTTCCCCTCATGGTTTTTGTCTTCCTCTTTTTTGTTATTGGCCGGGGAGGTCACACCCTGAAACGCAACGTATGGCACGACGCCCTCTCTCCCCTTTCTTTCCCTTGGGGTGTAGTCCCATTTTCTTGGATTACCTTTCTTCAAGGTGTGGAGTTGGCCCCTCTAGCAGGTATCGAAAGGATGCCCGGGGGCCCTCCGGCTTAGTGAACCACTTAATAGAAAATATAAGCAGTTCTAGTATTTGGGGAGGACCAGCAACATTATTGTTACTCAAGGGAGGCTCAGCATACTAAAGTATAGAAAGCACTGACACATACCCTCTCAATCCCTAGGCTGCAGCCCATGTGACACACCCACCACAACACTACCCACTTCCCTGCTGTCGCCCATCTTTTGTGATCTGCAAGGACTGCACCCAGCTACTGAGCTCCTTCCTGCCAGCACTGCACACGTATGTGTACCCTTCACTGCAGCTCAGCATGCAATATCCTTTTGTATGTCGGGACTCTGGCTGAGCAGCATGTCCTGTGCCCTCTGTTTTGAGAGAGCACTTTACAAAGTGGTCATATGACATGTAATTGGGTAGAACACCGTATATCACAAACCTTTCAAGTGGTAAGGGAGAGTAGCCGATCGCTTGCTGCATTGGTAGGGTGATCAGTCGTTACTTTAAGAAGGACAGCAGAGGTGGTGCTAAGGAGGAGAGGGTTTGAGGGGTTATAGACCTGGGTCTTTTGGTTGTAGTCCTGGATAGAAGCTCAGGGGCTATAACCAAAAGGTTAGCTAGCCCCGAATCCCAACAGTCCAGATGTCAGCATAGCCCCAGGTCTTTTCCAGACTTAGCAATACCCCTGGTGCACAGCATCCCTGTAGTAAGCTTGGATGATCCCAGAAGCACGTGACATGTTAAAGTGAAAAAAGTGGAGATGGTTAGCAGCCCAAAGAATGGGTTCCAGTTCAGCTGGGGTGAGAGGGAAAGAGTCAATAAATGAGACTTTGAGAAGTAGCTGGGAAAGGAAGGCAAGAGGGGCAGTCCATGTGCCACTGTTGGACAATTTGCACGAGTGATAGTAGGATAAGTCATCAGGTGAGAGATAGGAGAAGAATGAGGAAGGTGAAGGGAGGCCAGCGTGCCTTTACAGGACAGAAGAACTTGCAAGGATGCCAGAGGAAACCTTTGGAGTTTCTTGCAGTAGATTGGGCAAGAAATGATTACTTGTTGAAAGCAATGAAAGCCAGATACCAGACCTTAGGTCACTGAAGCAGTTAGTGTTGCGGGCATCCTAAACCAACAGATTAGAGGCCAGATCCTGGGCAGAGTGGGTGAAACAGGAGTTCTAGGATGTACTGAATTAAAGTATAGAAAGGACAGTTCAAGCGAGTTGGTTTGGGTGGAGAGGGAGAAGAGCGGTTGAAGGAAAGCCCTGATTTGGGCCTGATAAAGAGCTATTGAGTTGGGGTAAAATCTACATTTAGCGAGAGGGATGAAACAGGTTGTAAAGGAAGGGAGAGTGACAGAAGTATAGTAAGGGGTGGCCAGAGGGAGACATCCAAGAGAATTGCACGATAGCTAAGAAACGAAGAAAGAAAGGGTTGGCCGAGATTCCCTGGATGTGAATTGGTTGATTGTGGATGGGAACAAGAGTGGTCAGAAGAGGAATTCCAGGTAAAAGTGGCGGGCATTGGACATGTTTGGGAAGTTGAAGTCACCCATGAGTACAGTGGGCACCTTTCTGGGCAGACATTTAAGAAGATGTCGGCCAAGATCAGGGAAGGAGACAAGAGTGCCAGGTGATTGATAGAGGGTGATTATAGTTAATGGGTGAGGTTGAAGGAGTTGAACACAACGTGTTCCAAGTCAGTAGGGGTTGAGCATGGAGGGACTATTGGGCAGGTGGGGTGCCTTTGTTCCTCATTATCCCGACTCCGCTGCCACGCGTCACAAGGAGAGTATGAGAGAACATGGCTGAGTTTGTGGAGGGGGACACGAGCAGCATTCTAGTGAGCGAAATCCAGGTCTTAGTGGCAGTCATCACTTGCTGAGCTGTCCAAGCCGGTCTCGTGGTCTTAGTCGATTCGCTGCCATTTATCCGCAGCTCGTCTCATCGCGGCTTGGTCTAAGCAGGACTATGTTTCACCTCTTCTTCAGGAGTTCCTTGGGCTTTTCCTGCAGGCAAGTTCGATTTTCGAACCAGGAGAATGCAGCTCTTTTGAGACCAGAGAGACTGTTTTTTTTTCAAATACATTATTACTCTGGTGTGGTCAGAACACCCCACAGAGTAAGTGAGCTGCTTTCCCTCTCCTAATTTGAAGCAAAACTTCACATGGCCAAACAGAACGTTTTGCCACAGAGCAACACCTCAAACATGCCGATGGAAGCTCTCTGCCCATGGAGGAGGAATGTGGAACTCTCTGGCGTGCCAAGATAAGGCACCACACCATGAATTAAGGTAAAAGAAGCTCCCCAACCGCTCGGCATATGATAGAGATATACGTGGCTCCCCTATAGTTCTGGGTGTCATTTTCAGCACAAGAGGCACTCTGACACCAAAGAACATGCTTGATAATGAAGACAATTGCCATGCAAAGAGACCCTTCAACAAACGGGAACACAACAGCACAAAAGCCCAACCACTCCAGAAGCAAATAACGAAGCATGTGAGGCACGTGATCCCCAGAAAGAGATGAAGAGATCCCGCCAACACGTGCAGAAATGGAGTATGCCCAGCACAAAGCGAGATGAGGAAGAAGCTTTCGCCCACTGCATTTCCAGGTGAGATGCCAGCTCAACAATGCACTTCCATCCAGCTTTCCCCATTAAAGGATTGCAGCCATAGTTTTATTTCAGGATCAAACCAAGCAAATCAGCAGGTAATGCTGGGCCGAGCCGATAAAAAAGTGAAACTAGCTACTGAAGATTGCAAGATAAGCGCTCTTCCTCCCATGAAAAATGTAATCCCTAAGACCAACCTCCAGGTCTATGGAGTATAGGAACACATTCACTTCTAGGCAATAGATGGGGGCTTGGGGAAGTGCACCCCACATGTGCAGATGCCCGCCTCCAACGGACAATGTAATCTACTCTCTCAATACCCAAAACTCAACCGAACCAGTGATGCCAAACCCAATCTCAACAGGAAAGTACAATCCTGCATATATGAATACCAAAACAAGGGCAATCCTTGAAATACCGAAATGGGTGGGTTACAAAAGTAGAAGAAACACAAATATCCTCAAAGAGCTGCAATGGCTACACCTTCCGTCACACATGTTCAAGACAACTGCACTAACCAGTCACAACCAAACTCACACTCTTCCCATCAGAGAAACTCCCCAACTCTGGAGACCAAATCAGCATCAGAAGACAGCATCCGCAGAATGAAAACCAAGAACTGCGAGAGGGGAACAAAACGCAGAAAAGGGCCTTATGCTGCTTTCACAATTTCTCTGAAACCGTTTACCAAAGCAGACCAGACTGAACCCCTCCATCCTAAATTTCAGCAGGAACCTTAAGACCCCACTCTTCAGAGGCGGACATCTTGCTAAATGCGGATAGCCATACTCGATCCTCAACACACGCACGTAGATAAACCAACAAAATGAAATTCCTTTATGCACCCACAGAATACAAAAAAATGGCAGATCTCATATAAAGGCAGGACTTGCCATTTGATGCATTGCCATAAATGCTCAAAGAATGGGAAGATTGTTATTTAAAAACAAACATGTTCCTGGAATAACATATCACAAAATACACATTTCAGGATATTATTTTTTTTCAAAAGGATTTTTCTTCCTTTGGCCATCTATTGCTCATTACAATGGTCCCTCTTAAAGTTGACCACCTTTAACTTCAGTCCTTTGACTCAAGGGGCAGCTGCATTCAGTTTCGCGAAGGCCACTCATGTTACACACCTTCCCATTTAAGCAGAACCTGCACCTGCCAAACGAGGGCTGAGTAGCAAAGAGAAGGTCCTGGTTGGCCAAGGAAGGCAAATCTATTCCCATGGATGTTGGTAGATTGGGGGGAAAGCCTTTAAAGAATGCATATATCTAGTAAAAGTCTTGGGGAGGATAGCTCAGGGACAACGTGCCCGCCTTGGAAGCAAGACGACACAGAGCAATGCAGGTCCGATCCCTCGGTCTGTGCTTAGAAACCTCTGGGCAGTAAGAGCGTTACAAATAACCAATTACAACGAACAACAAAGTGACTAAGAGCAAAAAAAGGCGCACAGAGCACAATGGCTCATAGCTACAGTAATTGAAGCATAATAAGAGTTGGCACCATAAGAACGAGGGGCCCAGGAGTAGTAGCCATCAAAAATGAATGACACCCTGGACACATTTAGAAGACTTGGCAAAGAGTTATATGCACATGAAGGCAGAACTGAGGGGAGCACTGGTGCACTCCTCCAGATCCAGATAACGGATTCCGAGCAAAGAATTGTCCATGAAGACAATGAAACCAGACTTTGATCAATTAAAGAACAATTAAAGAACAATTAGACCCTGGCAGCCAAGGCAACCCCTCTGGAACTTTACAAAATATTAGAAGGGCACTTACCCAGGGACCTCTTGAATACCTCTAGCCCAACACACTCAAAACGCCAATTGCCGTTAACTACCGATTGCTCCTCTAAGCTGCGTCACAGACAATGTATTTTATGCCAGACATGCTTAGAGCACACCATCTTTTCTGCAAAACTTATTTGTGGGGCTGCGAGTGCGAGGGATGCCGTAGAGTGGCAGGAGAGCAGAGCTTCAGTAAGAAGGACTACGAAAGTTCCCTTTTCACAGGATACTGTGACGAAAACGAGGGAATTCGTCCCTTCTCAAGTGGGGACCCACCTGCCCCCGAGAGGCTAGGGAGGTGAGCCCACTCCACAACACCCTCCCTAGGGGTAGAGGAAAGCGTGACCTCACTGGGAGAGACCCCCCCCCCTTTGGGACAAGGACTCCTGTGAGGAACTCCTTAAAGCTGTGCACACCGTGGACTACATGGGATGCTCTACAATATTAGAAACTTTTATACAACACTAGGACGAATAAAAACGTATATATTTCACCCAGAAAGAAATCATGCAACTTTAAATGGAAGTATCCAATCCACTAAGTATGCAATGAGCAACAGGGAGAGAGAGCAATGCATACGCAGGCAGCAGGATGGCCCCAAGCTGCATAACACCTGGAGCAAGCGTGAGCCGTGAAGCCCTCAAGTTTGCACATTACTGAACAGAGATGCCAGAGTTTTGGCAAATCCCCACTGTGAGAAGCCGAACAGGGAGGAGCCCCGTGGGAGGTGGTGGTGGCGCAACCACAAACGATCCATGGTGGGCAGCCGGCCCACAAACTATGGCAGATACCGCCGCAAGCAGAAAGCAAAAAGGTGTAGTCACTCAGCAGAATACAGGGACACCGTGAGAAGAAAAAACCAGAGGAAGGAAACGCCGGTGAAAGAAAGCAAGCAGATGGCAATACGGAACAAGAGGGAAGCTTCCAGAGAAACCAGAAAAGCCAAAAGGTAACGGGGAGAACAGGAATAATGGGAGGCCCATAGGGAATCATTTGACCATGTAAGAAACTCGTCCCTGTACAATTCACAAGGAAAAGTTGAACGTGAAACTGATGAACTTTTGAAAGTGTTGTGATATAAGAGAACGAAGTATTGAAAATCTTGAGAGTGAAAGATAAGACCAGTGCATAACAATACCCTGGGAAAAGGGGGATGCACTGATATTCTATACAAGAAGAGCATAACAAAACAGAAAGAGAATATTATGAGACAAAGCTCAGAAGCAATGTCCTGGTGACCATCATACAAAATCCAATAGACCAGAACAAGGTGAACCATAATTTCCAGGAGAAAAGGCCTAGCAGAGAAATAATATTCTTCAAGAACACTGAATCTAGTAACCAAGAATACAGATCCTATAAAAGATCCACCAAGGCTATATGCAAGGAGGAGAGAAAAGCTAATAGCCCACTTGAAGAGTTACAGAGGCTAATATTAGAAATAACAAGTGAATATGTGAAGATTAAATATTAATAAGGAATCCTAATACTGGTACCAGAAGTACCCTCAGGCGAAGGGAGCCACTCTTCTGGCCTAAGTTAGTTATCATAGTGTCAGGGTCAGTTAGGTTGGTTTGGACAGCTGACAGTCCATTGGGCATTCACGAATGACTGACAAGCACCTTAGTAACATAGGTAGGGGCCACCAATAGTGATAGGGAAAGTTAGGAGTTCTAATTTTTCCATTAATAAAACCATGTGAAACATGTCCTCAGAGTTCCTACGTCCTCCTTCCAATTTGCCACAATAGCCAGGTCTCCACCCTAAGCGAGGCAAGAGTAGAGTCCCCTCAGTTCCACAGGATGCCGGCACGGACATGTGATTGGACTAGAAAGATCTAAACAAGCAATGGACAGAACCTGCTGGGGGCGAGCAATCATAGAGCCCTGGAAGCTCCGTAGAAAGGTTTAGTGAAAATGCACACTAGATTTAGATGAATCAAACACCTTTAGAAACATTTCACAGGTTCATCATGTATTGTGAGAAAATACAAATCTTCACTGAAGTTCTTTGTTAATGTTTCTGCAAGGATATTCCCACAAGCGAATAACTAGGCTCACTGGCAATATTCAACATTTTCATATCGCTAGGACATATCTTCAGTACTTCTAGCATGTTTGGGTCAACGAGAGATCGGGGACAAAGATGCGTTTGAACTCAAAGAGCGTCTCAGACTAAAAGAAAAATGAAATTCACTGCTCTGCAGGCGCAGGCTTCGATCAGCTGATCAGAGAGCGAACCCACAAAGAGGCGTTTGCTGGGAGCTACGCGTGGTCTCGTTGTGCGTGGTCTCGTTGTCGCTGCGTTTGAGAGCAATCTCTTCATCCACCATTAGACATTAAAAGAGAAGCAGCCTGGCTTCTGCCAATGCCCTTTGCCTCCTCTATTTTTCTGCTTGTGGCTTTGTTGCTTTTAACATTGAGCCTGTTGGAGGGCTGACTGATATTTCATCCAATGGCAAGGGGTTGGTTTTAGATTTCCCTTATGCATTGCCTTGCTGAGACCCTTGTCTCTCTGCAAACTCTGAGAAACATATCGGAAAAAGAAAATGCATGGAATATGTAAAATATTCAGACTCTCTCTAGTAGTTGTCATTTTTGACCCTACCTAGAAGGCTGTGTTGCGGCCCTGTATGCAGATTTTGGCAGTTCCGAGAGGGTGCATTTTGAGTGTTCATCTGTGCTTTTAAAAATATTTTATATATATTTTAATCACTGTGTCCACAAGTTTTGTCCCATTACATTTCTATTAGACCGATAACCATTGATGTGGCCGTAAAGATGTTTTGGGCTTCAACTCACATGATCCCTAGCACGCCCAGTCAGTGGTGAAGGAGTATGGGATTTGTAGTTGGAAACATCTGGAGGGTCACATAATGAGAAACTGATATGTTGCCCTATATTTGACCCCCACTGCATTCTATTGAGCGTCTCTACGATCGGTTTAAAATCCCTGGCCAATCCCTGGTCCAGCCCATGATATATGAGGATGGTATGCTAGGAGGACTGCCACTTTAAGACAGCCCCTCTGCAATAGTGTTTAAATGGTGCATCAAGAGTTGTATGGGCTGTGCTTTCAGGCTTACTGTGATGGCATAAACCGGGATATCAGCATTTTCACCTGGGGTCAAGTGGAGTTCACTCTGAAACACTGTAGACACATTTGGAGAGTAAAATGGTAGGGTTCTCATGGCAGGTTGCCTCATCAGGTTGTGCTATGAAAAGAAATGCTTTCTACATTATGAATCGATTTTTAAAAAGTGACAAATCACGCAGGGATATTGCAACCAGTTAAGCAATCTGTGACTGTCTCCAGAGCTCTGGTTCTCTCTAGGCTGGACTACTGCAACAGCCTCTTTCTAAATCTTCCTGCCTCTACTCTCTGCCCTCTGCAACTCTTCCAAAACAGGACTGCAAGACTTGTCCTTGGTCCTCAAGCCCAGGGATCATATCTCTCCAGGACTGAGGACTGAAATCTCTGCACTGGCTCCCAGTGGCAGTGAGTATTAAGTTCAAAACCCTCTGCATTGTCCACACGGCATTCTGGGGCCTGGGGCCTCAATACCTTCAAAACTCTTCCTAAATATCTTCCTTCTCGAGCTCTTCGCTCATCTGTCTCCAACTCCCTCAGGGTCAGTCGCTTCTCCAAGCAACAAGTTGGTGTTAGATCTCTTTCTTCGGCTGAGGCCTCCCTCTGGAACAGCCTTCCTGCCTCTCAGAAACTTGAGGAGAACCATCTCCAGTTCCGGAAACACCTCAAGACCTTCCTCTTTGCTTCTGCTCTCTCGCCTCCTCTCTCTTGCTGATCTCCTGGCTGAAACTGTACTGGTTACCTGGCTACCCTCTGTTCTCGGGCCCGGGTGCTCTCCTTGCCAGTTGCACTCCTGCACTGCCCCCCCTGGCAACCCTTGCACTCAGGGACTGTCTCTGTATCCCTACAGCCCCCTACCTGCAGATGACACCTGATGTCTGCACTTACCCTTGCACTTGCCACCAGCTGGCCCCACTTATTTATTGTCTTATTTATTTAGTGTTATCTATGCACTGCACTGCCCCTTCGCCCTTTCCCCCCGCACTTATCCCCTCTCCCCTCCTTCCCTGCACTTGCGCGATCTCAATTTCACCTGGCTTAGTAAGGTCGTTGTCTCCGTTTTCCCTCTGTTCCCCCTCCCTTGCCTCGTTGCGCCTTGAAACACTTGTGTATAGGCGCGTTATAAATGCCATATCATATCATGAAGGAGCAACCAATAAAATAAGGACCACTGTACAGCAGAAGAGCGAGCGACATTGCTTTTTGTTCATGTGGCTGTGCTTTTACACCCAGGTGGGAGGAGATGCGAGAGGGTCACTCGGGAAGACATTGTTCCAAATGTGAAAAGGGGCTGGCACAAGTTTCAGATTGCCTTTTATTATTAATTTTTTGTTTTACTTCACTGCGATTACGACAGCAGTAGAAGCCCAATTACAAAAATTAGGGATTTCAATTTGGTGGATTTTGTAGCCTTCTTTGATGTAAATTACCCGGCTTGGCCTTCATGGGTGCAAAGAGGGGCTGAGGGAGAAGAGGTCAAGAGGTGGGGGTCAAAAAATGCCCCCCCACTTGTGCTAAAAATGAAAGTATAAACATAAAATTAAAGAAATAACGCTGTAACCACATTTTGCCAGTAGCGTCTTGATCCAACACCACAGCATGAACGCCTCTGGGTGCGGCTCCTCACCTGATGTGGAAGATATCCGCCGTGAAGTTCTGGCCTAGCACTACAGTGGCTGTGAAGACTTCACCAGAGAGCACTGCGCGATCCGGGACGCGCACCACCACATTCCTGTCGATGCGGACTTCCTGGCGGCGAGGCACCTCTGTCAGTTTCATCTCCACGGAGCCAACGTAAGCAAGGCGCTCCTGGGGCCCCTCACTCCTCGGTGGTCCTCCACGACGGACACGCTGGTGGGGGATCCCCTTCCGGCCACACTCGCCTTTCTTTCCAGTCACTTGGGAGATAGTGTAGTACATCTCTGCGCTCTCCAGGACACCAGTGGGCACCTCTGCCGTTACCTTGCGACGTCCAGTGGTAGTTGGCTGCACGGTCGAGAACCAGCGCTGGGGGAACTCCAACTCCACCACACAAACTCCAAGAGGGGCCTGTGGTAACAAAGAGGAAGAGAATGAATGGCACGTAGTTCTAAAGAGACACGCTCTGCACAAACAGAAGTACACCCCTCTCTGCGAGATGAGGTCTCAATATACATGTATGCAATGCAAACATACAAAATCCATGTTTGTACCTACTCGGATATACAAGATAATGCAGTTGCATATGTACACAGTACGAATTTACACAGGATCCATGCATGTGTTATACACGTATGCTAGATCAGAGAATCTATGTGCATAATTAAAAAGCAATGCTTGTGGAAGTACAGATACACAAGATCAGTGTAGGTGCGTGCATACAATATCACCATCTTTGTACACACAAAAGATCAATGTATGTTGATTCATACAATCTATGTGCAAACATCACCACACAAGGCAAAGCATGCAAGTAAATAGAGGATGAATAAAAGATACCCTTGCATGATCAAAGCCTACTATAAATACACATTCAAGAACAGAGACAGAAGATCAACGTGCACCCATACAAAAACAATGCATGTACCTACATGCATGCACAATATCAGTGAGTAAACATACATGAATAATGCATGTTCGTGCGTACATTCAATTCAATATCAATAAAGACCCGCACAAACCCAAGATCAATGCACATGCACTCACACGAGATCAACGTCTTTACGTCCATAAACAAGATCATTGCATGCATGGGCAGACATGCTGCTGGTATCAACACACAAACGGCTCTGCAAATCAGGCCTAAGATTGAACTGCGGTGACCTTCCTTTGTGTGAAAGAAAGGGGGTAGGGAAGTTGGCCTCCTGTTCATTTAGTTTGGGGTGTTTTTCCCTGCCTTGTGTAATCTACTAATCGGAGTCACTCAAACAAAGTCTCCTCTCAGGGTGCCCTTATGTGAAAAGAGAAGTCAGTCTCCCAGATTCATTCCCTTCTGTACTAATCTTTTGCACTCCACTCCAACAATCATTATCCCAGTCTAACCGGGGGCAAAGAGGAAAAGCAGCCCCGGCAAATCAAGCCTGAAGCCAGGTGGTCTGCAACCTTTTGGGGGAGGGGGAATGGGAGGGGTTCACCTATTGTGCACTTAGTGAGAGAAGCATTAGGTCCACCCATCTATTCAATGCAGAGCTCCTCCAAACATGTGTGTTGACCTGGAAGAAGATAACGACTCAGAATAAAAAGGGGCAAAATCATTTCACAGGCCCATCAACCCCATAGTGGTTACTTCCATCCTGCCCCTCTCCACCCTGGAGGGTCCTCCCAACCCCAGAACAAGGCAGGGAACCGCCATGAAGAAAGTAGTGTTGTGTTGTGTTGGTGAGCAAATGGACCTTTCGGCTGCATTCCTTCCCCTCACTCACCTGGATGCGGCAGGCGCTCATGATAGAGCGTGTCTGGTGGAAGGCCTGCAAAGTGATGCATGGCAGGTCCCGCCTGTCAGACAGCCAGTCCTTCCCCATGAGATGGAAGAGCACTCGAGCGTAGGGGTCTGAAGGCGACACCGAGCCCTCTACCAGCACCGCCCGCACACTCCATTGCACTGGCACCCCGGTGAGGGTCAACAGGTCACTGGGAACCTCCTGAAAACAGAAAAGAAGAGGCCATTTACCCAACTCAGGTGGGTAGAGAATCAAAGGGACAGGAGAGATGAGAGCGAGGGTAAAAGAATGAGAGAAGAGGCAAGCAACAATGCGAGAGCACAGACAAGCAATACTAAGAGAAATATGCACCAGTAGGTAAGGATAAGGGGTGAAAAGCATAATCTATCACTTCACTAATGTACCATTGATTTATAGAGATTGGGAAACACAGCTCTGCAAGCAAGAGGGAGGAATTACAATGGAGCAAAGGCCAGAGAGACATGGAAATAAAGGAAGTTGAGGGAAAGCGAGAGGAGGGAATAAAAGACAAAGGGGTAAGACCAAGATGAGAGACTGAGGCAGAGCTGTTCAGTGTAGAAAAATGCACATTCAAATCCATTCCCTGTGCCCTGGCGCTATGCCAGATGTCCAGTGTGCCTCATTTTACATGGTCTAGCACTGCTCCTGCATGTCTCTGGCGCATCACCCCTCAGAGCCGCTGCTTGTGCCCTTGTGATGGCTCTAGTTCCTTATCCCTTGGATCCATTCCCTGTGCAGTGGCGCTATGCCCAGATGTCCCTAGTGCCTCCTCACCCCTCTGACCCACTCCACATACCTTGGCACTGCTCCATCAGGTCTAGCATGTCAACCTTAAAACCAGTGCACCTTCCCTTGCAATGCGCCTCCATGTCCCTGGATCCTCACCCTCCGATTCACGCCACGTGCTCCAGCAATGTTCCACATGTCTCCATGGCATAACCCCCTCAGAGCCACTGCTTGCGTCCTTGTGATGCGCCTTCATGTTTCTAGTTCCTTATCCCTTCGTTCCATTCCTCGTGTCTTGGCACTACTCCCACAGGTCTCTAGTGCATCACCCCTCAAAATCATTGCACGTGCCCTCCTAATACACCTTCATGCGCTTATTCCTTATCCGTTGGCACTGCTCCAACATATCTAGGGCATCACCTCCAAGAAACATGCTGATGTGGCATTAGGAGGAGTACCCTCAGGGGTCTGCAACCTTCGGTTCTCCAGATCTTTAGGACTACAACTTCCATCAAAGTCAATGATGTGAGATGGTAAAAGTCGTAGTCCAAAGCATCTGGAAAAACAAAGGTTGCAGACCACTCCTCTACCAGAAAGAACATCAGTCAGAGGAACACGGGCGTGTAAATGCTTGGAAAAGGTCAGTGTGGACGCAGTGAGGCCAGGCCGTGCTGCATGGGATCGGGAATGGCTGGCAGGGAGCAGCTCCTCAGTTGCAATGAGGTTGAGACCAGAACCCAGTGGCATGCCTGCGGGTACTCGGAGAAGGAGAGAGCAGGAAGCATGGGAGGGATGCAAACGGCTGGCGCCAAGCAAAGCCACCAGTGTGTTCTCATGGGGAGACCGAAAACTGACACCAGACCGATGAGGAGAGACGAGGAGAAAATATAATTTACAAAACTGGGTCAGAGGCGAGACCCATGTAAGAGTTAGGTACTCAGCTTTGCTCCAGCCATGGAAAGGTCATGTTATCCTGTGCTTTCTCTTCACGAAAATGCATACATTTAGGACAGCTTGCTCCCACCACCGCCACCCAGCTAGCGCCTGCCACCCAGCTTGCTCTCGCCACCTGCACCCAACTTGCTGCCATCACCTGCACCCAGGTTGCTGCCGCCACCTGCACCCCGCTTGCTCCCGCCACCTGCACCCCGCTTGCTCCCGCCACTGGGCATCCAAAAAGCTCCTGCCAGCTTTATCCAAAATGTGCCTGCTACTTGTATCCAAAAGGCTCCTGCTACCATATGTTACTTGGCAACATTTTGCACATTTTTCTGGCTAACATTTTTGTGTTGCCCATGTCTGGCTTGGTACTGCTACCAACTTGTTCCTGGTGCCTTCATCAAACGTGTTCCTGCTTGCCTGGTGCCTGCAAGTTTTTACCGGTTAGATAAACTACGAGTTTCTTTCGCCAGGTCCCTGACTAAAGTCCTGTGTCTACAGTATAGAAATCACTACAGGTGTCCTGATGGAGAACGGCCATGGGGCTTGTGGTGTTTCACCTGCCTGGCATAGAAAACATATCGGCATGAACACCAGAGGCTTCCCATCCTTTATCGGTCAGAAGGATTCATTTCAGTCGGTGCCATTGTCCGGTGCCTCCATGTACCCATCAGGAAGACGCACATGCATAGGTCCCTCGGATCCCCCAGCACTCAGATGTATACATTATGAACATGGCCAGGATCTACTGCCTCCCATTCCTCACCGGTCAGATGCCGCCATACAGATGCTATGGAGCAGGTGCCCTGATCCACCACCAGTCCATAGATGCAACCATGTAGGTACCAATATCCGGCTGCTAATCACGTATCCCTCCGTATGCTACATCCCAATGGGTGCCACGACGAGGTGACACGGGTGTCTCATGTGTCAGCTAGACAAATCACACATGTGCCATGCCAAGTTCTGCAAAAATCCATAAGGGTGCCCTGATCAGTGCCTTCGATCACTTGCCTTCTGAGCAGACAAGTCCCCGATGGCCTAACAGATGCCTGGGAAATGGTTAACTTATGGGAAGAAGGGACCTGGCTATAGGAGCCCTTATGATGCTTCTAATTCTTGGTTTTCTGAGCAGGGAGTGCTCCATTGCATCTCCAATTGGATGCAGGCAAGACCTTGTTTGCAAGGCAAAGAAACGCCAATAGTGGCTATAACCAACAATCGGCATAGACTTACCTGCAAGGCTGTGTAATCGCCATATGTGGCCCTGACAACAGGGGCACTGGCGGCACGGCCAGTAAGGAGGAAAGTCTCTGTGCGGGAAGTCAGGGATGCATTGCCATGAAGGTATCGTCCAGTCTGCTGTAGGCGGAAGTACTCTGGAGCATCGGTCACCTCGAGAGAAGCCGGGAGGAAGACCCGATCCACCAGCTCCACTTCACAAGTCACTGCAAGAGAGAGTAGGGGTCAAGCGATGCCACAAAAACCACGTTCCCACCAGTAACAGTTACACAAGCTGCAGGCAACTCAAGAATTAAAACATGGTGCTTTTCTGTGGAACACCAAGCATGCAAACTAAGCCGGATCCCCTCCTGTGGATTTACCATGCAGGAGCATGGCAAATCCCACTCAGGGATAGGGCAGGAGTGTTGTGTGACAACCTAAGCACTCGCCACTGTTGCTAGCCGTCCCTCTGGGTATGGCTGAAAGAGGGGTGGGCCGCGGGGCTGCCATGCACTGCCTGCGACACACTGCAGTCATGTCGACCTCTCCTGCAACATTGGCTCATAAAAGTTGCTGCACCCAAAATGACGCAATTTGAGGCAAAGTAGGACTGCAAATCCCATCTAGGCTGCCCTTATCCAGGGCCACACTAGATGGTCCACCCCTATCCCTTATCCAGGCCCATACTAAATGTTCCACCCCTATCCCTTATCCAGGGCCACACTAGATGGTCCGCCCCTATCGCTTATCCAGGGCCACAACAGATGGTCCGCCCCTATCCCTTATCCAGGGCCACACTAGATGTTCCACTCCTATCCCTTATCCAGGGCCACACTAGATGGTCCACCCCTATCCCTTATCCAGGGCCACAATAGATGTTCCGCCCCTATCCCTTATCCAGGGCCACACTAGATGTTCCGCCCCTATCCCTTATCCAGGGCCACAATAGATGGTCTTCCCCTATCCCTTATCCAGGGCCACACTAGATGGTCCGCCCCATCCCTTATCCAGGGCCACACTAGATGGTCCACCCCTATCCCTTATCCAGGGCCATACTAGATGTTCCACCCCTATCCCTTATCCAGGGACACACTAGATTTCCACTCCTATCCCTTATCCAGGGCCACATTAGATCTTCCACTCATATCTCTTATCCAGGGCCACACTAGATGGTCCTCCCTTATCCAGGGTCACACTAGATTTCCACTCCTATCCCTTATCCAGGGCCACACTAGATGTTTCACTCCTATCCCTTATCCAGGACCACACTAGATGGTCCACCCCTATCCCTTATCCAGGGCCACACTAGATGGTCCACCCCTATCCCTTATCCAGGGCCACACTAGATGGTCCAATCCTATCCCTTATCCAGGGCCACACTAGATGGTCTACCCCTATCCCTTATCCAGGGCCACACTAGATGTTCCACTCCTATCCCTTATCCAGGGCCACACTAGATGTTCCACTCCTATCCCTTAACCAGGGCCACACTAGATGGTCCACCCCTATTCAGCAAAGTCCCTCAGATGTTGAAGGTGAAACAAATATTTCGGTTGGGTTTTATCCACAAGAGAAGGACTGAAAGTTATGTTACTCTGCCCTATACAGCACAACTTCTACAGTTCTGTTAAAATCTCAGGCCGCTTCACGTTCGGCAAGAGAAAAACAGTGAGGTACGGGTCAGACTTGTAGGAGCAGAAGCAGGGCAAGATTGGTTGCTGAAATGTTCATGTGTGCAGATCAGTAAAAGGAAGGGCTCTGTGGTGTGCATGTTTTAGACACGTTGCAAGTTGTCTAGGAAAGTGGTTAATGTGCTCTCTGCGTTGTTAATGTACATTATGTGGTGGTCTGGGGTGTCTAGAGCTTAGAAGGTTTTGTTGGCGCATCTGTGGTTGGTTAGTGTGGTGGTTAGGGAAATTTAGTGTAGCGACATAGGTCTTTGAGTGGTGAACTTAGCATTGTGTTAGCCTTTGTTTCAGTGTTGGACTTGTTGGTTGACGGGTAGGTGGGATGATTTTAAGGTAGTTGGTGTTTGTGGTCTTAATTTGTCCAGCAAACCACCCATCAACTCCAGGCACCTTTTTGGCTTTGGAAACAATAGGGTCCATTGTTGTTTTTTTATACCAAGCACATCTTGGGCTTTTATTATTTTCATTAAAATTGTCTAATCCCATCATTGTTCAGGAAAAAGCATTTCCATTTACAATTCTGCTTCAGGTCTGTAATCCCAGTCCAGAAAGAACACCCTTCTCTGGAAGAAGCAACAACGTAATGAACTCGTCCTTGAGGGGCGGGCCACGGCTTTCTGTACTTTTGTGTCAAGCACATACTCGATACAGGATCCCTTTTCGGAGGGAAGAAACACGTTGTCACAAATGAAGGGCCACCTGATGTTGTATGTGGGGTTGGTCAGGAGCGTGCTGGAGTTCGGAGTTCAGCTGCAGTGCAGTTATAGTAGGACTCAGCTTAATGTGTTGGATGGTGTCCAGGCAAAGGCAATGAGAATTGTGACTGGGACTGTTCGGTCATCCACCACAGACGCCGTGCAAGTGTTGGCAGGGATGTTGCCAATGGATTTGAGAAGGGAAGAGCTGAGTGCTAGGTATTGGCTGCGTTGCAAGTTCCTCAGTGTGTGGCATCCTGTGAAGAAGTGTCTGGAGGTTAATTGGATGCATGCTTATAAGAGTGCGAGTTGGGAGAGGAAAGGGGGGACTTTTGGATTCCATGCGGACAGGCTGGTGAAAAGTTTGGGGGTGGAGGTGTTGTGTATGGTGGAAGATGTGGATAGGGTTGTAGGACCGATTTGGATGCAGCATGATCCAATTGTTTGTTTGGATCTGGCCAAGGGGGTGACCAAGAAGGGTAGTGATAGAGGGGTGATTAAGAGATTGGCGGTGCAGTATGGAGGGTAAAGTTGGCGCTCAAGTATATACGGATGGTTCCAGGAATCCGGAGAGTAACAGGGTTGGTATTGCTTGCTATTTTCAGGCAGATGAGGAGTTCTGGGTGGCTAGGTTGTCGGATGATGTATCCATCTGCACGGCTGAATTAATGGCTATTAATATGGTGTTGCTTCAGATTATAGGGAACAGTTGGCTAGGCTGGTGGGGTTTGTGGATTCGATGAGTGCGTTGTTGGCTATCAAGGAGGAGAATTGTGATAGGAGAGATACAGTTGTGCTCATTAGACAGCGATTAGAGGAGTGTGTTGCATGGGGTACCGTGGTGGAGTTGTCTTGGGTTCCCAGTCATTGTGGGGTCTTGGGTAATGAGTTGGTAGATCGGGCTGTGTATGGGGCCACGTTGCGGGGGGGGGGAGGTGGATGTGAAAGTTCCATTGAGTGTGGCTGAGATACAGGGGATGGGGCGTGGAAAAAGTATGGATATGTGGCAGGATCAATGGGATAGGAGTTCAAAGAGACGGCAGTTGTATGCAGGGAAGTGTGGGTTTGGGCGTTTGAGGGGGGGTAGAGTTGACACGAAGAGAGGAAACTATTTTGAATCGCCTTAGGGTGGGTCATGCAGGGTTGGCGGGATGTAAGTGTTTGATGGGTAGAGTTACATCAGCAGCGTGTGAGGCTTGCGGGTGCCCAGAGACTGTGCCTCATTATATGTTGGATTGTGTGAAGTTTGATGTTCAGCGGGAATTACTCATTCCGGATGAGTGGCATTGGGGTAATTGTACAGGGGTTATCTGATCTGTTCAGTTGGAAAAGACGGGTGGTGAATGAACAGTATAGGTTCCTGCTTCAGTTTGTGCGGAGGAGGAGGAGAAGGAGAAGGAGAAGGAGAAGAACCGCCTGTGCTCGCTACTCAGCTCAGTCCCAAATGAAGGGCCATGTAACATTCTCTTGTGGCTCAAATCATCCCAGGATAACCAGATTCACCACAGGTTGGACTGATCATCCCCCACCAGATGTGCCCAATTCATAAAGGATTTGTGAAGCTTTAGATCTAACGTTTATCCAGCCATCTGCAGTGTATCGTAGGCGTGAGCCCTTCCTTTGTTACTTTGCCTGCTTTCTACGGTAAAAAACTAGAAGAAATATAACGAGGCCAAAAAGACCGCAAAATGTTTTTTGCACTTGTTTTAATAATGTTAGGGGGGACCCCAAAGCCCCTCCCCTACCTTAGTTTATACGCTAACCCCACCCCCATCCTTTTTTATATATGAAAGAGCAAAAATCCCACACAAAAAACTCGACGTTTTCAGACTCGTTTTCTGATTAAGGGTGTTTAGGCATTACCTCTCTGCCTTCCTATGATTGCTGGGGTCAAGGTTCAAGAACGGTTCTGCCTTTTGGGGAGATTTTATAACTCGTGGTTAAGTTATTATTTCTTAAAGAGGAGAACATACGGAAGTCGAGGTGTGCACGGGAGGGCAAGGCAGCGAGTACAGAACGAAAGGATGTGCTGGTAAATACACCTCACACGCCAAGCACTGTCATTGGCTGGTGCACCTCCCAAGGTGGATTGCACAGGGGCAACGGGCTGGCCTTGGAAGCAACACGACACGGAGCAACACAGGTTCGATCCAGGGTCATAGCATATCAAGATACACATTTAAAATGCTAAAATAGCAATATTACCTCCAACGTGTGTCAAGAGGTTAGGTCCTGGAAAAGAAAGGGCAATTACAGTTAAGAGATAACTTCGGTACAAGAAACAAAATGGCAGCAAGCTGCATGCAAGCAGTGAAAGCTGAAGGGTGGACCCTCCCTCGCTGCACCAAAATCTGTGCTTTAGGTCACTAGGATTTAGTGGGTTTTTACTGTAGGGGCCTTACCGCCTAGTGGATTAGTAATTGCCACAATACCCAAAAGTTGGCAATTTAGCCAACTCCAGAACCAAATAAAAGCCATTGATGCTTGACCCATGATTAATGATGGCATTAAACCCTAAAAATAAAAAACAGGCAAGAGACCGAGCACAAATTGTAAAACGTCCTTTTTTCGAACTGACCCGATTCTTGATGTGCAGCGTACATGTACTCGGTGTGGTGAATCTCAGTGCAGCGATCGCTACAAGAGACTCATCGAGGACTACCTTACAGCGATAGCAGCGCGGCCAGCTCAGCGACAACAGTGGCACAGCTCACGGCATGTGGAGGAACAACGGGACATTCGCCCCTCAATATGCCTGCGCTGTAACAACGGGAGCCAGGATGGCGACGTGCTCTGCTGTGAGGGATGAACTGGACGAGACCCCCTGAGTTGAGAGGAGCTGCAGGACCTCAGAGGAAAGGCCCTAGCCTTTTCCTTCAGCAGCGCTAGCACAAGTCCTGGATTTTTTGAACACCATAGAGCATATGTGAGGACCCGGTTTAAAATCCCCACAGAGGAACCTAGGGAACTGTAGGGGGTACTTAAATTAATCAAATTAAAAAAAACGGAGCCCCAAGGAGCACACATAATATTTAAAAGAATCCCAGAATAAAAGAATAAATAAAGGAAATCAAGAACGTGAAATCATGATTGAAACAACAGAAGTCCAATTGGCCAATCAGGAGAGAGAGTGCTTAAGAAGAGGACCAGAGTGGAAACACCCTGCCAACCAATCCTATAAGCAGGGCTTTCCTCCAATCAGCAGCCAACAGGATGAGTCTGGCTATAAAAGCAGAGCCTGCTCATTCTGCAATGGTCTCATTCACAGATAGGTTCCCTGTACTTCTCTCCATACGCTGGTGAAGGGAAGAGCAGCTGTATCCTAAGGGAGGAGATGCTACCTGGGTGAAGGAGTCTGGCAGCACTGCCTGCCTGGAGGAAACTGATTGAACCAGGGGGAAGAAGGGGAGTACCCCTGCAGTCTGCCTAAGCCTAAAACGTGGGAGAACTGACCTGCCTGGGAAGAGGCTAGGGCAATCATTCCATGAGACCTTAGTAGAGAGACAGGGACAGAACAAAGTCCCCTGAAGAGGAGAGTATTAAAAGCCAAGTCCCCTGGAGAGGGCCAAAGGCCAAGTCCCCTGAAGAGGAGAGGGTCAAAAGCCAAGTGTCCTGAAAAGGAAAGGGTCAAAGTAAAGAGAGAGGAAAAGAGCCACGAAGTAAGATGTGAGAATACCCCATAGAGGGGGAAAGAGAAACTCAGAAGCCCAGCTGGAGGATGGGGCAGCATACTAAACAACCAAGAGAAAGCGAGAGATTGTCAGATCGATGTATCAGCCAAAGCTTTAAGATACAGAACCAAAGGACAAGACCCCGCTGATCCCACGCCTAAGAGATCCTGCATCTGGAAGGCAACTACAGGTTCCAGTTTTTTTTCGCATAAGCGGCCCTGTTGCTTGTATACCCGAGGAGGCCGGGAAGAAGGCCTCCCTGAATTGGACTTTTTTAGGAAAGGACATTAAGGTAGACATTGTTCCCCTCCAACACTTTTTACAATTCTCCACTTTAAGTTACTTTCCTCATTTTACTTAGCCATTCTGACAACAAACTCTTTTGGGAATTTTGGATTTGGGAAAACTTTATATTAAGTTGAGGATTAGCTGCGACATGTGAATTTACATTAAAGGAATGGTTCGGTCAAAATTTTTTATTGCCCCTACGGGTCGGCCATGTGTTTTTAAGCCTAAGTCGCTCGATTTTAGAAAAATTTCCTATGGACCTTACCCGAGTTTTCGTCCATTAAACGCACGCGAAAACAGGCATCAGGGAGCTGCCATTTTGTGATAATCCTATCATTTCCCCCCCATCGCCCTGGCTGACCTGCTTTTGCGGCACTAAATCTGAGCCTGTCATCAGCAGACGCGTACTGCCCATTTCACAAAGCCAAAGCACGTCTCATGTCAACATTCGCTGCGCTTCAGCTAATGACGTGTCACCATGGAAATGTCAGGACACCTCTTTCCTCAATAAATATAAACAGACCGTTTCACAACACACAGCAGCAGATTTCCGATTCTATTCCTCTCTCTGTGCTACTTTGAGTATTATGTGACTCGTTTCTGTGCTCTGGTCAGCTACCTTCGTTGCTTGTAGCCCGTGTGAACAGATACCAGTACCACCGCTATCAATTATTTTAGTTTGTGTAACACACAATGGATACAATAATGCCCTACATGTACGAGCCCGAGTATACCGAGGAGGAACTACTGGAAAGGGAAACACGCGAAAACGATGGGTCCTCGGACGGCAGTTGGGAGGATGATTCAACAGCTGAAGAGCCTGGACCTAGTCGCATGGACGGTGTTTCCACCAGGTGCACATGCAATCGGTGCGACCTAATGCCAACTGAGGACGAGAACTGCTGCTGCTGTGAAAACTCGGGATGCGTGGCCTACATTTCGGAAGGCGAGCCACGACCGCAATGCATCACCGAGCTGCCAGACTTCAGGGCAGCCTGCCTCACACGGTCCATGTTGAGGATAATGATGGTGCTTATGCACGAACTTCGCGCAACTGTTCGTCCTCGTAATCAGAGTAACGAGTAAGTATGCTCTGCTTGTGATGCCACTCCTATTTCATGGTCTTCTACGATATCCAAAATTACATATAAATATCATTGTAACGCATGAAAGTCATTCAATAGTGTGCAGTGTCGAGATAGCATTTGTCCGAGCACAATGACATTAGTTACAAGAATTGTCATTGACAACAAACGTTTATTAAACTTATCTTGGTCATTTAAAAACAGTTTGTTTCATTCCTTTTCACAGGTGGTACAGGCTGGTGGCCCATCGTTCCTTTACATGGTGGCTTCACGGGAGGCTTGGACACCGCTTTCGAAGAGTGATACCCGCCTGTGCCGTTTGTGCCATAAGAGAAACGTTCCCGAGTGACAGCGGTCAGTACAGGGGATTTTCTCTCGCTGTGCTGCAACCTGAACTGTACAATGTGTAAAGTTTTGTATTTTTGTGTCATCAAAATAAGCTACAAAATAAAACACCACATATATTTTAACAACGGTTGTTTCGATTTTGTAAATCAATCAAGTGTGTCTCCATTCAAGGATGGACGTCAGACACCTGTGCTCAGAATGGGTGAAGTTCAGGTCGCTGTGAAGCGGGGTGGTCACTATCTAAGCTAACATAATATATTATCAATAATGCATGCACTAAATAACACTTGTTCAAAGTCGTTCAGTCAGTTATGTCTCTATAAAAGTCACACATATCAATACTATCAATTAACATTGGATTATACAGGCCTTAGGTCAAGGGTCTTGACCACTATAATACACTGTTTGAAGTGTGGGTCTGTGCTCACAAGAATCTCTGATATGTGGCATTTGTTATTGATAGGCAACAATATATTGCAGTAGGGGTCTAATGTTAGTTGGGGATCTGCTAGGTGGGCATCATGGCGTGGTCAGTGGTCTGGCACATGAAGAGAATACCTTGCAGGGACACAGGGTTAGAATGGCAGTAACTTTCCACTGGCGAGGGTGCGTGGGCAAGGACACATTTGTGGAGATAAACGAGCCATGTGCTTGGTTCAGGCCGGTTCACATGCAGGACCGTGATCTCAGAGAGTGATGTGTTACATTTATTAGCTGTTGCAAATACCTCTGGAGTTTTCCAGTCAGAGTGGGAACGAGGCTGTGGGCCATGTGCTCTGCGCGCTGTACTATCGCAGTGAGGCCTGGTCACCAAAATGGAGTGGAAAGGGGGTACAAAAATGGGTGCCCCGTGTCCTGCTCAGTGTTCCCATCTACGCGAATGTCATGCAAAGTTAACATCACATAAGGGCAAGTGGCGAACCCACTACTGGAGGCACTTGGTACGAGTTTCTACTGAGAAGTAAAGGATGAGAGGGGCCTGATGGCCCCTCGCTCCCACACACTTGCCTGCACACCAAAAGGCGGTTCGCACCCGGGGATGAGCGCTGGCATGGGGGGCTGTGACGGGTGCAAACGGCCAAGGTGCCAAACAGCATGTACACTTCAAAAGGTATCCCACGCCCAGGGGCCATCGCTCACATGGCCTCCTCAGACCCAGTGTCTCCAGGCAGGCCTCCCCTGAGGCAGACCGCCCCCCTGCAATAAACATAAGTGTGTCTCCATTCAGCAGTCTTCCTGTGCCTTATCTGCACGCTCCAGGCCCATCCATCCCACCCACTCTATCAAAGGCGCTTCGCACCCGGGGATGAGCGCTGGCATGGGGGGCTGTGACGGGCGCAAACGGCCAAGGTGCCAAACAGCATGTACACTTCAAAAGGTATCCCACGCCCAGGGGCCATCGCTCAAATGGCCTCCTCAGACCCAGTGTCTCCAGGCAGGCCTCCCCTGAGGCAGGCCGCCCCCCTGCAATAAACATAATACCACGACATACACACGTCATTCATTCACAAACACACCCCCGTTTCTAATACTTTATAAACCACTTGATATGTCTCATGAGAACATCTTTGTGCTTTGCAAGTCAACTCCTGAACCTTCTACCTGAGAAGCACTGAGATCTATGCTAATCTGCTCGTCACCGTGCTATCTGTGACCGCTTCGAGCAAACTCGTCAGTGTGCTACCTGTGGCCATCTACCTGTTCTCCTGCAACATACTGCTCAGCCTGCTGAATCCAACTGTTTGTTGGTCAAGGTAAGGCCATGTATCCTAGTAATATTTTGCTCATTTTTACATTTCAATCTATTTGCTATTAGAGTACCCAATAGAGCTATGGTCATTGGTCTCATTGCTATTGACTTGAGTTTCAATTGTTATGCTATCAATAGATATATTTATTTTCATCTGTGTCAATTGTCATCGAATTGCATCCTTTGGGGGTCCAGTCTATAATGTAAGCATGGTTCCTTTTCGTGCAAGACAGAACATCCAAGGGACGAGTCACATGTTCAGAGTTTAGTCACATAATTTAAAACATTTCTGTAAGTTATGCAAATACTAAGCCGCACATGATGAACTGGTATAGTTCTGGCAACCAAAACAAACCTTGCATTGAGCATGGTATGGTTCATTTACTTCATGACATTTTTATTCATCAAGGTTTTATAATCTTCTTGACATTTACTTTTCAGAATTTTCAACAATGCCTGCCTGTTCGATTAGCGGTTGCCCTTCGAAGACCCATGCTAAATCTGAAGGCACTACAATGCATGTATTCCCGAAAACTATTGATCGAATAAGAGAATGGGTCAGACATTGCGGATATCCACTGGATGAGCTGGAAAGTAGAGTCCAACAAGTCTTTGAGGACAAGAGGGGTGATCGATACCGCATCTGCAGCCGGCACTTTCCCCTCGAACATGTACACCACATCTTGGGTAACAAAGAAGAATAAACGGCGATCGACATGAAAATTGCTCGCAAATGCTATTCCCACTCTATTCGTCCACAATCCGCCACTGATGAGTCAAGTGTCAGTTTTTAGCTTTAGACCTTGCGGTAGTGTGTAGGTAGCCGAATGGATTCATTGATATTTTAGGTATTGTTTCCAATTTGTAATACTTTCGACATTGATATGAGTGTATAGCTTTTTGAATAATGACATTTATCAATATATTATTTTTAGATTTCATAATGCACAAACGAAATCTATATATGGGCACAGGGAACTGTGCTATTTTGCGCATTACTCAAGTATTCTGTCTCCTTACATGGCAATTTTAAATATTGGCATTTCATTATCAAACAATAATTTACCTTTACAACTTCTTGACTATCCCTTGAATCTGAAGCAAGAACATTCTACTTCCGTCACGTGCTCGCAGTTATCAACCACTTCTAGCGCATATCAGGTAATCATACTTGGCTATTCCGCTACAGACTTGTTTTATGCATGTCAAGTAATGTATCGTGTGATTATTTTACCAATTGTTTGGTTAGTGCTTTCCAATTGATATACACCTTAGTTGTCGTCCCCTGGTGTTTGTTTTCAGTTATAATTAGTGTTATCCATACTAATGCAAGTACTGTCTTTCAGGGAGATGCTGAAGCGTCCCCCACATTGACAACAGCCCTAGATGTTCTTCAGCAGCACGAGGTACGGATACTGACAGCTCAACTGACCGTGATCATCAGGACTGGAACACTTGTCGTTTGATTGTTCTACACCATGTTTCATTTGTGGTTAGCCGTTGATATGTACCTGTGCGGTCGACCCCAAACGTGTGTTGCGTTTTCAATATTGTAATCCTTACTAATGCAAATACTATGTTTCAGGCAGTTGTTGAATCGTCAACCCACGCACTTGATGCAGAGCCTGACATTCAAGTAATTCCGGCGGAAGCGGGACCATGTGGATACGAATCGGCGCAACTGCTTTCAGAAGTGCGCACCACATTGACAACAGCCCTAGATATTCTTCAGCAGCATGAGGTATGGATACTGACAGCTCCATCGAGCGTGATCATATAACGTGATTCCATTTGCTATACTTTCTTCCCTATTAATGCAAGTACTGTGTTTCAGGGAGATGATGGAGCTTCCACTACAATTACAAGATCCCATTTAGATAATGCAGATGTAAAGAAATCGGAGAAATCAGTCGATTAAATCTGATCATTTTTAAATATTCCTTGATTCTTTTAGACAATGCAACATTTGTGGTTTTCTCTTTATATGTACCTGTGCCGTTGACCCCAAGTGTGTGTTATGTTTACGATATTGAAAACCATACTAACGCAAGTACTGTACGCAAGAGTTGCTGATGCCTCCTCTTCAATACAATCATTCGTGGCAGTCCATGTAGAGCCAGAGGTACGGATACTGACAGCTCCATCGAACTAGGTCATCAGAGCTCGAATAATTGTCGTTTGATTGTTCCACACAATGTTCAAATCGTGTTTGGCTATTGAGATGTACATGTGTGTTCGTCCTCACGTGCGTTTTATGCTAACAATATTTTGATACATGGTAATGAAAATACTATGTTTCAGGGAGTCGATAGAGCCTCATTCCGTGCCGTCTATGCGGATACAGAAAATATAGTCGTTGCAGCGCAAGAGGAAGAGGAGACATGTGGATACGTATCGGAGCAACAGCGTGCAGATGTTGATGGTCGAGTCAAAAAAGTTGCAAAGAAAAGAAACAAAAATAAGGTTAGTTACAAACAGTTCATAACTTTAGAATTTTTTTTATGCTGGGGACTATTTTATGTTTTTTTTCCAGTCAATTGTACTATACTTTATCTTGTGTTTAAACTGAACATCCCTTTTCCAATCTGTCCTCTAGTTTCCCGTGGGTCTACGAACTATACATACACAGACAGTGAAGCGAATGAGAGCTGTTGCTTGCCAGACCATTTACACTAAGGAGGAACTATTAATTCAGACGCGGCATGTTGAGACTCGGGATGCTCATGTCCAATGGCCAGAACATGAAATTAACGTGTCCGGAGAATCCAGTAAAGTTGTATTGGACCATTGCTACAGTACGACCGCACCGCCGCAACAACATGATACTGGATGTATTGAAGATAGCTCTGAAGTAGTCGCAGATCAATTCACACAATCTACACCCGCCAAAAAATTACCACCAAAAAAAGCTGTCGGCATTGTTGTGTTCTCCCATCAATGTTGAGGTAGCAGATGTTGAAATGACAGAGAATGAACCAGCAGCAGCATTCACTGACGCATCAGAACTTGATAGCAGCGATATTTCTTTCAAATGTGGTGATATGTCCTCAACGTCACAGGCCGAAACAACTTTGACGCAGGATGACAGTCTAATGAAAGAGGGCAAATACATAGTATTCGACAGTTGTTTGATGGATATTATAAGTATGCTGAAATGTGGGCATTCCGTCAGAGGGAAAAGTATGTGGGAAGCCATTGATTCATGTGACTCATCAAAAACAAGGCAGTAACGTCATAATACATGCCGCCTGTAGATTACATCATACGTTCTCATGGTCTGCACAACCGATGCTGGGGAAACTGCCAGCAGGCAATCTACTGTGTGCAGCTGCATCACTTTTAGTGGCTCCAGTTTTAGAAAGTTAGAGTCTTTCTTTCAGTTTGTGGGACTCCATTTCATTTAAAAAACGCAGTACTACAAATACCAACATGATTATCTGTTTCCGGCCATTAGTGATGCTTGGAACATTGAACAATTGTCTCTAGCAAGTACATTCGAAGGCAAACGATTCAGGCTAGCTGGCGATGGACAGTGCAACAGCCCTGGATTTTCTGCCAAGTACTGCACCTACCACTTTCAGGACATGGATAGTAAGAAAATGGTGAGTTTGGTGGTCGTGCAGGTAACACAATGTACATCCTCAGTGGCCATGGAGAAACTAGGATTTATAAAATCAGTGGAATATCTACAATCGAGGGGAATGCACATCGACCTCATAGCCACGGACAGACACGTTTCAATTGCCAAGACAATGAGAGAGCAGTTCCCACATATTATCAATTTGACATATGGCATCTTGCTAAATCAATCAATAAGAAAATCTCGGCTGCAGGGAAAAAAAAAAGGTTTGGAAAGTATTTCAGAGTGGTCCCAGTCTATCAGCAACCATCTTTGGTGGAGCTCCAAAACTTGTGAAGGGTCAGTGGAAATACTACTTGAAAAATGGCGGTCACTGATGCACCACTGTACCAACGTGCACCGCTGGTCAGAAAACCTACATTTCCACCAATGTGAACATGGCCCTTTATCCCCAGTGGAGGCACGGAAGAAGTGGTTGAATCCATCTTCACCGACACACAAAGCCATTGAGAAGATTGTTTGATAAAACTCTATCAAGAGATTTGAGGGGACTGACAGAATTCTGTCACACAGGAGGTTTGGAGGTGTTCCACAATATGTGCCAAAAGTACAGGCCAAAGCGCTTGCATTTCAGTATACAGGGCATGAGACATAGGACTCTACTTGCCGTCTTGGCCCATAACAAGAATCTCGGCCGTGAACAATCTAGGACTAAGGGTAATGTAAGGATGCCTCGCTACACTAAGGCCTTTTCAAAAAGAAGTAAGCAATGGGTGATCAAACCAGTCTATGAGGAAATGGAGTTGACTTTGTCAAAAGCCTTATTGTTGCTGTATTAGAGAAGCACAGATATGGAATTTTGAACGTTTCTGTGCAGAGCACTGATCCATTGCCACCCAACATTGCCACTGTGCCATGTCCACCCAAATGAGAGCTGGTTGTGAAGTACAAATCCCGGTTTAACTAATTGTAATACAATTGTCTTTTTGTAAATACATTTTAATTGTACAGTGTGCATACAAAATACGCTAACCCTAACCCCTACCTTCACCATCCTGGGTGCCGAACTACCTGGGTGTCATCTTTGAACTCTCTCTCTATTCACCTCATATTACTGACCTTGTCTATATGTGTATGTATATATTTTTGTTGATGTAACTAATTTTCGCAATCTCTGATAAATGCTGGGCACTGTTAACCAAGGGGAGGCTTGCGTATTGCAAATAATAAAACAAACAAACAATAAATCTCACTTTCAACTCAACTCCTCGGGTACTTTATACTTTCCCTGACCTTCCCCAAAAAATTAAAAGTCTCAATAGTTATTGTTCTTTGGGGCTTCAAAGCTCGCAGACAACGAGGACAAAATTGGGGGCCTTAGAACCCGCCAAGCGAGCCGTTGCAGATGGGAGAGAAGCCAGTTCGCATTTGCACATTGAGGCGCACTACATAGATGGATTTGAAACTTCAAGCTCTCACAGATGGCTTTAATACGGGATGTTGCAAAGAAAGAATGTATGCTCATTTCTAGTGAAGGTCAGCGGCTTTGATTTTCAGCTCGCGCCCTGAAGAGGCCCACAACTCGCACTGGCAGTATAAGGTTCTATTGTTTTTTGACCTGGAGAGACAGGGACCATGCAGAAAGAACTTCTTTTGAAGGTGGGGGGGGGGTTGGGGAGTGCAATAACGTAAGAGACGATAAGGCAGAAAATTCTTAAACTAGACCGAGTTTCATGTTAGTTCAGTATACGAAAAATCGTTGTCAAGAGCACAGTGGGATTTACGGACTGCATTACGCAGAGACACAATGGAAATTGCAAATATAATGTAAGTAACTCTTTAGACGCTTTCATACCGGAATGAAAAATTAATGAATGGATGCATGAATAAATGAATGAAGAGCTTTGAAAACGTTTGTGGGATCGTCCTTGTAGTGGGCACATGGGCATGCAGGTCCACATTCCACACGCATGTAGACAAAAAGTTGTTTCCCATTGTGTACTAACCTCGATTTATTTTGTTAGTTTTCGCATTGATTTTAGAGCCAAACATACTCCATTGCACTATCCTTGAAAGCAAATAGTTTCAGCTCGGCCGTAATAAATAAAATTAATAATATTAATAAAGATCGTCTGGCGAGACTAATTATACATTTTATGTTTTCAAAACAGGTATATACTTCCCTTTTGCCACTGCCACCAGTTTCAGACACCGGCAGACGGTTTCTTCAGCCGCCAGCTGCAGCTTAATGTAAACAACTGCACCATTCTGATGATCTTATGGGACGATCGCCAAGGGCCCATATGCCCTTATGCAGTACTAGCGGCTAGAAGCAACATATCAACCTTTACGCTGGCCTAGTGCCTACTTGATGGAACAGCCTTGCGGTTCAACGTGCGACAAAAGTGCTTCTTTGAACGAAAACCAACACCCTGTGTACCATAAAGGAACAGCGCGTGACTCACGATAAAATTTTATGGATTTGCGGATAGAGATGAAAGAAAATAAATGACTTTCGGAGTTCATATGGCAATTGCTGAATATTCTATAAACATTTAATGTCAAATAAATGTACTTTACCAAATTTACTGTGTTGCTGTTTGATTTTAAAGTACAGTTTCATATTCCGAATTGTGGCGCGCTGTGTTGTGAGCTGATCTGTGTTGGTTTCCGGATTCTGTGTGAAGTCGCGTAGAAGACGACTGGGCGTGTTTGCCTACGCAGCACAGTAACGTCACAGAGAGAGGCGGGGAATATGAATGTTTTGATAATGTCAGGCTCAGGGGCGGGGGATATGATTTAGTGCTGCAAAAGCAGGTCAGCCAGGGCGATGGGGGAAATGATAGGATCATTACAAAATGGCAGCTCTCTGGTGCCTGTTTTCGTGTGCATTTAATGGACGTAAACTCGGGTAAGGTCCATAGGAAACTTTTCTAAAATCGAGCGACTTAGGCTTAAAAACACATGGCCGACCCGTAGGGGCAATAAAACATTTTGACCGAACCATTCCTTTAAGGTTTTTAGTACTTTGGGCACATTTTTGACTGCAAAGGGTGAAGTGGTTTGTCTTATTCACATAGAGATGGACTTCTTAACCATTTAGGTTGGAACACTTTGCTTTATTCCTCAAATCCTGTTTTGTCTTACGCTTGCTTAATAAAGAGTTTTCTTTGAATAAAACAAAGTCTGTGACCTTCTGTTCGCCATGTAGTCACACCACGTCACATCGGCTAACGGCTCAGATCTGAATGTGGATACGTTTTAGGTGAAATGTTGTGGATGAGATGCCTCGCTTCAGCCCACCCCGGCTTCAAGGCCAAGGCTTTAGCAATGCCATGCAGCTTTCAGGCACTCGGGAAAAGGATATCCGGGATATGGGTTGCTGCCTGCCTCTCAGCTCTATCTTGTGAAGGAAGCTCCCTCCCAGCGCCTTTGATAAGATGGACCCTGCTGAGTGTGAGGTGGCTCCGGTGAACGGCATCACTCTGCAAGAGAAGAGGTGGGGGTAGGGGCTGCTATCACATGCCCCGGAATTCACACCATTGGCCTGCTGTTTCTATGTTATGGCTAAGTTGTACCATTATGGCAGTGGCTGGCAAATGTCTATCCCGTCCCAACACAAAAAACAAACCTGCTGGCTTTGTCAAGGCCCGTTACTTTCTTCATGGATATAACATCCATATGGACATGAAATCCTGGGATGAAAGTAGGGAGAGGCCTGTGAGCCCTACACAAATCTAAAGTAGAGGATCTGGGGAGGATAGGAGAAGGGGAGGGGAGGGATGGTGTGGGGGTGAGGGGGTAGTAGCCCTTTGCTAAAAGAATCTACCACCCCAGATGATTTAATTGACGTATGGTTGTGCTCTCCTAAAGCCACCACAGTGAGGCTTCTGGGGTGTTCAGAGGCCCTGCCGATCGTGGCCCCGGTTATCTCAGAGTACCAGATTAGTTACCACATGAACAGGGAGGGGGTGGGGTAGGAGGGGTGAAGAGTCTGACAATATCTGGGTGCTGGGGACATGAGGCGGGGAAGGGGATGGGGGGAGGAAGGGGATTAAAATAAATATTTATTGGTGCTGAAAATCTTCCCTCCTCTCAGCTTGCCCCTTATCTTTACCTGTGTCCTGCACCTTTATGTCTTAAATGTTGCTTGCACTAACATACAAAACAAACACACAACATCATGTAATCCTATGACCATCCAGTCTAAGGTTGCATATCTGAGATCAAAATGTCTACTTGCATTTAGGGGGGCCTTTTTATAAAGGGAATGTGCAAACGAAAGGCCTTAAAGCAAGGACTATGTGGTTTACAGATTCCCTTTACACTCCAGGGGATTTTCCACTCATTTGAAGGAGTCGGGCAGGAAAGTAATGTAGGATTTCTGCTATGCATTCTTCTTAAAACGCCTCCTGGATTTACACCTGCATGAGATTTTCATGCCGGCATGAAACAAATGGATTCCGGAGGAATCACCCTGCATTTAGCTTTTGCTAAATGCAGGCACATTCTATGGGAATACATTGCAAACTGTGTCTGGAGTGCAATCTGCAGGTGGCATTTACAATTCTTTACAAAACGCAGAGCAACATTAAAAGGCAATTTTGCTGGTTTGTACTCCTTAGTTTTGCACTCCATACTGTAAAGATTGAAAATGACATACAGGGCACCCACCAGCACACACAGTTGGTGGTTCTCTATATGCAATGTGCACTTTTTACAAAATTACCACATTAGTATCTTTTGGTATGACAACTCCAAGCCCATACCAAACTGCTGGAGACCACAAGCAACCCTAGACACGTATTAAACCGTTCATGTTGGGGTTGCTTGTGGTCTCGGGCAGACAGGGTGTGTCCTAGCAGGTCAGCCTGGACGTGCCCCTTTTGTGGGTTGGACCACAACGGATTTTCTTATGGTCTTTTCCCCCAGGGACGTCATTTCACCACAATGCCAGGGGTAGCGAAGTGACATCACATGAACCTTGACCTCTAGTGACATCACAGGAAGTGATGTCATTTGACCCCACCCTGAAGTGACATCACGGGAAGCGATGGAACACAACCATTTACCCCTTGACAAAACAGGAAGTGACATCACATAGCATTGTTTCCAAGTACACTATGAAAAATATGGTTACGTATCACTGGAAAGTGATACACATTTCATACAGGAATGGATCACCATATGCATCGGCACAAAAAAACATGCTATAACTGTAACTTGCGAAAATTAAAATATATAGTCCAAAATGGATGCTTATTCTACTCTAAATGCTTTTTGGAGGATTTTGTCTGCATTGTGAAGATGAGGTGTTTAAGAATAGACTAAATCAGTGACTCACCCCCTAAAGTGTGCCTGAAATAAACGTTTAATGAGTCTAGCAATTATTGTATGGAATTCCAGAAAGACATGGCATTGGCCACAACCCAGGAGCTTCAATTTCTTTAAAAAAAATAGATGTTTTTCTTTTTTAGCAGTAGGAAGGGAGACCACAGGGGTAGCAAGGCAGACCTCGGGGGTCACAAGGGAGACCCCTGGTGACCCCTAAATGACGTCCCTGCTTTCCCCTTTTGAAACAGCATGGCAGGCTGAAAAATAAATGTCTTAAAAGGTTCTCCAATGCCAGAAACATGTCAGCTTTTCAGGATATAAATGAGATAAATGTGCATACAATTATTCTAAATGAATGGATATTTATCTCGTGAATAAGGAGGGAGAAAGGAGGGAGATCTTGAAAACCAGTCAGGTTTGCGCCCCTCGAGGCCTGGAGTTGGACACCGATGGACGGTTTTCCTGGGAAGGCCAGCATGTATGAATGATTTAAAACCTTCCATCCATTGCATATTCTTTGCACAGATGGCCATGGTTGGTCTACAATATTTGCTATGGGTATCAGTAGCTTCTCTCAAAAAGGAGGCCATGGTTTGTCCTCGAATTTTGGTAAAATGACCCAAGGTTTCGCTCCAAAGAGGGCCATGGATTGTCAATGTTATTTACAAAGGTTATCCATTTGTTCACTGTGGATTGCCCATGTTTTCCAAGGTTTTCTATGGCTTCTCTCCACATGTGGCCAGGGATTTCACATTTACCAAGGTTATCCATTTCTTCTCCCAAAAGATGGCCATGGTTCATCCAAGACATTTGGCTTCTCGGTCAGACTGGGATGACCATGTTTTCACTATGGTTAGCCATTCATTCTCCATAGAGGACCCTGATTGGTTTATATTTGCAATAGTTATGCTATTCCATCACTTCTCCTTGGTCATCAAGAAATTACCATGATTGGTCAATGATGACCATCATGCTTTTCATCAGGGCTGGACAAACGTTCGGTCTCATTTTTGCTGTACGCACTATGGAAGGGTTGTACAATAATCATATGGGTTAATTATCTGCCAAATTGCATTTGGACGTGAGCCATAGCATATACCATTTGTTAATGGAAACGAGAACTGTATCCCAGCACAGCAACTGAAAGCTGGAGCACAGGAGAAAGCATTGCCTACGCTCCCCTCCTACCCTTAGATGGACGAGTGACGTAAAAGCGGATGCATCCTGCTCTTTATACCCGTGAGGTTTGGGGAAAAAAAAAGTCCCTCTGCACCATGTGAGGTGCCGGTTTCGCAGAATACAGCCTCTCCACAGGGAATTGTTTCATCAATTGAGGATGTATAGGTGCCTGTTGGATCAGGTGCCAGAAAGACCAGACCAGACGATACACCTTATTATTTCACAGTTCCTATGGCACATACCGTGCTAGTGAGTCACATAGAAAACTCTCCCTTCAGAGATGAAATAGAGCTTTTCTTCAAACAAGCACTGACAAAGCCTATAGGTCCGAGTTCTTTTATAATGAACGGTTTATGGTCTTTCCATCGAAAATCAACCATCGACATGAAAATCCATCGAACAAAATGCAACGAAAACAAATGCATCGAAATGCTCTCTTTTACATTTAAGAGTACATATCCATCAAAACTTGTCCATCGAATATAGGAATGGACAAGTATTGATTGAGATGTTCTTTTAAAATGTAAAGATAGCATTTCAATGCATTTACTTTTCACGCTAAAATGTTACATGGAGCTGTCCAGGCCTGAAATCTTTAAAGTATTTCGGCACTGGCCAGCTTCATGTAACATTTTCTTATTGGGGGGATCCCCCCCCAATCCCCAAGGACAGCCCCCCAAACCCAACCCTAATCGAAATCCAACGAAATGTAAAGTGCATTTCGATGGAAATAGCTTTCAATTAATACATTTTGTTGGATTTCAATTCGATGAATTTATTTTCGATGATAGTCCAGATACCATAATGAACAGCTGGCGCGTGGAGCATGAAGAGGTTGTTTCTTGAGCTTTTATAAAAGGGGTGTGGCTATCAGAGGCATCGCTGGGGGTGGGGCTGAGGGGGCTATAGCCCCGGGTCTTTTGGTTGTAGCCCCAGAAACAAGCTCAGGGGCTACAACCAAAAACCTAGCTAGCCTCGAGTTCCGACATCTCGACAGTATATCCCCATTTCTTTTCCAGACCTAGCACCACCCCTGCTGGCTACGTGAGCAAGGCTGTGGGAAGCCTGGCAATGACTAGACGCCATTCCTTAATGGCCCAATCCAGCGAGAGACTAAGACTGTCATTTTCTTAGAGTGCTCTGTACATCGATGTATGAACCTGTGGCCTGCAAAATGCACACAGGTCTCTGCGGCAGGTGCAGTCCCCCACAGAGTGGCGTCAGTGGGGTCTATCCAGAAGTCTTAACTTACAAACTGGTCGACGTAGCATTGGGGAAAAGGTTTTGTCTGTCCGAGGGTCAACAAGCTTGTGCATTTTGATTTAGGGGAGCATCCATGACTGTAGGGCACTGGCACTGAACCGCATAACGACCTATACCACCTGAGCGATAGCCACATGTATACATTTCGTTGTGTTATGCCCACGCTGACATTTCTGTATTTTGGTTATGCTGTTCCAAGGTTGTAATGAAATCGGTTTCAACCTAATCCTTCACCACTACAGGCTTTAAATGGCCATTTACTTGCAGTTGTTGACAGACCGTGAACAGGTCACCACATTCTTAGCATTGGGCGCTGTGGCCGGCCTCGGTCCGAAGCACTAAGCATTTTCAGCTGGTCTGGGCTCAGTGACCGCAGCAGACACACAGGCCAGGCGCAATAACTGTCTGTTATGTAATTGAAATGCATTAAAAATAGGATCTGTGCTCGTTCCTGTAGGTTATTTATATAGACTCCAAGGCAGTGGTCGAATTGTACGAAAAGTAGTGGAACTATGTTCCCTGCTGGCCTGCACCCACTCCCCACAAACCCCATTGCCACGACCCCTTCCACACACAATACGCCCCCCAAACATTTGCACCTGCTGTTTAAAAGGAACGTTCAGTGCATTGCACTGAAAGTGAAGGTTTCAACTTCTTCCTACACTTTTATTTTAAAACGAAACCAATCCGGAACGGTTTCTTTTTAAAATAAAAGTATAGGAGCTGTAAAAGGTAATTTAAAAAAAGTAGAGGAGCACCGCTCCCGACCGCTCCCGCTCACTTCGACCACTGCACCAATGGGAAGTCGCCGGGAATCGGGATGCAATCTGCCGGCGTGTGGGGGTTGTTGCCGTCACAGCGTAGTGCTCGAGTGTTACCTGTGTTGGTGGCCACAATGAACGAACATGCGCTCTGATGGCAAAGTCCTTTGTCTGCCAGTCAGTCTAATATATGTTTTCGACAACTACCCTTTCCGGCGTTTCCCCCTTTCCCAATTCCCTCTTCGAACCCCTACCACTGCGTTTTGAAGCCGCATAAAGGCAGTGTTAAGCCCTATATTTGTTCCTCTCCCTCCTTCTCCTCCCCTCTCTCCCACCTCTTGTTTTAATCCGGTTCTACCAGAAATGTCGTCAGGCCTAGTACGGTAGTCGCATGTTTGCTTCCCAATTCCTTCCTATCTGTGCCCTTAGCTCTTGCAGTATCTGAAATGTCACCAGGCCGAGTACGATAGTTAATTTCACATTCTTCTTGTTCATGGCTTGTAAGAATTTCATTGTACTTTCCCTTGTTCCCTTCCTTGCCCGAAGCGCTTTGAAACACATTGTGTATAGGCGCTATATAAAAAAGAAATAACCTATCATATCAAAAACTTACATCCTCCCCCTCTGACCCATTGACGCGAACGGAGGGGTCATTATCAACTTTTCATAACATGGACACTAGCTCCTGCCCACTCAACACATGAGGAGGCTGTTGCCAAGGCCCCAAATAATGATAGTTCGAAGATAGGGTCGCGGCCCGCCTCTGGAGCAGGCAGCTGCTAGCACGGACAGATGGCCTCGCCAAGACAAGGGCCGGGTTCCTTTCATGAGCAACAGTGCAGGTGCTCCCACACTCACTGCTGTAGGGTGGCATTGATATTGTTTATGTATTGGACGTCTGTCTAGATGCAGAACCAGCACTGATGGAGCCACAAGGCCTGGGGTTGGATTAACACACGAGGTTGGTCCAGTGGGGCACTAGAGATTAGAACCTGGGTCAAGGCCGCACGCCGGTCCCCAGCTTGGCTGATGAGGACGTGGGAGGCCCACTCTGCACACATACTTAATCCAAGAAGCACCGATCTCGTCTCTTCACAATAAGCCCTTATCAGTTCCCGCAGCCCCGTTCTCGGGTACCCAGAGGGGCAGCAGGTGTGGGGGAAGGCATGGGGGGGCAGGATAACACCAGGACTCCCCTGAGCCTGCAGCTGTAGCAGGGAGGAGAAACAGGTGGGTAATCTGTGAGCGAGGGTGCCCCCTTCACCGCCACCGACCTCCGCCTCGTCTTCCTCTCCCCGCAAGTAATGGGACACGCTAATTACATCAGTGCATCATCAATTTCACCCTCATCAACTTGACGTGTCCAACGGCAAACCCCACAGGGACGTGCAGTGACAAACGCAACACAACCCACGAGACACGGGACACGGGACGACACAACCAAGCGCAGCTACCACTATAGGGAGGCGGGGGGAGGGACAGAACAACATCTAAGGGAGCGAGAAACGCTCACACACGGAGACGAAACCCAACACAATGCAAGCGAGGGAGGGATGGAACAAAATACAAAATATACGGGCGAGAGCCACAGAGCGAGCGAGACACAGAAGGACAAAACCAAGCACAGCAAATCACTAAAGGGGGGCCCACGGAGGGATAGAAGAAAATGTAAGGGAGAAAGAGGACCACACGAAGACAACAAAATAAAAAATTAGGCAAAAGAGGGAGAGATGGAACAAAATAATATTTAGGAGAGAGCCACAGAGCGAGAGACCCGGAAGGACAAAGACAAGAGCAACCAATCACTGAAGGGAGAAGGATGGAGGGAAAGAGCCAAACAATATACGAGCAGACACACGAGGACAAAACCAAGAAGAACAATTAAGAGAAAGACAGGAGGACAGTGCTGGACTGGCCCACCGGGACACCGGGACTTCCCCCGGTGGGCCTCGGGGCATAGGGCCTCTTTTCTTGCTTCGGTCTTCGGCAGAAGCATACATAAATCATTAGGTGGACACTGTCCCCCATATTTAGAGGCCATAGTGATGGATGTGTATAATAATAACAAGTAAGACACATCAATCATATTATAAATCATGGATCCGTCCCTGGGACTCGAACTGCAGGCCCCAGGTTAACAGGCAGGGGTCTTCATCACTGCGCCATCACTGCACCTGATGAAATGAGTGAAAACAACAGTCTTAAAGCAGACAGGCCATGCCTGAATCTGCATAGTAACAACAGAAAAGCTTAATTTCATTGGCTGTTTTATCAGCCAATGAAATTTGTTAACACTAATGAGTGCTGTGGGTGGGTGCAGTGGGACGCATTAGGGCCGTAGTGGAGCCACCCGCTTTCATTTTGTGCGGCCGGGTGTGCAGATGATCGTCCGGCCAATGTCTGGCAGTGGCAATGAGCCAGGGTGTGTGGCAGAGGCATATACTGCAGTAAGGTAGGTTTGTAAACTTTTTTTAAACCGTAAAGTATGTATGCAATAAAGAGTATTAACTTTTGTTTTAAACTAGTTTTGCCACTAAATATATGAACATAACATTGTTACAGGCAGCTCTTGGAACCGCAATGGATGCGGCATGTAGCGCTTATTAAAATGGTTGTTAATTATCTTTCTTAACGTCGCTCGGGCGGCCCGCGCCCCCTGTGGTAGAGCCAATGAGAGGCCAAACCACAATTGCACCGGTGTGTCTGTACCCCTTAACTGAAACTTGCATAGGCGGCTCCCCTGTTGCCTTTGGAGCTGTCATAACTCAATCAGCCGTATAACGCTGCTCACAGCACCTCGCGTGCACGTATTGAACATGTCAAGGCCCAGGGCTGCTGGGGGAATTATGCTTATCCCGCCTGACGGCTCCCAACACTGCCCGATATCTATGGCAGATTTTACGTGTATGATATGTATCCCCTAAATGTAATTAGAGGCATGTTTGCTTGTGATGCATCAGAGTGGCCCAGAGCTGCTTCTGATTAAGGCATTGATACTCGCCCAGTGCCAACTTCAGTATAGGCTGTGACAGGCTGCACAATCACTCAAGTGACACAGCTCAACCCGCCTGTCCACACGGATCATAGGAAATAGTCACTTTTGTTAATCTGCCCAACTAGGCTGACTGTGGTCCAAGTTTGCTAAATTAACCGAAGGGCTGTGGATTAAAGTGAAACAGATCGTCAAGCAACAAGCAGTGAGTGACTTGGCATTACACTGGCTATACAGTCTCCGGCTCTGAACGCAAGTAGCACGTTTACTGGCACAAAAATATATCTAAATAGAAGTGGGTGTCGCCGTGTCAAGCAGGATGGCAGCCCCCTGTGACCATACGGGGTCTGCAGGATTCTGCTGGCCGAAGTACCCCTCAATTTAAGGTGATCACCAAACCGAGGACTGCCCCAGAGGACCACGCACAGTGGGGTGCCGGAAACCGCCAGGTAGGTGAGTCTAAGCGAGTGGGGATTCCCCGGTCTGTTGCCGGTGGGGGCGGAAGAAGGGAGGGCATTTGGGACTCCTTGCCATAAGAGGGAATGGGGTTGACCCCGGGGAAGAGATGCGCGTGCGTGGGGGCTGGGGAGGGACACAATTGGGAGCCCTAATCCCAGCATCTATTATTGCCCTGCATGGTGTGATCCTGGGCGATCTGCTGATCCCTCTGAGCCGTTTTTATCCTCAGGCAAACCCGAGAGTGCCTAAAAGCAGCTCCAACTAACTGGGCGCATACAGGGAAGTCCGGAAGCAGAGTAATATCACCCCCATCCTGCGTGCCAAGCGCAACATCTCTCCATGAAATGCTGCAAGTCTCTCTCACTCCCAGGAAAGAGCTCCACGTCCCTCTCACTCCCTGGAATGAGCGCCCTGCCGCTCTCACTCCCTGGAATGAACATGACGCCCATTGCTTCCTGTAATGGGCCCCATGTGTCCCTCACTCCCCTCTGTGAGTCGTTCTGTCATCCACTGTTTACATTTTGAAATTGAAAAAAGTGAGAGGGCGCTTTGAGGTTGTTGTGAGGGCTCCTAGGACTTGTAATGGGACCACGAGCAAAGGGAAGGGATGCCAGGCTGCCAGCCACCTGCCTAGTTATTCTTGTGTCCCTGGGCAGTATCAACCAGCTTCACCGGGGCGCGGGGCCCCACCTGGCCACAGCTCACCCATCTGGCGCTCATCTGAGCCTGGGAGCCTGGTGGAGGGCTGGCCTTGACCCCCGGCAGACACCAAAGGGGTCATGTTTCTGAAATGTGTACATTGCATGGAGGGGAAGCCCGAAGTGTGCACTTACACACTTGCGTGCAGTGTTCGTTGTTTGCACTGTGAAGTGGCAGATCCAGGGTCATACTGCAAGGAAGTGCAAACATATGCGTGTGAAATGCAGTTACAAATGTTCCTAAGCAGGGGCGAAACACAACCTACATTTCGGCTGGGGGAGGGGGAGGGGCGACTCCTTCAAATATTGGGAGAGGGGCTGACTTCAGAGATGAGGGAGGGGCAAACGTATTTGTGTGGGGGGCATCTAACTTCTGTGTGCATTCTAATGAGACTATTTGTTTGCAGCTTCAATGTTACAATCAGTTAACTCTCTCCTTTAAGTCTGGAACCACACACTTAAGGACTGCTTTGAGAATGAGCGGTCTCCTCTCCCGTGGTATGCAAGTACTAACCCCACATCACGATTTCAGTTGCCTAACACTGTATGCATATGAATGCAGGTATAACATTTCGGGGGCTAGCATGCAGGGTCACCCCGTTTTGTGAGCCCACGCCTAAGAGATGTTGGTTGTTTTGCCACTTGGAGTGGGAAAAGTGGTGATGAAACAGGTGTACCACTTTACACCTGTTTTGCCACCACATTTTGCGCTACAGGGGATTCGAAATTCACCCCCGTAGGTTGTGTATGACGTATAACCTAACGTAGTTGGACAGAACCACAGAGAGGTCCACTGACATAGAGCAGGAAGAGCTGGGGTGGGGGCAGTCGGAGCAAACCTGGAGACTAAACAAGAGAATTTTAAGCAAATAAAAAATGGTACTGCAAGGTATGGTGAGTGTTTTTCACTCTGCTTTGGAAAAAGTGTAAAGGTCTACCGTTGGAATTCACTTCGACAGAATTACTTCTTGCGGAAGTAAATGTAAACACATTGGGCCTGATTCGTGGAATTTTTTGCACTGCTGAAAATTGACTACACTGCTGAAAAGTGATTTTGTACTGGCAACACAATCCCTGATTCATTGAACTGTGCAAAAGTGTATTTTTGCAGTGCAAAGTCCGTGCAACGTCAGTGCATAGTCATTTTTGCAGTACAAATTGACTTTGCGCAGACTTTGCACTGCAAGAATACACTTGGCACAGTTCCATGAATCATTGTTTGTGTCAGCAGTGCAAAGTCACTTTTCAGCAGTGCAAAGTCACTTTGAACCGTGCAAAAAATTCCACGAATCGGGCCCATTGTGTATAGACACATTATCAAAACCCAATAAATAAATATACCTGTTTTTGATGGGCTAGGAGTTATGGCGGGATATGAGGGGCTAGGAGTGGTCGTGGGGGAGGTAAAGGGATATGGGAGAAGTAATTCTGTCGCATTGAATTGAGTAATTTCGATAAAACAGTGTAGGACCACTATACTTGCCTTCTACAAATCCCAATTGCAGGCCACATTTACAATCGATTTCTAGGGAATGACGGTTGCTTCCACCAGGTGGTAAATCTAGGTGGGTTGCACAGCAGGCATTACCGCCAGCTTGAAAATCACATGCTGGCGGCAAACCGGGCAGCTTTGCAAGATCTACAAACAAGAAATTATCAAAATAATGCTATAATGACTGCCCCTAAACTGGAAGAAACACTTTAAGAAAGGCCTAAAACACTTGAATAGCATGCACAACACTGTTGACCACAAATATCATTCTTCTGAAACTGCATTTCCAGAAATCAGAAATCCTCAGAGCTCTGGGAAATCTGCTTCTTACTTTCTTTTGCCTTCTTTACGTTTGAAGCCCTCAATGGTGCATGTGAGTTTAGGGCATCACGGGGGTCTGGTGTACTCAGTCCTTCTTTCTAGGGTAGGGTGTGGGGTGTAACACTTCATATTTTGGGAACAGGGTTAACTTCAGAGAATGTGTGGGGTTGGGCGGGGGAGCGTGCGTGGGGGCATTTAACTTCTTTACACAATCTAATGAGGCTGTTCTGGTGCAGCTTCAAAGTTGTGGTCTGAAACCAGACTCTTAAGGACTGCTTTAAGAATGAGCTGTCGCCTCCCCGTCCACCCTTTCAATCATTCCCCTGTCAATGTTCCATTGGCAGCAGCCAGTGAATTGGCTTAAAGGGTAGTGAGATGTGGTTGCATTCTGGGAAGGCGAGGGATTGACAGGCAGTCGGATTTTGTAATCACTGCATTTCTTACTTTCCTTCATTCAGTGGTAAATGTATCTTTGGAAGTAGGCATTGAAAATTCACCGATGTTGCCCCCAATTTGGAATGATTATTCCAGGAATGCAATTATCGTGCCTTTATAACAGTACATGCACATGCAGTGCATGAATGTGCTTTAGGGCGGGAGTTATGGGTTGCAGGGCAGATGCATGGGATGAAGGAGGGTGGCAGGCAGGGGAAGAAGTAAAGCCAAGAGGGAAGCAAAGAGGTGCGAGTATTGGAGGGCAACTGAAGTGAACCTGGGCAAGATTGAAGTTATTCAGACTGATATTGCACTCGTGGTTTGTCCCTCTATCATTGAAGATAATCTTTGTTTGATCATGAACTTATTTAAAACATATCTTTTTACCCCATATATGTTTAAAACCTGATTTGTATGCACTCATTTTGACTAACTTTATTCAACATTTTCTTATGGGGCCACTTTGAAAAAAATGTCCAGGGCCACTTTTGGTTCCCAGTCCAGCCCTGCAGGAGGAGGGGGGACAGAACTAAATAATAGACGAGTGATGCAGAAGGGAAAAAAACAAGTGCAATAATAATTAAAGAGGGACACTAAGGGCGGATAGAACAAAATAAGATACGAGCACGAGACAGAGCGAGAGAGACATAGGAGGACAAAACCAAGCAGAACAATAATGAAAGAGACGAGGGCCGGACAGAACAACACAAAAGGGAGACGCAGGCGCATGCGACGACAGAACCAGACACTAATATAATGTAAAAGAGGAAGAGAAGGAACACAACAGTATAAGAGAGCAACAGAGAACGAGAGAGATCCTGAACAGAGAGGGAGTCCGACACACAGGGAGAGCAAATAAGGGGGAGGGAGAGTCCAGCTAGCACATTAGCAGTTCACACTTCCCTGCACATCATGGCCAGTTTACAGTGTGCTCGCTTAGCAGCATTAAAAACTCTCATTATATAGCTGTAGAAATTACTGTTAATAGTTGAAATATAGTTTATTAATTTGTGATTTAAATATTATGAATGTAAAGTTATTAATTGAAATGGAAAGTTGATATTGTCGTGTGTCTAAGAAAATGCAAAATAAAGGAGAAAAAACTTTTATTATGTACATTGGGCCCACTTTCCACATATTTGCCAGTTTTTGATGTGCTCCCTTAGCTCACCAGGATCTGCTTTCATAACGTTGCTGCCCAGCCAAACAGCCCCCCACCCCTGGAAGGTTTTGCATTACGCTCTTGGGTCCAGACGGAAAGGAGGCAATTGCTCCAAAGCTGGACTAGGCGTAAGATGAGCAACAACAATACAGCCAACCGTATACACTGCAATAAAGCTGCACCCACACACGCAGGGTCTGCTAGTGGCGGGCACTTCTTCACAACACACCCACACTAACGCTGTACACCAGATCCTCGCTGTGTGCAAAAGCAGCGACATCTACTACTCGTGTCAGGATTTGCACAAGGGGAAGCACCACAGTATCAGCAAGTATGCACTGATGCTAACAGGCGCCCCTATCGGGCTTCTGCAGGCCTTCACACCTGCACAAAATGGCGATCATTTCCACAAAATGGAAATTGCATGCAGGGGGCTGAAATGTTAGCTCTTGCGTGCTGTTGGGTCCCCGGCGTGCAATTTTAAAGGTCCACAAGGCGAAGTGGACAAGGAAGGATACAAGCGAGGCAAGCTCACCTCTTCCATTTTCCACTTCGTCTGGTGGAAAATAAAATGCAGCCTGCAAATCCACCTTGCAGGTAGCGTTCACTAATGGATTCCTATGGAATCCTCCTGGTCATCACCAGGTGCAAGACCAAGGCGGATTCCAGAAGAATGTTGCATGCCTTCATAAAAATCTCATGCAGGTGTAACTAGGCGGGGCACTAACGAAATGGAGGACTGCAGGGTGCAGATCTCATCGCCATGCCCCTACCATTTCGTGTCTGCTCCAAAATGGTGCGGCACATTAAATGGAAGAGTAAAAGTATTACTCTTTGCTATTTTAAATGAGACCAATTGTACCTCCATTGATACGATGATGATAAATAAAGTTTTTTAAAAAAGATAAGAAATTGTAAAATATGAAGAAAAAAATGTGCGTTTTGGCAAGTTTGAATTCACCAGAGACTAGGAGTTTTATAGTCTAATACTTTATTACGAGACCCCCCAGGAAGGTGCATTCTCTTTACCAAGTCATCACTGCAACTGGGATCTGCGTGAAATGTCCGAATGCAAAAGTCAGACTACCAAAAGTCTTTTTTTCTTCTCAGTTTTTCTGCAAATATTTATGTGGGGGGAGACCCCCCCACAACACCCCCACCTTACCCCTATACATTTTTAATAACTTTACCCCCCACATATATATCTGTAGAAAAACGGGGGTCAGACTTTTGCATTCAGTAATTTCGTACCCAGCAACTGACTCTGGCATCGTTCTCGAACCCACGGAGCTCGAGAATTACACCAGAGCGTACATCACAACATCTCCTCTCCAAGAAATGAACAGGAAAAGAAAACAGGCAGGGAAGTGAGAGTGGGGAATAAACATAAAAAGGACACAGTTAATAATAATAATAGTCACTCTTGTAATTGGGAGTAACTCTCCCGTCCCTCAACGGCATGCGATTGGCAGGATCATCTCCACTGTCCCATTGTGACCCCACTGCATCCATGAACAGTTCTTGATATCTAAAAGGCATGTGTCATATCATTTGCTCTTCTCTGTTAACTGGAATGCACATCACCACATGACCACTTTCTTCCATCATCCAGAATCACAGACTTCTCCAATGCTTTCTCCATTCTCTATGCCTCCCTGAATTTGGACAATCCTTTTAGCACGTTTCTAGGTTCCTTTACACCAACCTCAATCTCCTTATTTGAATTTGCTTTTTCTTGCGTGCTTGGTATGATCATAATATTCCTTGCATTTATTTTGTTTTTCTCTCACTCTTTTTACGACATCCTGAAGGTCTACTGTTTTATTGTCCTTTTTTGGCAACTATGGTGGCCTCAACTTGTATTCGCTGCTCTTCCTCATCATAAATGGTTCTTTCTTCTTCCATTGTAGAATGGGATGTCATTATATACGCATTTAGTGCTTGAGTGTATCTCTCCACAGTAATGAATTGGCCACAGCCATTTGTATTATGTTCTTTATAAATCCATTCATGTGTTCCACTAGTCTATTGACCATGTGATGGTATAGTGAAGTAACCTTATGTTGGATAGCTCGGTCCTTTAAGAATGCCTGCATTTCCTCTGACATAAATTGAGCCCCATTGTTGGATACAATGTCTTGAGGATCTCCTGCTCTCTGAACACATCTTCCAAAAATCTCACAATCTTTCCTGTCATTACTTTGCCCTCCATTACTCCCCATTCAACCCACTTTGAAGTGTAATCCATTAACACTACTATATATGATGTGTGTATCCAATGTCTCAAAGGGTCCTGTAATGTCAATGGACAGTTTTTTCCACTCCATGTTGGGAATTACTAAGGGTTGTAACGAAGTTACTTGCATTTTCTTGCTCTTGTCACTTACAGCACACGCCTGCAATTCCTTACCAACTCTTCAACTTCTTTCCACATTCCAGGTCATCAAGAACATTCTCTAGTCATCTTTTCATAAGGTTCCTTCCAAGATGGCCTTCATTTGCTAAATCCATGATCTTATTCCTTAAGGTTGCAGGTGGAATTACTCGGTCACCCCTAAGAAAACCCACAGGATCTTCCACAATCATTCTGAATTTGTTTGTATCCCTTTAGAGCATGATCAGTCTTCTCCCATCCTTCCTGCACTGCCCGGCACAGAAGCCTTTGTTCAGGGTCCTTTGAAGATACTGGGGCATACTTCCTTCGAAACCCCTGGTTCAATACGTGCAATGATGCATTCCATTGTCTTTTCATCAACTTGATCCTGTTCTCCCTTATCCCATGGTAGTCTGGAGAAACAATCCACAAGGACATACATTTACTCTACTCTTATATCAAGTTGCATTATGTGAAGGACCCACCTGTGAGTTCTAGGGGAAACTAAGTGCAGATTATTAGAATTTAAAATGTGTATCAGCGGCTTGTGGTCAGTCTTGACAGTTACTGGGAGACCCCATATTAATCCAGAATCCAATTCACTTCTAGAGCTTGCTTTTCTATAGTTGAATAGTTCAGCTCCGCTGCTCTCAGTACCTATGAAGCGAAGGCAATTACTTTACCATTCTCCTGAATCTGCTCCAACATCCCACTCAGGCCAACACTAGTGGCATCAACTGTGATTACATTAGCAGCTGTTCTGCTGAACATTCTGTGTGCTGGTGCACCATTTATGATCTTATTTATGTTCTCCAGTTCCTTTTTGCACTCTTCAGACCACACAAATCTTGTCAACTTTTTCGTGAGAGCCTTCATATGATCCCTTCTGTTTGTAAAATGTGGTACAAACATTGAATAGTATTCTCCAAAACTCAAAATACTGCTCAACTGATCTTTATAGGAGGGACCAGGCATGTTTGATATGGTTTCGACCAGGCTTCTTTTTGGGCTAATTCCTTCAGAATTTATAATGTGTCCCAAGCACGTCACTTTCCTCACTTTAATTCTGCACTTATCAATCTTCAATATAAGTCCTTTTTCCTGTATGACCTGCAGAAATCCCAAGAGTTGGGTGTTGTGTTCCTCTTCCATCATGGTTGCAATTAAAATGTCATCCTGAAAGTAGTATACGCCATCAACGCCCCCAAAAAGCTGTTGCATCAACCTTTAAAAGACTGCTGCTGCAGATGCTAGGCCAAAATGCATGCACCAATATTGGAATGCTTCAAGGGGAGTGACAAATGAAGTTAAGTTCTTTGAACGCTCATCTAGAACCACTTGATTGTATGCTGACAACAGGTTGAGTGTGGTATAGTACTTTGCGGGATTCATGGTCGATGACATCGCATTTATATTTGGCAAGGGGTGCCTGTCAACCCAAATACTAGCATGAATCCCAGAGATCAACACACATTGTTATGGAATTATCTGGTTTGCATACAATTACAATAAGCGATAACCACGCAGAGGACTCAATCGGTTCTCTGATCTTCTGTTCACAAAGTTTCATCAACTCTTTCTGTAACGCATCTCTTATACCAACCAGAATGTTTCTAACTGTGTGTAAAATTGGTTTGGCACCTTTCTTCAGTACAATCCTATGTTTGAAACCTTTAAGCATCCCAATGTTCTCATTGAATACTAAAGAAAAAGTCTTTGCTAGTGCATCATTGGTATTAAAGTCTTCACTGGAAACACAATATTGGTGTCGCCTCACCTGGGTGTATCTTTATCCAGAGGGTTGCCAGTTACACCCACCCTGCCACCGATGACCCATTTTCCACCACATATAATTTACAGTACGTTTCTCTACCTTTGAAATAGAGGTGAACCCATTCATACCCCAGGATGTTTATGGGGCTCTTGCCATACCCTGTGGCACTGATACTGGTTGTTCTCAACTCTTCAAATCACCCATTTAGCTCCTTTGTGTATGTTTGAACATCCACCATTGTGTAGGGTGAACCTCTGTCCACCATTACTTGTATTGGTATCTCATTGCTATTCATGTACACACATGTTTGTTTGTTTTATTTGATAATGCGCTCCAAACCCAGGGGTAGCCGGGCGCAGCAGAAACAAGAATACTTAAGCTTAGTTACGTGCAAAAATGCATAACGAAGATACAGTACAGGTGTTATAACAATTTAACAAACATGTAGGTAGGGTACAGGATGAGAAAGGCTCCTATACACAAAGGAGTCACATCAGGGATCAGAAGTGTCCAGGTAGCTATTCACAGTGGTTAGTCAGTGGTAAAACCAGGCCAAGAGAGTTAGTTGGTTGTCATTAGGCCAGAGCCAATTTTTCACAAGGCGTCTAAAACTCGAATATGGTAGATTGGCTCTCAATGCCAAAGGAAGGGCATTCCATGCACAGGCCGCTTTAACGGGGAAGCTAGCTCTGCCTGGTTTTTTTAGTTTAAATTTGGGGATTTCAAGTAATAGGTGGTTAGATGCTCTAGTGCAGTATGAGAAAGATTTTCTGGTTAGTCTGGCCGAGATGTAAGGAGGTGCGGTGTTGTTCAGACCTTTGTGGGTGAAATAGTGTTTTGAGGAGGATTCTGTCACTAATTTTTAACCAGTGATAATCTTTTCTAATGTTGGAAATGTGTGCTCTGCGGTGTATGTCTAGCGCTGCTCTAAGGGCGTTGTTTTGTAGTGTTTGCAGCTCGTTTATTATAGATTTGCTTGCACCCGAGTAGAGGGCGTTACAGTAGTCTAATTTAGACATAACTAGGGCGTTGGCTAGCGTGATGCAGTTCGTTTTGGAGAGGTAAGGTCTGGAAGCCCTAATTAATTTGCAAGTGGAGGCCGTGGAAGATGCAAGGGCGTTGGTTTGTTTTTTGAAAGATAGTGTGTTATCAAGGTAGAAACCTAAAGTTTTTACCTCAGTTGCCACTTTGATTATATTGCCATCTATGTTGCAGGCACGGTAATTGGGGCTTAGTTTTTTGAGGTTGGAGTCAGAACCCAGGATCAGTATCTCCGTTTTGTCGTCATTCAGGCAGAGGCCATCCATGCCTGAATGAGGAGATAAATCTTATTTACTAGAGCTGTATCTTCGACAAAGTTTCCAGAGAGTGGAATGAGGATCTGCGTGTAGTCCGCATAGTTAGTGTATGTTATCCCCAGTCTGTCAAGTATGTCGAAGAGTGGCTTAGTGAAGATATTGTACATTGTGGGGGAGACACATGAACCTTGTGGGACGCCACAGGTGATATGTATTGGGTCCGTGGAGGCTGAGGGGGGAAAACACTCGCATCGTCCGGTAGGCAAAGGAAGGATTGTACCCAGGCTATAGCTTCGCTTGAGAAGTAGGCAGCAGACGCTAGGTGGTTGCAGAGTACTGCATGGTCCACCAAGTCAAAGGCCGCCGATAAGTCAAGGAGGAGTAGCATAGCTGTTTTACCTTTATCCTTCAACTCGTCGATTTGAGTCTTAAGGTCAATTAGGGCCGTTTCAGTGCCGTGTAATGGTCTGAATCTAGATTGGCGTGATCCTAGTAGTTGATTTGTCTCTAGATAGTTTTGTATCTGGAGGTAAGCTACTCTGTCGATGATTTTAAGGAGAAATGGTACCGTGGTGATAGGCCTATAATTATTGGGGATGGCTGGGTCAAGGGTCTGTTTTTTAAGGAGGGGCAATACCCAACATTCTTTGAGGTTGATGGGCACAGTGCTAGTTCTAAAGGATGCGTTAATTAACTTAGCTATGAATGGACCTCTCTTTCCGTCTGAGCAGATTGTCAATATTTGCACTTCCTGTTCTTCCATAAAGCTCGATTTGCTCCACAGTCTGCTCTGGCAACCTAGTTCTTACAAAGCTCTAATATTAACATTACTTGGGTGATCACCTTCTTCGTATGTTCTGCTACTTGGGCCCATTCTTTCCCTTCCTCCGTTTCTGCAAACCTTTCCAAAATGTCCAATATTTCCGCACCTGAAACACTCTTCCACATATTCTGGGCATTCTCTGTCACCATTGGTGTGTTGGTTTCAACCACATTTGTAACATGTCTCCTTCTCTTCTAAATTTCTCGGTAGATTTCATTTTGGAAGCCACCGTGGACATCCTTCTTATCAATGCTACTATGGTGTCCTCATGTTCTTTCTACTTGCACACTCTTAATCTCGGTTGAATCTTGTTTATCCTGTACAGTCTTCATGCATCTATCCCCTAGTTCCATTGTCCCCGCAATCTCTACTGCCTGGTCCAGCATGGTGTCCTTTGCCTGCCACAACCTTTGGTGAATATCGGGGGATCATCGGTGTGGAGTACCATTGGATCTCTTAAGTATTAGTTTGCAAAGCCGGTAAACTTGCATGTTGCCAGCAACCCCCTAAAGGCTGCAATATAGGTATCCTCCGATTCTCCCTTATTCTGCTTTCTGGAGAAGAAATGATACCGCTCTACAACCACATTCATCTTCTTCCCAAAGTGTGTGCTGAGCTTGTGGAGTGAAGTTCCGTAGCGCTCATTGGTACCCGTACTAGCGGAATCTCCTGCTCCTTCATCATTACTCTTATTGGGTACTGTGTGAAAAATCCTGAGCACTTAAGATCCTATGCAATTTAATAGTGGGGCCTCCTTAAGGTCATCTTTGAATTTTGCTCCACCAATGGCAGGCAAATATACCTGGAAAGTATCTACCCACTGCTCCCACAGTGTGGTGGAGCTGCCAGGATTGGCAAGGAATGGCCAGGTAACAGGAGTGTTCTGCATTGTTTCAGTCCCTTTCTCTTTTTTTGTTTTGTTGCTTCAGATGTGTTTATTTTTACATGGCATGTACCTTCCTCTCCCTGGTATTGTCCCTCTGGTATTGTGGGTTTTGTAGTTTCATGTGGTGGGCAGGCGTGTTGCCGCACATTGCAGCGTTGGAAGGCTTTCAATTAGTCATTACGCTCTGTGTTGTCATTGCCGTGACAATCCAACATACAAAAATGGCCACGTCATATTGCAGAGCATTTTAGGGTCCTTTCCTCTATCCTCTCAGTAGGGGGAGTTATGTGCGGGAGTGGGGCGCATATTCTGCAGTTGAAAGATGCTGCTTCGCGCAGTACGTACACGGTTACTTTTTTATAAGGGGGCTGCCCTTCTCCTTATCCCATACCGATTTGGCCAAACGTTCCTGTTCCTCCCCCCTCACCCCTCACGCCTCACCCCTGCCCCCATCCAGGGTGTCCTTCTCTAGAGCGCGTTGGGCAGGCTTTGGGTCCCTGGAGGGTCTCGTCTCGTTTTTCACTTCAGTGCATCCTCGTCAACACTTGCTAAGTTTGCATGCACCAGAGACTGAGTTATATAGTCCAATACTTTATTACGAGAGCCCCCAGCAAGGTGCAGCTCTTTACCAAGGGATCACTGCAACTGACTCTGGTGTCTTTCTTGAATCCCGACGTTCGAGAATAACGCCGGACCATACATCACAGCAGGTAAAATGGAAAGAAATGCCCATTTTTTTTTTTGCGCTGGTCAGCCATGGTGGGGCCCGTGCCGGGCCAGCGTCAGACCAGTGGCATCCAGTGCTGGACTGGCCCACCGGGAAACCGGGACTTCCCCCGGTGGGCCTCGGGGCATAGGGCCTCTTTTCTTGCTTCGGTCTTCGGCAGAAGCATACATAAATCATTAGGTGGACACTGTCCCCCATATTTAGAGGCCATAGTGATGGATGTGTATAATAATAACAAGTAAGACACATCAATCATATTATAAATCATGGATCCGTCCCTGGGACTCGAACTGCAGGCCCCAGGTTAACAGGCAGGGGTCTTCATCACTGCGCCATCACTGCACCTGATGAAATGAGTGAAAACAACAGTCTTAAAGCAGACAGGCCATGCCTGAATCTGCATAGTAACAACAGAAAAGCTTAATTTCATTGGCTGTTTTATCAGCCAATGAAATTTGTTAACACTAATGAGTGCTGTGGGTGGGTGCAGTGGGACGCATTAGGGCCGTAGTGGAGCCACCCGCTTTCATTTTGTGCGGCCGGGTGTGCAGATGATCGTCCGGCCAATGTCTGGCAGTGGCAATGAGCCAGGGTGTGTGGCAGAGGCATATACTGCAGTAAGGTAGGTTTGTAAACTTTTTTTAAACCGTAAAGTATGTATGCAATAAAGAGTATTAACTTTTGTTTTAAACTAGTTTTGCCACTAAATATATGAACATAACATTGTTACAGGCAGCTCTTGGAACCGCAATGGATGCGGCATGTAGCGCTTATTAAAATGGTTGTTAATTATCTTTCTTAACGTCGCTCGGGCGGCCCGCGCCCCCTGTGGTAGAGCCAATGAGAGGCCAAACCACAATTGCACCGGTGTGTCTGTACCCCTTAACTGAAACTTGCATAGGCGGCTCCCCTGTTGCCTTTGGAGCTGTCATAACTCAATCAGCCGTATAACGCTGCTCACAGCACCTCGCGTGCACGTATTGAACATGTCAAGGCCCAGGGCTGCTGGGGGAATTATGCTTATCCCGCCTGACGGCTCCCAACACTGCCCGATATCTATGGCAGATTTTACGTGTATGATATGTATCCCCTAAATGTAATTAGAGGCATGTTTGCTTGTGATGCATCAGAGTGGCCCAGAGCTGCTTCTGATTAAGGCATTGATACTCGCCCAGTGCCAACTTCAGTATAGGCTGTGACAGGCTGCACAATCACTCAAGTGACACAGCTCAACCCGCCTGTCCACACGGATCATAGGAAATAGTCACTTTTGTTAATCTGCCCAACTAGGCTGACTGTGGTCCAAGTTTGCTAAATTAACCGAAGGGCTGTGGATTAAAGTGAAACAGATCGTCAAGCAACAAGCAGTGAGTGACTTGGCATTACACTGGCTATACAGTCTCCGGCTCTGAACGCAAGTAGCACGTTTACTGGCACAAAAATATATCTAAATAGAAGTGGGTGTCGCCGTGTCAAGCAGGATGGCAGCCCCCTGTGACCATACGGGGTCTGCAGGATTCTGCTGGCCGAAGTACCCCTCAATTTAAGGTGATCACCAAACCGAGGACTGCCCCAGAGGACCACGCACAGTGGGGTGCCGGAAACCGCCAGGTAGGTGAGTCTAAGCGAGTGGGGATTCCCCGGTCTGTTGCCGGTGGGGGCGGAAGAAGGGAGGGCATTTGGGACTCCTTGCCATAAGAGGGAATGGGGTTGACCCCGGGGAAGAGATGCGCGTGCGTGGGGGCTGGGGAGGGACACAATTGGGAGCCCTAATCCCAGCATCTATTATTGCCCTGCATGGTGTGATCCTGGGCGATCTGCTGATCCCTCTGAGCCGTTTTTATCCTCAGGCAAACCCGAGAGTGCCTAAAAGCAGCTCCAACTAACTGGGCGCATACAGGGAAGTCCGGAAGCAGAGTAATATCACCCCCATCCTGCGTGCCAAGCGCAACATCTCTCCATGAAATGCTGCAAGTCTCTCTCACTCCCAGGAAAGAGCTCCACGTCCCTCTCACTCCCTGGAATGAGCGCCCTGCCGCTCTCACTCCCTGGAATGAACATGACGCCCATTGCTTCCTGTAATGGGCCCCATGTGTCCCTCACTCCCCTCTGTGAGTCGTTCTGTCATCCACTGTTTACATTTTGAAATTGAAAAAAGTGAGAGGGCGCTTTGAGGTTGTTGTGAGGGCTCCTAGGACTTGTAATGGGACCACGAGCAAAGGGAAGGGATGCCAGGCTGCCAGCCACCTGCCTAGTTATTCTTGTGTCCCTGGGCAGTATCAACCAGCTTCACCGGGGCGCGGGGCCCCACCTGGCCACAGCTCACCCATCTGGCGCTCATCTGAGCCTGGGAGCCTGGTGGAGGGCTGGCCTTGACCCCCGGCAGACACCAAAGGGGTCATGTTTCTGAAATGTGTACATTGCATGGAGGGGAAGCCCGAAGTGTGCACTTACACACTTGCGTGCAGTGTTCGTTGTTTGCACTGTGAAGTGGCAGATCCAGGGTCATACTGCAAGGAAGTGCAAACATATGCGTGTGAAATGCAGTTACAAATGTTCCTAAGCAGGGGCGAAACACAACCTACATTTCGGCTGGGGGAGGGGGAGGGGCGACTCCTTCAAATATTGGGAGAGGGGCTGACTTCAGAGATGAGGGAGGGGCAAACGTATTTGTGTGGGGGGCATCTAACTTCTGTGTGCATTCTAATGAGACTATTTGTTTGCAGCTTCAATGTTACAATCAGTTAACTCTCTCCTTTAAGTCTGGAACCACACACTTAAGGACTGCTTTGAGAATGAGCGGTCTCCTCTCCCGTGGTATGCAAGTACTAACCCCACATCACGATTTCAGTTGCCTAACACTGTATGCATATGAATGCAGGTATAACATTTCGGGGGCTAGCATGCAGGGTCACCCCGTTTTGTGAGCCCACGCCTAAGAGATGTTGGTTGTTTTGCCACTTGGAGTGGGAAAAGTGGTGATGAAACAGGTGTACCACTTTACACCTGTTTTGCCACCACATTTTGCGCTACAGGGGATTCGAAATTCACCCCCGTAGGTTGTGTATGACGTATAACCTAACGTAGTTGGACAGAACCACAGAGAGGTCCACTGACATAGAGCAGGAAGAGCTGGGGTGGGGGCAGTCGGAGCAAACCTGGAGACTAAACAAGAGAATTTTAAGCAAATAAAAAATGGTACTGCAAGGTATGGTGAGTGTTTTTCACTCTGCTTTGGAAAAAGTGTAAAGGTCTACCGTTGGAATTCACTTCGACAGAATTACTTCTTGCGGAAGTAAATGTAAACACATTGGGCCTGATTCGTGGAATTTTTTGCACTGCTGAAAATTGACTACACTGCTGAAAAGTGATTTTGTACTGGCAACACAATCCCTGATTCATTGAACTGTGCAAAAGTGTATTTTTGCAGTGCAAAGTCCGTGCAACGTCAGTGCATAGTCATTTTTGCAGTACAAATTGACTTTGCGCAGACTTTGCACTGCAAGAATACACTTGGCACAGTTCCATGAATCATTGTTTGTGTCAGCAGTGCAAAGTCACTTTTCAGCAGTGCAAAGTCACTTTGAACCGTGCAAAAAATTCCACGAATCGGGCCCATTGTGTATAGACACATTATCAAAACCCAATAAATAAATATACCTGTTTTTGATGGGCTAGGAGTTATGGCGGGATATGAGGGGCTAGGAGTGGTCGTGGGGGAGGTAAAGGGATATGGGAGAAGTAATTCTGTCGCATTGAATTGAGTAATTTCGATAAAACAGTGTAGGACCACTATACTTGCCTTCTACAAATCCCAATTGCAGGCCACATTTACAATCGATTTCTAGGGAATGACGGTTGCTTCCACCAGGTGGTAAATCTAGGTGGGTTGCACAGCAGGCATTACCGCCAGCTTGAAAATCACATGCTGGCGGCAAACCGGGCAGCTTTGCAAGATCTACAAACAAGAAATTATCAAAATAATGCTATAATGACTGCCCCTAAACTGGAAGAAACACTTTAAGAAAGGCCTAAAACACTTGAATAGCATGCACAACACTGTTGACCACAAATATCATTCTTCTGAAACTGCATTTCCAGAAATCAGAAATCCTCAGAGCTCTGGGAAATCTGCTTCTTACTTTCTTTTGCCTTCTTTACGTTTGAAGCCCTCAATGGTGCATGTGAGTTTAGGGCATCACGGGGGTCTGGTGTACTCAGTCCTTCTTTCTAGGGTAGGGTGTGGGGTGTAACACTTCATATTTTGGGAACAGGGTTAACTTCAGAGAATGTGTGGGGTTGGGCGGGGGAGCGTGCGTGGGGGCATTTAACTTCTTTACACAATCTAATGAGGCTGTTCTGGTGCAGCTTCAAAGTTGTGGTCTGAAACCAGACTCTTAAGGACTGCTTTAAGAATGAGCTGTCGCCTCCCCGTCCACCCTTTCAATCATTCCCCTGTCAATGTTCCATTGGCAGCAGCCAGTGAATTGGCTTAAAGGGTAGTGAGATGTGGTTGCATTCTGGGAAGGCGAGGGATTGACAGGCAGTCGGATTTTGTAATCACTGCATTTCTTACTTTCCTTCATTCAGTGGTAAATGTATCTTTGGAAGTAGGCATTGAAAATTCACCGATGTTGCCCCCAATTTGGAATGATTATTCCAGGAATGAAATTATCGTGCCTTTATAACAGTACATGCACATGCAGTGCATGAATGTGCTTTAGGGCGGGAGTTATGGGTTGCAGGGCAGATGCATGGGATGAAGGAGGGTGGCAGGCAGGGGAAGAAGTAAAGCCAAGAGGGAAGCAAAGAGGTGCGAGTATTGGAGGGCAACTGAAGTGAACCTGGGCAAGATTGAAGTTATTCAGACTGATATTGCACTCGTGGTTTGTCCCTCTATCATTGAAGATAATCTTTGTTTGATCATGAACTTATTTAAAACATATCTTTTTACCCCATATATGTTTAAAACCTGATTTGTATGCACTCATTTTGACTAACTTTATTCAACATTTTCTTATGGGGCCACTTTGAAAAAAATGTCCAGGGCCACTTTTGGTTCCCAGTCCAGCCCTGGTGGCATCCAGGGGTACCGGCCTGAAAGGAGGGTCGGCTGGAGCCCCCGTTGGAGCCTGTGCCGGCCTGGGCCTCGCCTGGCTCACACACTGCTATGATAGAGGTTTGTGAGAGTTAGCCAAGATGGGAGGTTGAAACGCGCACAGAAGTGGGGGGGGGGGGTGGTGGTGTCAATGACCACAGAGTGGGGATTGTAACAGACACTGGTAGACCTAAGGAACACACAAATAGACCATTTTTGACTAAGCTCATGATCGGGGTCAGCTGGAGGTGGCAAACCAGCACAAACAGAATCAGGATCACAAACAGACTACTGCAATCTATGGCGTGTTACACACACCCCCCCCCCCCCCCCGCCACCCCCACCCCCACCAAGCTCTCTGCCAGAACACCGTTGACAGCGTTTCATATTTTCAAATTATTTGTGCAGGCCTTCAGAAGGGCAATGATTTATTTTGAAATGGTTTGAAATGTATGGCAGTCACGTTTGGGACGTCGTCATTTCATACAGTCAAACAACTTAAAAAGGTATCGAAAAACAGCGAACTAATTATTCAAGAAACGTGTTTATGTTTTCACAAATGCCTATTTCATAGGGACCATTCCAACTGCAAATTGCATTGTTATTACTGCATGACGTGAATGTGGTGTGTTTCACCACGTGTTTGGGTACCAAGCTTCCGGATATTCCAAAGGAGGCTAGCAAAGGATTGTTAGCCTGGGAGGAAGAAAGGAAGGAAAGGGCCTGGGCGAAGGAAGAGGGAGTTACAAGGTGAGGATTTAGATCTTAGAAGCTGCACAGAAGAAGTTATCTTGAAGAACTCGGGTGGACGGTGGTAGCCTGCGAGTCTGAAGAACCATAGTAATGGGGAAACTGAGGCTCTCTAGGCCAGTGGGTAATGTGTGAATTTCTGAAAAAAGGATAGGGGACGAGGGGCCTTGCTTGGCGCAGTGAGTCGAGTACACAATGCGAAACACTCTGAATTGTGTTAATTTTGGCACAGGAAGGCCTTGGCCAGCATTGCAAGGCATGTGCTGCTGGGCCTTGGTCCCCAATACTAGAGTGAGATTGGCCGCAGCATTTTGATGCCTCGGTCCTTTGCTCACCAATCTCCATTCAAGGTGCACCGGGTGAGAAATCTCCCTAGTGGATTTTGAGGTTCCTGATCACGCTAAGGTTATCCTCTCCTTAATAAAAGGGTACCCCTCAGCTCTCCAAGGTTTCCTGACAAAAGCCTGCTCTGCATTCATGGTCACCAAGCAGCCATTTCTACCTTCGAGGAGTTTAACGATTTTTCACTTTCAAGATCCTGGTTTCGAACTTTGGCTGCTAGAATAGACTCTCACTTGATTAGGAAACCGTTAGACCCAACCAATAGAAAATCCTTCAACTATCAATGTCCATTTAAGTAGGGACACTCATCGGGGTGCGCATGCACCCTACATAATCATTTCCTTTATCACAGTTTCATCAGGATCTTGTCAAATCTAGAATCAAGTCCCTGTTCCATCATCAATACAAAAAGGGTTTCACAAGGAACCTCTGTCGGAATATCCATTTGCCATGTAAACACCCACAAAGTTGCTCAGCAATATACATGGGCCACCGCTCCAAATGTTTGCTGACCAGCGAATACTGGTGGGTCACTTAAGAGGACCCCCCCTAGCAAAACGCCCCGATAAGGCATCCTTGTGATGCCCTCCAGTTGCCATAGCACCTCAGAGAGCCCAATATTCTCAGGCGCAAGTAAGGCAGTGAGGTAGGTCACATGACCCTCTGGGGAATTACAGAATGCTGCTTTCCTCCCCCCTCACAGAACTCTGTGAATTTAAAATCTTTGCGGACACATTTCTAGAAAAGTATGAGTTTGTGGGACCTGTAATTACCTTCGAAATGCAAGTGGTTCAAATTATCCCCAAACGGGTTCACCCAGGCCTAAGATTTACCTTAAGATGAAGTGTATTGCAGGCACAATATTGCACATGTCCTACTCCGACTGCCATCAATTGCAATGTTCATTCTTCATTCCTGATAAAGGTCGACTGCAGGGGTCTGCAACCCGTGTCTCTCCAGATGGTCTTTCACCAATGACTATTGTGGCTAGGGTTAATTGAAGTTGACGTCCACATTTTATTTTTTATTATGCATTTATATTGCGCCGAAGCCCGCAGACAACCAGGGCGCATTTAGACAAGGAACCACATAACAGAACCGAGACAGCTGGGTACTATTTGATCCTCCTGGAAAACTGCAACTGCTGTCTAAGACAGCTAAGTAGTTACTTTCTGATCTGATTGCCCTCGGCAGTCCTTCCATGCTTGGGCAGCTTTTACTGGGCATGATCTGCCTAGCCCATTTGAGCACTTGAATGTTGGGCAAACAATCTGACCCTTAGATTCAGATCTCGAGGAATGGTCAGGTATGCATTGAGATATGTGTTCCTTTGGGTAGGCAGGGGACTGACCATGGAGACATCGGTGGACTATGGTCATAGACTTGAACCTTATCGGCTCCTTGATTGTCAGCCAGTGCATGGGTCTTCTATTTGAGGTAATATGCTCTCTTCTGGTTTTCTTCCTGACAGTCTCACTGCACTGTTCAGAATAATCTGCTATCTTGCAATGCACCTTTTGTTTGCTCCTAACATTAGTGGATTTCCATAGTCTAACCTAGATAGAATAGTAGCCCCGACTATCTTAACACTGCTCTATTCGCTCAAGAATGGTCCGATATGAATGAGCAGACGTAGATAGTATTGGCAACTTCTGTTCATATTGATCACATGACACCCTGCGTTTAGTGATGCCTCCAGGGTAATGTTGCAGCAAAACAATTACTTTTGTAAAGCGTTCCGCTTGAGATGCTTTATATGGTGATGGAATTTAGCGTGAGATGCTGCATTTGGTGATCTGAGAAGTCATTTATAACGCACCTGTACTCAAGTATTACTAGGCGTGCCAAGACAAGGAAGGAAAGGGGGGGCAGAGGAAGGATAAAAACTATATTGCTAGGCCTTGTGTCATTTAGAACGCACACATGCGGGGGGTGGAGAAGTTTCAGGGGGAGGGGAGAGTGCAAAGTAACTAGTAAGTGCAGCCGGGACGTGGTACCGAAGTGCAGAGAGTTCAGGGATTGCCCATAAGTAGATGGGAGGCCCAGAGGCGGTGCAGGGGCAACCAGTCGTGCAGGAGTGTGGTCCCGTAAGTTCAGTGGGTAGCCAGGTAAGCAGTATACACAACAGACAGGGACATCAGCAAAGGAGAGGGGGAGAGAGCGAGAGAGAGAGAGCGAGAACGCAAGTGAAAAGGAAGATCTTGCATTTCTTCCGGAACCGTAGGTGATCCTGCTCAAGTTTGACAGAGGCAGGGAGGCTATTCCAGAGACAGGCCCCAGCCGAAGACCAAGATCTACCCCCCCCCCACTCTCTGCCTGGAGAAGCGTCTGACCCTCAGAGTTGGAGGTGGATGAGGGGAAGGCTCAAGAACGAAGATGCTTAGGAAGAAAAGTTTGGATATAGTGTGGTTCCCGGCCCCAAAAAGCCTTGTGGACGATGCACAGGGTCTTGAACTTGATCCTCACATCCAAAGGGAGCCAGTGGAGAGATGTCAGGCCTGGAGATATACAGTCCCTGGGCTTGAGACCAAGGACAAATCTTGCTGTTCTGGATAAGCAAAAAATAGTCCATAGGCACCCCTCTGCGCCCCATGGACCTGTTCTTTGGGAAGGTACCCACTCGGGAGTCAGCAGCCACACTTTAGCTCACTGTACCTTTCACAGATGGGAAGTATCCATTTACATATCAGTCTTTGTCCCGCCCACAATGGGCAGTCCAGCACCAAAATGCTATGGCAATTCCCTTCTGAACAAGAGTACCAACAGCAACCCCATACACGTGTTTCAGCCTTGTTGGGCCTCATCACTGAGGTCGAGCTGTGCCTCTCTGAGCACAGTGAGCAAGGGGTCCACGCCTGGATGACCCTAGGAAACATAAGGTGACTAAAGCCAAGTCCCTTAAATAATAAAAAAATAGTCTATTGGCGCCCCTCTGCGAGAACGAGCATGGCCCATTGACCTGTTCTTTGGGAAGGTACCCACTCGGGAGTCTGCAGCCACACTGTTCTGGATAAGGTATAAAGGGCGAAGATTAGGGGCAGGCATATTCGGAAAGAGGCTGTAGCAGTAGTCCAGCCTAGAGAGGACCAGGGCTCTGGAGACAGTGAGCTTCAGGGGGAAGTGAGAAAAGGAAGAATACCTCAGAGAAAGTGCAGATGATAGTGTGACTTCTTCGAGACATCAGAGTTGCATGGAGAGAGGATGGAGTCTAAGATGATCCCAAGTTTCTTAGCCTCACTGGAAGGAGCAGGTAGAGGGCCCAGGTTGATACCCAGAGCGATAGAGCGGGAAGGCGGGAGCAGAAGCCCCAATGAAGAGGATCTCAGTCTTACTGGCATTGAGGCAGAGATCGTTGGCTGCACACCATTCCTGAATTGTGGACAGATAGTCTGGTATGAGAGAAGGAGCAGTAGAGGCTATGGGGAGCCGGAAGGAGAGCAGGGGGTCATCTGCATGAGACTGAAAGTTAGAACAGAGGGTAGAGATGCGTTGTGGGCCAGAGGTGCCAGGTAGTGGTTAAATAGCCAGGGAGAGAGATTAGACCCCTCAGGAGAGAGAGAGAGAGAGAGAGAGAGAGAGAGAGAGAGAGAGATTAGACCCCTCGGGACCGAGAAAGAGAAAGACAAAGACAAAGACAAAGACAAAGAGAGAGAGAGAGAGAGAGAGAGATTAGACCCCTCGGGAACGAGAAAGAGAGAGACAGAGACAGAGACAGAGAGAGGGTTAGAGTCAAGATTGAAGAGCAAGTCTTTACAGGTGTTCAGAAAAGCAGTCTGTGTTTCTGGCTGCTCCGAAACCAGATTGGTGGTCATGGAGGCAACCAACAGATTCAGTATGTAGATTAGGCTTGGAGATGCTGGTTTTTCCAGGAGTTTGCCTAGGAAAGGAGTGATGGAGATCAGGCAGTAGTTTGACGGCCAGTAAGAATCGGCAGAAAGCTTCTTAAGAAGGGGGTGCACAAGAGAGTGCTTAAGGGGGGAGGGGAAGGTTCCAGTGGAAAACAGGTGATTGCAGAAATCAGCCAAGGCTGGAGCAAGGGTGTCAATGGGGTCCTTAATGGTTCTGGAGGAGCAGGGGAGCCCCTGCTTTGGCGAGACTTTCATAGAGCAGACTTGTCTAGAAACATCATCAGGAATGAACATGGGGAAGGAGGAGAAGCAGCCAGAGAGGGGCCTGGATTGTTAGAGGGAGAGGAAGAGAAGGTAGAGGAAGAGCAAGTGGACAGGATGTCCTGAGTTTTAGTGGTGAAATGCGATGCCAAGGCCGTGCAAAGTGGCCTGGGAGGGCCCAGGAGAGGTGGAGACTGCAGCAGGATTGGCCAGCTCCTTGCAGATTTTGAAAAGTTTGGCCAAGTTGTCAGAGGCTGCAGAGATCCAGGCATGGATGCAGGCTCTCTTAGGGAGGTCAGAGAGTCTGTCTTGCCTTTGGAGCAGGCTGCAGGCACAGTTTGTAAAAACAAGCTTTATGTGATTTTTAATTATGCAAATTAGGCGCATTAGTATTTTGAGGTGCAGAAATGGCACACACCAGTGAATTATATATCAAAGCATCCACAAGTACTAGTTGGTCACTTTGAAATGGGAAAATAATTTGAATATACAAATAGAAGTGATTTAAATGGAAAAATCTACAGTCAATAACCATTTGTGCTATTATAGTGAAAATTGTGTGGTCTGATTCGTGCCAGAGAGGGAGAAATCTGATGAGCCAATTGGTAAAGTGGTCATGCGTGGAAATTGCTATTTCAGAATATTGAATTGTATAATGCAATAAACCCCCTCTGATGACATCACATTAAATGGAAGGGAAACTGGGTTTAGATGTTACTGCCATCAGACTGCCCTCCAATATGCCCAATGACTTTGGAGGGGTATGGCCACTGTGATGTCACTTTTGGAACACTGTCCAATACCATACATTGATCAATTAGGTTGGAGAAAGAATATAAACGTAGGGAATATTAAAGTAAGGGAATATTTCAGAAGTTTATGTGCATCTGGAAAAATACTTATTTTATAGACTCTGCTCAATGGTGCATCTACAGCGAGATCCTCTCTCTGCATTAGGACATCTAGCGCAGAAGAATTATTGGGGTTTTAAATGGATATCTCACTGGGTGCATACCTAGAAATAAAATGTATAAATTGATGGAATTCCTGGGTATACCATCAAGCAGAATATTTTTCTTAAAGGTAAGTTGTTCCAGACAAAAGGGAGAGGGCTATTGCTCGCAACCCATTCTCTCTCTAAGGTGCCCGTTGAAAGTGGCACGCTTTTACATGACACACGCAGACACACACGCAGACACGCAGACACACACACACACACTCCCCCCCCCCCCCTTCCCTCCCACACTACATACAGGAAGGGTCAGTAGTTATTGAAATTGAGTTTTTAAAATGCGGACATGTCCATTGAGTAAGGGAGTGGTATTGTGAATAAAGGGGAAGTCGAGAGAATTGAATAGGCAGGAATACTTCAAACTAATTTGTTGTTTTTCACAAGTGGAAGATTCCTTCTGGACTCTCATGCATTCAATCCTTGGTGCATGCACGCGCAGGGTGAATTACCTAAGGTGATATTTTGCAAAAGTCTATTTCTATAACAGTAGTTTTGAAAATTTAGGTGACTAGACTGTTGATTATTTTTCATCATTAGATTAGCATCCATGGATGTACAACTTGTTTTTCTTTAAAGTGATTCAATCATTTGGTTAATAAACATACCTTCTTGGCAACCCTGTGATTTCCTTGTCCCGAAAAAGAGGAGGGAGTCTTTAAAGAATCAATGATATTAAATTGGGGGTCCCAGATTCATAAAAGAACTTTATTAAATAAAGGAAAATGGTGTGTGCCTAGTTTGGCGTGGGTGGAAAGTTCCCTTCAATAAGATGTCACCCCATTAAAACATCCCACACACACTAGCTGACCACATCACGGGCTCAAGTGATGCTTCATTACTTAGTTTCTTCTTTAGTTTGAAGCACTTGACATCCTAGTTTAAGGTTACCTCTGTAAGCCACCCATTTTCTTAGAAACATTTTGTTTGTTTGTTTTGTCCCTGGTTTATGTCTAAATTGTTAACACGTTCATAAAACAATCTCATTACATGGCTCACTAATTGTTCTCATCTTTATGCTATTGTACAAACACCCTTCGTGGAAATGCTTCCACCATCTGTAAATGTGTTACTGGAAGCCATTTCTGCTTCAAATCAACATCTCTGTTCTTCAAATAAACACACATAAAATGCAAGAATCATTCCAATCTACCAAAGTCGATTTGGTAGCAGACACCAATAATTTATTTTACTATCCGACAGAATCAACAGTACTGGTAATCAATGCGTGAACAGATTATCTGTGTGTGGCCTGAGACAAACAAATCCTCGAGAATTGCCCGAGCATTGACACCCACAAGAACAAGTTCATTTCCAAATGAAAAAGGAAGCCATTGTGTTGCTTATGGGGTGCAAATATTGCCACAGGTCATTGAACATCAGTGTATGGTCATAACCGACAACACGCCTCTCATGCCCATCGTTAAATGATCAGCACCACACCCTTTGATGTGCATGAAAAAGTGATTTTACAATTTCAGGACTATGACTTTGAATTCTCCCTTCACCGAGGTGTACATAACTCGTCCTGTTACTTATTGGGCCACCACTGAAAGCCCACAAAGCACAGTAGGCAGCCACAAGTTGAAAGAAGTCATGGAGCTAGCCATCAGTGTGAAGAAATAGAAAGGCGTCCGAAAACAAGGAGTGTATTTTGTGCATTGAAAGTGCACTTGCCAATGTCAAATTTGATAGCTGTCTCAAAGCCCTTTGCCAGTAAATGGAAGCACCCAGAGTGGTCCTCGAAGGAAAACTCATGCACACAGTCTCAAAGCCATTCACCTTTGTAACAAAGAAAACGATTAAATAGTCACAGTGTACGGAGCGCCTTGAGGTAGAGAAATTGCAAATTCAAAGGCCCAGAGAAAGTCTCCCCGCAAGATGTGCTTTCCAGTGACTGATACAGTGTTACCTTACCACTGCTTTATTTCGAAGCAACATTTACACTGGTGAGTGAAACAATGTTGCCAATTCATTGTCTACTGACGGGTTCAATTAAGCAATAAGACACGAGCAGGGGAGGCATTAGCACTTCCGGTAATGCCCCAGGGCCCATAAATTACAGGCCAGAGAGTGAAGCCAAAGTGATAATGCTGCCCCTGCTCGTGGCTTATTGCTATTGGTACTCCAGCCCATAGGATAGGGGTACTAAAAGCATTTTTGTTCTGTTGCAAAACGCTCCGGCGTTCGCAACTGGCAAAAATAATTCAAAAATGGCTGCCGGGGAAAGGGAAAACAAAGTCTGTTTTCCCTTTAAAAAAAAAAAGAAAAAAAAAAGAAAATTAAAAAAATGGCTGCCATGGAAAGGAAAGAAAGGGCTATGTGTAGTGCCTTCTTCCTTTCCAAAGCGGCCTGTCGATGATCGCGAGCGAACGCGCTGGAGACAGAAGTGTTTCCAGTGCGTCCCCTCCCGAAAAGCAGGTAAATGTAGGGGGACCGAGGGAAGGAAGGAAATGTGGGGGAGAGGGGAGGAGGGGTTAGAAGCATTTGCCTCATTCCCTGGAAAGGGGAGATGGTGGCCGCCAGCCCTGAGGCAGCTCAGGGCGGCAGGATTACCATCTGGTAACGCCCACGTTTTCAGCCTCTCCATTGGCTGGGAGGCCACCACACCCCCGCTCACTGGGTACTAATTGTCAGTGATAAACAGCTGCATGTTCACAGAAGAGAAACACTCCTTTCACAAAAATGGAGGATTCAGACATGCTTTTAAATGATGTACCTGCTTTAGTTTCATGCCCTGAGAAAGCAGAAGAATGAAGCACATTTCAGGCAGTGATCTGCAACAGGAGAGGGTCAAAAGGGCAAATAACTGCTTGGTCTGTCCCCTAAAACTCAGATAATACCCAGGGGTGTAAGTTGCAGCCAGCCGCTCACAACCCATCACAAATTCCAGGTACTAAGTGCAAACCCTTACAAAGAGTGCAGACTAAGGGTAGGAGACACCACCCTACGAAAGCACAAGGTGCGAGGAGCAGGAGCTGGAACTGCAGCTTTAGCTATAGCAAGCCCTAAGGTCCCAGAGCTGGAGAGGAGATCTAGCTGCCTGCAAATAATGTAGGAGAATCCCAAGAGCACAGACAGAAGCTGGTCAGATTCTACCCAGAGGGGCTGAGAGAGGTGGGCAAAGGACTTCAAGGGTCTCTGGAGAAGCTATGAGGTCGTTACCAAGAAGGGTTTTAAGAGGTTCACACCAGACAGTGAGGAAAGGAAATTGGCAGGAGGGTGGATTCTGAGTAGGTGCTGAAGCTCCCATCACAAGAGACATACAGTCCCATATCCTAAACTAGAGGGAGGTATCCATCAGGAGCGTGAAGGTTTGAAAGATCACGAGAAGGCATAAGGAGAATATCAGGAGGTTGAAAGAAGAGATTTCTCAAGTGGAGTGGGATTGATGACATGGTTCCATCAGGTGAGTGGAAAGACTGACCTCCAGACAAAGAAAGAATAATGTCAGGAGAAGGAAGAAACTGGAATACGCTGAACTGGGGCCCAAAGGGGTGCAGGTGCATAACTAGAGGCAGATGGAGGACCAGGTGGTCAAGGGGTAAAATAGTAAGTTAGCCTTCACAGCCATGGTACTTAGGAGACTAACTCGCCCAAAACGGAAATGTAGAGATTATAGGCAAGGTTTTTTTTAAACCAAAAAATAGGAAAAGAGGAGGCAGGTTGATTAAGTGGGAGAGAAAAAAAAAGATGGGGTAAGAAAGAACTGTGGAGAAAAAAAAATACTGGATACTAGCAGAAGAAATAAATGAAGAAATCCATGGACTGTAATCCAAACCTTCTAGCCATGATTATTCCAAAGAAGGAAATTGTCAGTAAGTTTTAAAGACCATTGAGATTTCTCCAAGGATTTGAGGCTGCTCTTGTCAGATTAAGATGAAAACTGAGTCAAAAATAAGGATTCAGGATTTCCCCCCACTCCCTCAAACGCACCATGAGGAGAGTCACAAGAGGATCCAGCAGAGCACAAAGCTGCGGTCAATCAAACCCAGGAAAGGGGCAATCAAGAACCTCGAGGTGACAGAACACGTGGGGAAACCCCTTTTTGTGACAGAAGCAAGGGTTGGGAGATCTTAAATATAGACAAAGCTGTGTAATTAAAGTCTCTCAAACTTTTCGTTTTATCAGAACTCTTATTTGAGTTACCTTTGGCAACATTTAGGTTAACTTCAGCATCACCCACTTTGTTATTTTGGACAATAGCTTCATATTTCGATGTATGGATATATGTTAACTGAAGACGGGTGATCTGTCTTGTCCATTGTTATCTTGCCAGCTACCTGCCACAACGTATAACCCATACATTAACATGAGTAACGCCTGCTGCAATCCTAATGGGTGAATCCCCAAGAAGCACCATCCCTGTGCACCCTCTCAATCCTCAGTGACCTTGGAACTAATAAACTCTGAGGACCTACAAATGTTTTAACGACACAATGCTGAAGAAAGTGCACATCAACGTGCCAGATAACCCGCTACTAAAGAAGGGGATAATGTTTCAATAAAGTACAAGAGAATTACAACTAAATCTAGCATGTCATTTCAAATGGCATCATACACGGCGATGGCCAGAAGGTCAATGATCGCTGCGCAGAGAGGACCATTGGCTGGAACCCAGAATGCTTCTCACTTCAAAAAAAGACTACTGCAAGTGAGTAGTGCAACACATACGAAGTCAGGAATGAGCAACACAATCACCAAACTGTTCCCTGCAAGGAAGACATGGCATCTAGTGTGATGCTGCTTTGACAGATTGCCATCTGGCGAAGCCAGGATAGAGTGAGCTTTGTTGATATTTAGAAATACAATGATACAGGTAATTCGTTTTCTGAAAGAGAGGTCTGCTCAAATCAGACCTTTTATAATGCTCCACATCAAAATACAAAGTGTACTCATATGCCCTTCTTTGGACATCTCCAGCAACTGCCCTACAAATGTTGCAGCACTGGCAGCAGAGCAAGTTCAAAGGTCACATGTGCATCCCTAACAGCTGATGGCATGCAAAGTTCCTAAAGACAGAAGTGGCTTAATTCAAAACATAATTGTCAGCCTGGTGTAGAGTGACCAGATATTCAAGAAATAAAAAACGAGATGGCCAACATAAAAGGACTACACCCATCACAGGTCTACCCCCAATCCCCGGAACCCTCCCTTGGAATCCAAAAGTATTTTCAACACTGCTCCTACATATAAATTGTGTGGTTTTGTGATGGTTTATTAAGAGGCCACCCCTCAACACAGGGAGTTTCTTCCCTTCTCAGGCTAAGTGTCACAAAATAAACAGTTAATTTCAGTTATTTTCTTCAGCCCTATCTACAATTCATTTAATACGCTGTGGATCCCTCCCCCTGAGCTACCAATAAGCCAAGAACCAGACTGGTCTAAGGAAAGATATGTGCATTTATTTGGATGATCGAAAATAAGAAATCAAACTAAAATGTCACACACCACTTTATCCATGGCACAACCCAATAAACTTCTCTCTGCATAAATAACTCACATAATTTTGATTGGAAAACTTAAAATCACAATATTCGACTTTATACAAACTTCAAAATAAATGGTCATCAACACTGGTCCCTGAATAACATCACTTTACATTTGCGATGCTGTACAATTTCGGTATTCCTGTGTGCTTAAAAGGCCAGCAGTAAAAAACAGGGCGATTTAGCAGTTTGTTTTTTACACTTCGTCTGTGTTGGGGAAGTTGGATAAATTGGAATGATTTGGATCCCAGACCCCCCCTCCCACTTAAAGGCCTGTGTTGGGGAATCTGCACCCATAGGACTACCCAATTAAATTACCATCTATAGTTTTCAGCGCACACTGGGAATGAGCTTTGTAAATTTCGAATTTTAACAAAAATCACCGTGTGGTGTTCTGCCAAGGGGAATACATTAAAATGTTTTAATTAAATAGGCTAAAGATTTACATTGTGCTCTCCCATCCACCCCCACTATTAAGGGAAATGATTTAAAGCCAGCAGATTCCCCCACCTTTGGGTTGCAAAGTGTTGAAGTCTACTTATATTGAAAACCTCTGTTTAAAGTCAGGAAAGCCAGCTGCATGTCAGGACCCTCTGAAATGACAGGGCTGTGGTCTAGTCCCTTCACTCTCAGGGATGGCCTCCAGCTCTCCACCATAGGCCCCAGTCAGCTTTTTAGGCCTTGCCAATAATGGACAGCTCCACCCACATGCAATCTCCTTTGATTTTTCCTTGCAGCTGTCAGATGGCAATTTTAGCAGCCGATAGGTTTGGGAGCTCTGTCCCTTCCTCATAGTGCATCCACTTAATATAGCAGGGATGACATTGTCAAGTTTACAATCCTGGGGAGTACTCTGCAATTGTTCTCGCAAATAGGATTGGACAGTTACCCTTCTCTCTCCTCCCAAATCGACCCTGTCTCTAAGGATTGGCTTTAAAAAGTATGGAGCAGACATATGGCAGCTTCCAATTGCAATCCCCATTTGTTCTCATGTCAAATTTCTGCCAAAAACTAGTTACATGGTAAAACCTCATAATTGAAATAATGACTGCCGTAATATACATATTTTCTGATTCAGCTAATCGTGAGGAATTATATAGGAGACAGCCAGATCTGCAACATGTTGCACATCAGTGTTGCAATTTCCTACCATTTTTACAAAAAGCATAATCATTATAAACATGCCATTTATTATCCATATTCCTAATTTCACCCTCCACTTGTTAACCAACTCTCAAATTTGGAACATTTTCAATTCAGCCAGAAACCAATTGAGTCATAGGTGGATGAATTTTAGATCACCAAAATCATTTGACTGGAAATGACATGTCAATCAAGAAAGCACGATTTATGGTTGCTGAGAAAAAGGCCTACATGGTAATAGTCCTTTTACATTAATAGCAAATCTTTGGAAATTTGCAAATTGGAGCCCCCCGTGTCCTCAGAGTCATTTGCTTCACTGGGCCAGCATGTGAGTTTTTTTTATTAGTCTCTTTGAAGTTGGCTGTTTGAATTCAGAGTTCAGTCTTGATTGCAGTACCTGTTTTCACACCTCCCCCCTACATTTTGGTCATGATCGAGCCAAGGGGAATTGTCCTGCAGAGAAAGCAAGTCTAAAGAAAGTTTGCTTTCAAACACCCCTGAGGCAGGGCCCATTTAATTGCAGTTGTAAACAGTTGGGAGGCCCAAACCAAGCTGGCCGTGGAGGAGTTCTTAGCGAAGTTTGCCCGCCAACAAGCCAAAAGGATCCTCCTTGGGTCCAAATATCTTCATGGCAGAAAAGTGGGCTTTTCTTTTCAGATGTTTTCCATTATTTTGCATGTGAAGCATGACATACATTACTTTTTGTCAACACACACCAAGTCTCTTCCCGGACTTCTTTATGTTGGCAAGGGACACATTTTCTCATTTCTTGCTTTAAACTGTAAATGCAGAAGTGTTAGAAAAAACTGTTTTTCCTGTGAAAGGGACCTTTGAATTTAGTTCTTCTGCCACTGAATTAAAATGCTGTTTTGCCTTTTGCAGTGACAGCTAAGGCCTCTTCACATGGCCCTTCCTCGTGCTGCTTGCAGAAACCCCACAATCTACCTTATTACGCCCATTTCTCAGTGTGAAGACCGTGTTCTTTTTTTAATGAAGGCTGGCAGGTAATTTTCCCAGTGGGCATTAGTTCTGTTGGCTTGGGGCCTTTGATTCCACGCCACAGGTTGGACTGTGGACTTAAGCATGTTAATACAAAAAAAAAGTTTGCTCTGATTGAGATTACCGGACTTGCAGTTATCAGTATCCCAACTGGTCTATGTGGCTAAATTAGTTACTGGATGTAGCTGGTACCCGCAAGGCCAGGGATTTGAGCCCAATTTATGAAGGGAAAATAATGAGAGTGATGATTTTTATTTACTTTACAATTCCAGAACGGTCCCCTCACTTTCCCCAAAACTGGGACAGGTTTGTCATTAAAAACCAGAGCGGGGGTGGGGGGGGCAAGCCATGGCCAGTCCTTGCAAAATCAGGATGGACACCCTAGCCTGGTGGCACATTCAACTGTAAAGATAAGCCATGTCTGGTTAGGACATGATGGCTACAAGGATCACACAATTATTCACCTTTCAATATCATATTAGTGTCATCTTGGTGAGCAGTACTTCCACAATAGCAGGGCTAATATGCATTGTCCATCTAGCCTGGATGGCTCTACAACAGCCAAGTGGGATCCTGGCCCAGGAAGACAACACCTTCATCCCATGGCACGTGGACCCTCCCAGGGGGTCTCTTGCATCAAAGGCAGTCCTAACATGACAAATCCATTCTCAAACCATGTTGCTGATCACTGGAGTCCTTTTGAAGTAGGCAGGCATGGGAAGGGGGTGAGGTTAGATGGGGGTGTAGGCCACGAAAGGGGTTTCCACCATCTTGGATTCTGCTAGGCTTCTCCTTCCTGATCCCTCTCCCCCCCCCTCACATTTCCTGCAGACAAAGCGCTCTGGGTAGAATGTCACAAGGCATGGAACACTTGTTACAGCAGCCTGGATTGGACTCCCTGAAAACATGTTTGCTTTGGATCAATCAGCGAGAGCTTCTCTTAGTTGATTAATCTTTGGACTCTCAGATGAAGGGCTCACTGGCACTCTGCTGGAAATACAGTCTATTCCAAAGTCCTCTGCCATAGAGGCAAAGACAGAGGACTGCAAGGTGGAGGAAAGCTCTGCTCCCCACCGATCCCCAAGGCACATTTGTGGTGACAGTACCGTGGACCATGGCCTCTGCTGCCTGTGCACTGGAACCCAGCTCTTGCTCAGTGGAGGTGAAGCACCCCCTGCAGGTGCCAGACAAACTCCCTGTATTGAAAGTACAAAACTAAGGACTCCCCATGTCCAGGGAGACCCTGGATTGGGCAACTCAGAAGTTCAGAAGCAGCTTGGAATCCTGTTTACTGCCTTGAGACATCTCAGAGATGGCTCAACCAGGCTCAACTCACTTCGATCCCCTACAGGAACCATGGTGCTGCTTTTGGCACTCTAGATTTTGCACCGCTAACCTGTTCCCTCAAGCGGTCTCAAGGCAGACTCGACTCACTGAGCACAAAGTCGCCATGGCTGGACCGCTGGCACACTGCGGTGCTGGAATCACCAAAATATAAGCATCCCGAGTGCTGACTCGACCCAACAGATGCATTGTCTCGACCAGACTCGAAAGTTGACTTGACCCACTAGAAGCCACTGACTCATCTGTCTCGAACGCTGGCTCATCCCAACAGACATTATTTCAAACCGACTACTGCCGACTGGAGATGTTGGGAACTGTTGACCTGAACCATCTCGAGCACCTACTCAAACCAGAGAGTCCAGTCTTAACGCTGACTCCACTATCTGGTCATTGGCTGGAATAAACAAAAGTGCCCAAAATCCAGACTATGCTGTTGAGCACCAAATACAAGAAATAAAAGGTAATTTGAAGAGGTGCTGTTCCACAGGTTCACCTTAACAGACAATAGTGGCTTTTAAGGCCCCTTCTTTCCCTTTAAAAAGACATATCTTTAGACATGGATATCGACACTGAAATCTTTTGGTTGAGCATCCAGTGTGCCCTTTATTCTCAATGTCTCATTCTGTTTCTTTTACCGAAAGAGGTATTTATTTTGTTTTAATTACTTGTTTGCATTTCTAGTTTTTCTCAAAGTTTCTATTTTCCTAGACTCTTTCTTTGGACACCCTTTTATTTTGGTACCACCATACTATTGTTGTTTGTGTTGCCTACCCTCTGCCCGTGGTACCAAAATAGTCAAAGGAGGCATATCTGTTAGGCTCTACCCCTTCCCCCTTATGATCGGGAACACTGCTGGTTTAGTGGCTGTGTAGGGCTCAGTAAACATTTTAGACACTACTCATTCCTGGACTCCTGCACTCTTGCAGAGCAGTAGTCATTTCATCACAGCCGTCTACAAGACAATAGACACCAGCTGATACTCATCAACAGATGCACACTTACAGGTGGTGACATACTACATCAATAAGTAAGGCAGGCTTCCACGCATGAGCTATCAGATTCTGAATCTGCACAGCAGGTCGCGTGTTTATGCGAGGCAGCCCCCCCCCCTCCCCAATTAACAATGCAGGCCTGCTACGTGTCCCCTTACAGGCAGGAGGGACATCAAAACAGTTTGGGTGGTAGTACCAAACCTAAAAAAGGTGTAAATCTCCACCTTCTTACTGTGCCAATCAAAGGGGTGACATTATTTCAACAGGCCACCAAAGAAGACACTACCTGGAACACAGGGTGTGACAAAATCATTATACCCAACAGAGAACGTCTACACTGCAAAGATACCCGTTGTGAGAGAATGGTCTACGTGCAACACTCAAAAACTATGGTTGCGACAGGATAGGGTAGTAGCAGGAATGCCCCTACTAGGGCGGCTATGGCTGGGGAAAGCCCATCGAATGTGAATATCAGCAAAATAGTAGAGCTAGTGGCGGACATCTGGGATCCATTATTGGCACAAGGGTCCCTGTCCACTACCCCATCCCCATTTACACCATTGTTTTATAATACACAGTTCTTGCCGGGGAGTGAACAGGGGTCGTTTAGAGCACGGTGGGCGGCGGGGTGCATAAAATAGCATAAATATGTTCCAAGGGCAGTAAATTAGGTAATTCGAGGTCTGTATTCAGCAGATGGGGATCAACAAGGGGGAAAGGCTGCACTATTGCTAGTTATGACATTGGCTGTCTGACTCACATTAAGGCAGCCATCACTCTCCAATGAACACATTTCGAGAAATGTATTATAACTCAATCGCGGGTCGAGGAAACTGGTTTCCTCTCGCTACAAACCTCAGTGAAAGCCTGCCCCCAGGCCAATGGCAGTATACAAAGAGGTGGAAAATCTCGCTGGGTTGTGCAGTTCCAGAGGAAAGATGGGAACATCTGTGGGGCAACATAACTAAAGTAACTCGATTCATTCAATGGAGGGAAATGTGGTATAAGAATGCTACAATGGCACTACACGCTGATGTGTCTTCATGCAATGTACCCGAATGTATCATCCAAATGTTGGAGGGGATGGGCAGCGATCAGGGACTGGTCCCTTATCTGGTGGGAATGTCCGGTTATTCAGGTATTAAGTCCCAGATGAAAGATATTCTCAGGGTGTGAAAACAGCGGAGAAAATATGGTTGTGTGGCTTGTGGGATCCGGATAATAAGCTTTTCCCCAAAAGGCAACTATGGGGATACATGGTTTTACGGACAGCAGCATGGCTGGTGATGGCACAAAAGTGGAAATTACGGCAAGCACCGATGGAAATTGACTGGCTGCACAAAGTGTGGTGCTTTGTGGCATTAGAGTGGGTAACATACACGGTTCAAGTAACGGGGCAGAATTTAAACAGGACTGGGGACCTGTGTTATCGCATCTCCAAAGTGACTATAATGTACAATGGTGCCCGCACAAGTTGAGAATTTTGTATATAATGTGATTGTGAAGGATGTGCTCAGTTGAGAAAAGATTTAATTGGATTTGTCTCTTTGGTGGTAGGAAGGGTGGGTAGCAGGGAGGTCGTTAAAGTTCTTAATATATGTTCTGGAAAAATTAATACAAATCATTTTTTTTTTTTTAAAAGAAAAAGATATCAGTCTGGGCTTTCCCACTGCCCCCTTCCCTGAGCCAGGAATCCCAGTCATCTTCGACTCCTCCCTCTCCTTCATCCCTCATATTCAGGACATTGTCAAGAAGTCCTACTTTCAGCTCCTCCTTCTCAAAGGAACTCTACCCTTCCTCACCTTCCCCCAGAGACTCAATGTTACCTGTGCTCTGGTTCTCTCCAGGCTAGACTACTGCAACAGCCTCCACCTTAATCTTCCTTAGTCCGCCCTACGACCCCTCCAACTAACCGAGAATAGGGCAGCGAGCCTTCCCTTGGTTTCAAGCCCAGGGACCGTATCTCTCCTGCCCTACAAAGCCTATACTGGCTCCCAGTCTCAGCACGGATTAAATTAAAATCAATCATGCATCAGGCTTTCTGGGGGCAGGGACCACTATCTTCAATGCTTCCTGACCAAATACTCCCCTTCAAGACTCTTGCATTCCTCTGGAACCAACTCCTTGCGTGTGAAGCAGTTTGCTAAACAGAGAGCTGGTGGTCGATCAATTTCCTCGGCAGGCTCCCTTCTGTGGAACAGCCTCCCTCTCCCTCTGCGTCTTGAGCAGGACCTCCTTAAGTTCCGGAAAAGCCTCAAGACCTTTCTCTTTACCTCTTCCTTCTCCTCCGCTCTTTGCTGCTAATCACACAGTAGTGTGACTGACATCACTCTTCCCAGCCACTACCTATTTTTACTGCACTTGCTTAGGCTCACCCTCCTCACTGAGGTTGCACTTATTTTCCCTCTTCTCAGCACTTCTCCATGAAAACCACAGCACCTTTCCATTACCCCCTCCTCCCCTCCCTTCTGCACTTGCACACTAGGTTGGTCTTCCCCTCCCTGTTCTTCTGATTTTGTTGTAATGTATTGTCTACTTTCCCCTGTCCCCAGCCTGTCAGACTCAGACACACACAGACACAGAGTCACAGAGTCACAAACACACCTTTGAAGGATCTTAGGACTGTAATGAACAACCTCATCTCTCTAGAAAAGATGTCTTTAAACTGGGGGCGTGACCCCTGCCCCAGGGGGAACCAGGGGGGTTGGAAAGAAAACCTTTGAATACTACTATTCCAGAAGGTGCAACCCCACAGGCTAGACTTTTTGCCACTATGGACCGTGTCCCCATTTTCTATAGATCAAAAACACTCCCATGCAGTCAGCAGTCCCCCTGAGCACACCCTCCCGATGATCACGGTCAGAAAACAAACTTTTCTTGCATCGAAACCTTATAAGAGACCTTCTCAAGGGCACTGGCATTAGGCTCCACGGAGCCTCATTGTGGAAGACCGCCACTGGCAGGGACATCACATGGGAAGCAGACGAGGGTGCTCGCCATAAACCAGGGCTCCTATTCCGTGTAATGACTTTGTAGATCCGAAGTCTGGAATCTAAATGGTCCCACACTACACTCACCACCGGGGCACTCAACATTGTGCCCATCTGGTTCAGCACATTTGTGTGTCTTAGTGTTTTCAGTTCACTCTTTGCATGTTTGCCAGGAGACTGGCCAGTGCATGGCATACTCTTCTTCGTTGCCCCATTAGTGGCGCACTGTTGCTTTCACGGTGGAACAGCTTCCCCAAATTCATCAGTAATCTTCGAGGACCTTAGCAAACCCACCCAACAGCATAATGCCAGGCGACACCCAGCTTCGCTTATCAAATATGAGCCGATCAGTTGTTCCTTTGTGCCACACATGAATCCTTAACTTGCTTCCTGACTTTCTGCAAAATGTTAAGTCTTAAATTAAGGGGGTTTACAAAGGCTTTGTAGCATCTTAAGAGAAATTGATTATTAGGCAAAAGAAAATAAGACAAAAGAAACCAAGAAAGATTAAACACAACAATAGTTAGATAATTAGAGAGAAAAACATTATCGAACAAACAAAGATAAACAGAGATACTGATGTGTAGGAAAAATAAAGTGAAAAGAAAACGGTGAAGTCAAGAAAAAGCGGACGAGATTAGCGCATGATAGTACGTGTTAGACAGGAGCACTCAACCATGCCAGCATAGCTAGAAGGCAACAATGATACAGAAAGCTCATAAGCCGGCAGCATAGCAAGCAAATCAGCATTCACTCATCCGTGGAGGAAATCCAATGCAGCTCCTAGTAATGTTCAAGTAGTGAACAGTCGTCTCAGTCCAGGGCAGGACAGAAGCTTTACTTATGTACAGCTGCGCTAGCACAGAAATGTACTAAAGCGCATCCTCAGAATCACTAGTACCCCAGATGAATCAATGTGATCACTGTGCCGCTCATAATTCCACCCGACGAAAATGCTGACCGCAATTATGGTGCGGTGCAGTGATCAGAGAGATCACTTCTGCCCGCCTGCCCCTGCCCGCAATTCCGAGAACCGCACCCCCCACTTACCTTTACTGCAGTGCACTCCTGTGTGCCCTGCCGATATCCTTGTACCCCTGCAACATAGCTCCTCCCCCTTACGTGGGCCGGTGCTAACACCACAGGGTCCTTTTTTTTCTCTTATCCGCTTACTGTAATGGTAAGCAGGGGGTGAGGGGGGACACCCCTGCAACCGCTGACCCCCCATTACTGCGTCCAGGGAGAGCGGGGGAGACCCCATAACCCCTGCTCTACTTGGGTGCAATAATGCGGGCGGGGGGTTTCGGGATTTTTGTTACGCGCGCAGTTTCAGTAATGTCACCACAATCGTGGTGACATTATGGTACGATTCCCCCCCAGATGGCTTGTACCCAGGGCCGGCTTTAGGGCAGGGGGGGGGCGGGCGACCCCCCGGGGCACCATGCTCCCCTAGGGTGCCATTAACCCCCCCCCCCCATGCTCAGGGGGAGTCTTTCAAGGGCTCCCCGAGCTGGTGTAGTGGGAGAAGGCCCAGCAGGTGCCCTTTTGTTATTAAATGCGCCTGAGGCAGTGGGATGCCAATTCGCCCAGGGTAAGGCTGCCACTAAGGCCGGCCCTGCTTGTACCAACACTGGAGTGCTGTGCCTCACAAAATTGTGTACTAGTTTCTTTGAGTCACACGTTAACAAGTGCAAGTACATTAACCCTGAAGACCATTCACAAGAAGCAATCGGATATTAATAAAGGACGTTCTTCAGCCTTCTCCCACCACAGGTCCAGCTTAGGAGATAAGAAATCTACATTTCAAGACCACCATTTCAAAGAACATTAGCAGATTTTTCTTTCGGTCAACGCTGAAACCAGTGTCTGACCGGAATGCAAACTAAAATATTTGTAAACCAATTATTGCGTACTTGGCGGGGGGAAGGGGCATTAAGGGAGCGTGAGAAATGAAGGGGGGGGGGCAATTAAGCTACTCATCAACTGCCCTAGCAAAGCCTTTCCTGGTGCAGCAAGTCCTCTCCTGCCTGGGTGCCAAACAAATATGCACCGTTCTGTCGCGCAGCATTCATACATACCCTGGTATGTGGCAGACCCTCGTGCCCAATGATTGGGGCAATCTTTAAGTCTCCAAGACTCCTGTGAGCACAACATTGCCAAGGCTGTCAGCTCATACCCAAGACAATGATGAACCAACAGCAGGCCGACACCTTTTTCTGGTTGGCTTGAATGGCCAGGTAGGGCACTGTGACCTCTACAGACTACCTTCAGCCCTCCTTCCCTGCAGTCCCCATCGCAAAGTATATTAGTTCAGAGCGTTTAGTAACCTCTCCAGACATCCTCATGCAGAGGGATCAGGCTGGATGGTCCCAAAATGGGGCCGCTTCAGACTGCGACAATGGATCAATCTGCACCTCGCTGATGAGACCCCATAAAACAGAAGAATGTCTGGATCTCTCGAGACCCTCTTGCAGTAGGGGCGTGGCCCAGCAGTTTGGGCTGAACTCCTCCCACTAGCGATAGAATCAAGGCTGATGCGCGTATGGTTGCCCCCCAAGCCCCATCAGGAATGGTACAGACAGGCTCAAAGACAATAGCTTGGCCCAGAGGAATTCCCAGTGGTCACAATTAAATTAAAGCTTTCCATCCATCACTGCTTGGCATCTCGTTGGTCTCTTACTGGCTCCCAAGTGGCCTTCCTAGTCCAGGAATGGCCCAAGTCACTGAAGCATGTGCTTTAGAAGACCGCCCCTGGTGGAGTACATTTAATTAGGAAGCTCACGGTAAGGCTGAGGTCATCCACTCATTGCATAATAAAAATCCAGTCAGCCATTCAGAATATCCACAATTCATATGTATGAGACAGAAATTGCATATCATGAATTTCATGCCAATTACGTTCATATCATTTGGTTCTTTTGAAACGTGGCAAACCAATCGTTTGGCGAGTCAACAAACCCAAATCCATTTATTCAATCGCACCATTCATAATGGCTGCAGAACACATTTGACATATGAAACATGACATGACACGTTTGCGCGAGAAAACGCCAGATAAAAAGGTAACATTCCGAGTCATGATTCTTAGGGTTAAGTGTACTCGAATACTTTTAAGGTTCTCATACTTGAGGTAAAATTGATTTTTTTTAAAAAATAGACTAGACTAACACAGACTTGTGGTGATGCGGTTATGGGCCATAGTATGGCGAGCCACTGCCGAGGCAAACTGGCAAGAATGCAGAGGCGTTGCTAGGGGGGGGCTGAGGAGGCTATAGCCCTGGATCTTTTGGATGTAGCCCCCGGATAGAAACTCAGGGACTACAACCAAAAGGCTACAGCTAGCCCCAGATCCCGCCAGTCCCGACATTAGCGTAGCCAGGGTCGGATTGGCCCCTCACCCTTGGGGAGTGGGGGCCGGTTTCTGGCCATGCCTGGGCCGGATTGAAAGAAAAAAAAATAGAAAAAAAAAATATACATTTTATTTCACTTTTATTTTTTTTAAAAGCCTTTCATCCTTCTGAGGTCGTTAAATGAGTACCAACACAGGTTGGGTGATATTGTATGTATAATTGTTCTACAAAAAAGAGCTTAAGCGTAAGTGCTATACAATAACATATCATTTGACCTTGGACGTCTGCTTGGATTCACAGTAACTTAGTGTAATTAGGAACAAAGCTATTTGATGCCACTTCCTGTTTTGTCAAGGGGTGAAAGGTCGTGTTTCATCGCTGCCCGGGATGTCACTTTAGGGTGGGGTGATATCACTTCCGGTGATGTCATCAGAGGTCAAGGGTCGTGAGGCGAGGGGTGGCCCACTTTGAGACAAGGGGTGGGCCACTTTTTTTTTTTGGGTGACCGGGCCTATTTCTTGTCCCAGTCCAACCCTGAGCGTAGCGCAGATCTTTTGCAGACCTAGCAACACCCCTGCAAGAATGCAATGTAACCAGCTCTTCTATGGCGCGTCTTCTGCCTTTTTGGTGACCTCTTACAGGAGACGAGCTGGAGGATTTAGTGGGAGCAGGGAGAGGGTGGGTAGGTAAGGGGTATATCCTGACATGTTGGAAGCAAATTCAGAAGCAACGGCCATCTGTGTGCCCTTGACATTCTAGGTGAGCTGCACACATCGGTGTGTGCCACCGTACCTGCCCCAGCTGATATGCTCTGTTGCGTACTAATGAGACTTACCCTACGAGCATGGGTAGGTGTGGAGATGCAACGTGGTTTGTTGCATGTCTTTTGGGTGGTTCTAAAGGAGTGGCCAAGCTGTGCTGGATGTGTCTTATTTGGTTGATGTATGGCGTACAAGGTGGATCAGGGAGAGTGATGAGAAATTGGTTAGTGAGCAAGGAAGGTTGGCCATTTCATTTATTTATAATGCGTTTTCAGCAAACCCCTTTCATTTCAGCAATACAAAGTATCGTTCACAAAATTGGATAGAAATACAAATATGTAACTACATAAAAGTTCAAAATCACAAAATTCATGACAATTAAAAACAGACCTGTGGGACCAGATATCAAAGATGAGAAAGAGGACGGCAGAGAGAGAGAGAAAATCAGAAGACCAACGAAAGGCTGGTTATTTGATTGGATGCCTAGGGTGGTTGCTTCCTTCAGACCGTATAAAGGACCAATAAAGTTTAGTGGGCCCCAGGCTCCTCGAAAGGTGCAGATCCAGTCGAAAAAGCATTAACAGGTGCTCATGACCGTTTCTCCCATTTTGGGGGTTCGGGGATATCTGGAGTTCTTGGCTTAAATGGGAGCTGGTTGGGCATCTTCTGGTTAATGAAGAATGTAGGGTTGGTGGAATGATCAAGTTGCAGTGTTATCTCAAGCATATCATGGTGCTTTTCCGTCTTCTTTTGCCCACCTGTTCAATGGGCAATACCAAAACGTTTGTACTTTTGCGTTCTTCCTTATGGGTATCCAAGGTTCCTAATTTTACAAGCAGATGGGGGGCGGGGGGGGGGATTTCCGGTTCAGGCTGGTGTGGAATTGAGGTGTGGCCAACCAAAGCATAAGCAGAACCAAAAGGCTTTCATGCTCATTTATTTGGTATGTCAGATTCCTTCTCACTTGGAGGAGGATGAGATTATGGTTCTAAATAAAGGGAAGAGGGGAGCCATTTAACTCCTGTTTGTACCCTAGAAGAGCCTGGTTAGCTTGACACTAACCAATACCAGGAGCTACTTATGGCTCACCGGGCCAACTGATGCCAAACACAACTATGTGAATTTCTCTGTGCATGGAGGACAATCTATAAGCACTAGGACACATCTATATGAGATTTAAAGCATAAGGGGTCATTAATAATGGACACGATTATATGTTTCCATCTTATGTGGAAGCTTGATTTGCGCAATGCTATGCACTAACTCCTCGTTCCCCAGTAGTAGCTCCTGGTCAATGGTTAATGCTGGAGACCCGGGAGCTGCTTTTAGTTCATGTTTATCCAATCTTAATTTCGAGCCCTGTGAGATGTTTGGATTCCTGCCAATATAGGTGCAGTGTCTGGGCTTCTGTCTGACATCCAGTTAGATATTACCACCCAAGTGGTCTTTCACAGTGAAGAGAATCTCCTACTTCATGAAAACTGGTCTTGTTTTCACCGGAGTAAAGTTTTCTTTTCATGAGAGAGGAAATCCTGAATACACAGCCGTAGTACTTCTTGATCCATGCAAAAGATCGAGTGAACCACCAGACACCAAAGCAAAGATTTTATTTTAAAACATCTGGCAGTGCCTTCGAGTGGGTCACCATCTACCTTGACAATAGCCCACTGGGGGTTTGAAAGGAACACTTCAACTCAGAAATGTTGACCTTAAAGTTTGGAGCCCCCCAGGGTTCTAGCTTATCCCCAGGGCCATTTAATTTGTACATTTAACCACTTGTAAACATCATCAAACTCTTCTCAAAATAATTCCAATTAAACACAGATGGGGCTCAGGTACTACTGAAGCCGGATGAGAACAATCAGCATATAACTGAACTCCTTCAAGGAATTCAGGACTGGATCCTATATGACCACCTTTGCCTTCATGCATTTAAAAACGGCGCATCTCAAATCTTGCAACATTTCTTTTCAAGTGGTCACTCCTCATAGAACGGCACCCACCCAATCTGGTCAGATAAATCATCCGGGTCTCAGTTTCAAAGCCAAACTCCTAACAATCAGAAAAATACTCCTTAGCCCACAAATTACACTTGCAGCTCCACATCCTTAGAGAATTGCCCCCTTCTTGGAAAGGACACAGAAAATTGAGGTGACCGGAACCCTTGTTCTTTCTCACCTAGACTATTGTAATAGTCTCCATTTAAGACTAAACAAAACCAACTAGCACAAGTGCAACCCATCCAAAATAAAGCATCTAGAATTATTTTAAGACCATATCTCGCTTAGGATTGAAAACCCACAACGGACCCCCAATGCAATGAGAATAATACACAAAAATCAACTGTATTACTTTCCAAATTTCCAATAACGTTGCTCCTAAATACCTGGAAATGTCATATGTAATGAAAGTGGTTTTACGTAGCGCATGTCTGCCACTATTGGTGGCCTTGCTGTGCTTAAATAAATATGTACCTACACGACTGCTAGCATCACCGCAGGTTCACGATATTGAAACATGGAGAGAGATCACTTGCAGTATTCGGTCTGACATTCTGGAACAACCTCCCTACAACCCAGAAAACAGAACATATCCTCAAAAGGTTCAAAAGTGATATGCAAAGCTGTCTCCTTGGACATAAGGCCTAATCCGGATATGCTGGCATACATTAATCAAACCCCCGACCTCCTCCCCTCCGGAACTCACATACTGTGCTTATACCTTGTGACCGCTACTTCCACTCCAGGGCCACAGAGCCAATTGTTTACTTCGAAAGGTTACCCGATTTGTGACCATGCCCACTTTATCTATGCTGCAATAGCAATACACTGCAAGCGCCAGTTTTTGCATAACCCATTGTGCCTTAGCAAAAGCTTTACCCACATTACGCTAACCAACTGTCACCTCAGATCTGGTATACCTAGGCACACTTCTGGGTCATGTAAGCACCTCCCATGCTTCCAAATCCAATCACATCTCTGTAATGTATTTTTATTTTTTTAAACCGGTGCTTTGAAGCAGCACCCCCCGCCCCAAATAAGCACATTACAAAATAAAAAAAAATAAACAAAGTAATCACTAGGTCTGCTAGTGTGGGCAAGGTCGCAGTATTCCATCAATCTCGGGTTGGTGCGAGGCGACAGTGATGATGCAGTCCTGCTTATGGTTTGAAAAAGAGACTGGTTTTCAGCAGTTTCCAAAACATAAAGCGGCCCCTGTATCCAAAGTTGTCTTGACGGGTATATTCAAGAGGTTAGTCCTTCCCATTTCCTGTCGTATCTGGGAACGAAATACAAGGCAGGCTTCCTTGATCGTATTTTCTTGTCCAGGACAAAAAGTGGGGAGTATCTCGTTTATTACATCTGGGCATCTGCTATGTGGGGCCAATGGGAGATGCAAGTGTTGTGAAATGACTCCTGCAATCGACAGGAAGTCGGTCGACAGTTTGAAGATGTGGTCTCTTTTCAATCTTAGGCGCAGTCTTGGCGCTGCATTTTTTGCCCTCTGGCAGTGGTTCAGAAAGTAATTATGGGTGCAGAGGCGAACCAGAAGAATAAGAAGTCAGACTGTAATGACCGACATGTTTCAAGAGGGTTTATTTCAAATAAAAGCACCTGCCTAGCCCTACCACTATGAGGGAATATCCCTGCCAAATGAACTAAAACTAATAGTGGTAAAAGAAAATGTAAACAAAATTAATATATTTTTTTTAAAAAGCAGTCCTTAATCATTTTCAGTTAACTGGCTCTGCCACTTAAGAAAACTTAATAAAAAAGAAGGATGCAGCAGCAATAGCCTCAGTGTTTGGCTTCTGCATGATGCAACACTTGGATGTCCTCTCCAAGCAGCAGGTGTTAAAGGTTTGTCAAATTATGAATTTCTTCACCAACGAAGGTTTTAAAAAAAAAAAAAAAGTAGAGGTTTCTCAAATTTCATCAATTCCTGTCAATACAGTCCTGAGCCTCTATGCAGGTTCTGTAGATCACGGTTCACAGTCGTTATAAATATTCTTCATATGGTTCCTTTTCCCCAGGACCTCAGGAAATACAAGGTTTCAAATATACGTTAGTCAAGTGTTGGGTCTCTTTCCAAAGGAAGGTTTTAAAACAAAGGTTAATCAAGACTGAGTTTCTTTCCAAATAATGGTTTTGACAAATATAGTTCTCACAAGATTGTTATCGTTCTAAAGCTTTCCAAAGGTCTCTTGCCCTTTTCTACTTATCATATGAAAGGTTCTTTTTTGGTGCCTGCCCACATCAAAATTTGAATTTCTGGAATTCCCATAACTTTTTCGGCTTGTCCAACTTCTGATATTAAAGGAATGGTTTGGTCAGAAATATTATTGTCCCTATGGTTTGGCCATGTGTTTTTAACCATATCTTGATCGGATGTACAAACATTTCCTATGCACCTTACCCGGCTTTTCGTCTTTTGAACACAAGTGAAATCAGGCAGCAGGGCACAGCCATCTTGTGATAATCTTATCAGTTGACACATCGCCCTGGGTGAACTGCCTTTGCAGCACTAAATCATAGCCCCCACCCCTGAGCCTGGCAACACTAGATGCGTACCGCCCATTTCACAACGCCTAAGCACGTCTCCTGTCAATAGTCTCTGCGCTTCGGCTAATGACGTGTCGCCATGGAAATGGCAGGACGCCTCTTTCCTCAATAAGTATAAACAGACCATTTCACAACACACAACAGCAGATTTTCTATTCCATTCCTCTCACTGTATTCCTTTGAGTATTTTGTGACTCGTTTCTGTGCTCTGTTGAGCTACCCTCGTTGCTTGTAGCCAGTGTGAACAGATACCAGTACCATCGCTATAAATTATTTTCATTTGTTTACTACACAATGACAACAATAATGCCCTACCAGTACGAGCCCGAGTAGACCGAGGAGGAATTACTGGAAAGAGAAAGATGCAAAAACGATGGGGCTTCGGACGACAGTTGGGAGGATGATTCAACAGATGAAGAGCATGGGCCTAGTCGCATGGACGGTGTTTCAACTTGGTGTACCTGCAATCGGTGCGCGCTAATGCCAACCGAGGAGGAGAACTGCTGCTGCCGAGAAAACTCTGGATGCTTGTCCTACATATCGCAAGGCGAGCCACGGCCGCAATGCGTTACTGAGCTGCAGACTTCAGGGAAGCCTGCCTCACACGGTCCGTGTTGAGGATTTTGATGGTATGCACGAACTTCGTGCAACAGTTCGCCCTCGTAATCCAAGTAACAAGTAAGTATACTCTGGTTGTGATGTCAGTTAGGCCACTACTATTTCATGGTTGCCTCCTATTTCATCGTAACTTCAATATATCATTGTCATATCAATTTAGTCTTGCAATTCTCTAGTAATAGTCGTATAAAAGTAGTTCAATATTGAACAGTGTCTAGTTAGCATTTGTCCTGCCAAAAATGCCATTTGATACCCGAATTGTCATTGACAACTAAGGTTTAATACACTTATCTTGGTAATTTAAAAACAGTTTGCATCTTTCTCTTTCACAGGTGGTACCAGCTGGTGGCCTATCATTCTTTTACATGGTGGCTTCATGGGAGGTTTGGACACTGCGTTCGACGAGTAATAACCGCCTGTGTCGTTGGTGCCATTAGCAAAACTTTCCTCAGTGACAACGGTCAGTACAGGGGATTTTCCCTCGCTGTGCTGCAACCAGACCTTTACAATGTGTAGTAGTTTTGTGCCATCAAAATAAGAAACAAAATAAAACACAACATATTTTTTATCAATGGTTGTTTCAGTTTTTAAGTGAATCAAGTGTGTCTCCATTCAGCAGTGTTCCGGTGCCTTGTCTGCATGCCCCAGGCCCATCCATCCCCCCTCCACTATCGAAGGCAGTTCGCACCATTGGATGGAGCTGCCAACGGGTGCTGTCAGGGGCGCGAACGGCCAAGGTGCCAAAGACCATGTACACTTCAAAGCTATCTTTCGCGCAGGGGTCATTGTTCACATGGCCTCCTCAGACCCAGTGTCTCCAGGCAGGCTCCCCTTGAAGCAGGCCGCGCCCCTGCAATCCACATAATACCACGACATATACACGTCGTTCATTCACAAACACAACCCTTTTTGTAATTCTTTACAAACCACTTGATACTTATCATGAGAACATCTTTGAGCACTGCAAGTCAACTCGTGAGCCTGCTACCTGAGAACCCTGGTGACCGATGCTAATATGCTCATCGTCGTGCTATCTGTGAACTTCCGTGACTGCTGCGAGTCAACTCGTCAGTGTGCTACATGTGAACATCTCCCTGTTCTCCTGCCACAAACTACTCTGCTTGCTGAATCTAACTGTTTGTTGGTCAAGGTAAGGGCATGTATCCTAATCGTATCTCCTTCATCTGTAAATTTCTATTTATTTCGAAGTAACATACTCAGTAGTGCTATGTTCATTGGTCTCATTGCTATTGACTTGAGTTTCATTTGTTATGTTATCGATATATCAATTTTCATCAGTGTCAATTGGCATCGCATTGCATCCTTCGCGGACCGTGTCTATAATATAAGCATGTTTCCTTTTCTTGCACGATAGTACATTCAAGGGACAAGTAACTGATTTTCGTCACATCAATGAATAGTTTATGAAAGAAATCCTATAATGCAGCCGCCCACGCTGCCCTGGTTTTGCTGTGGTGACCAGAACAAAGCTTGCATTGAAGAATGTATGGTCTAATTCCTTCTTTCTCACATTTTTATAAAAAGTAAAATTCAAATAATGTTGACCTTATTTTTGCAGAATTTACAACAATGCCTGCATGTTCGATTTTCGGTTGCCCTTCGAAGACCCATGACAAATCTGAAGGCACTACAATGCTTGTATTCCCCAAGACTGTAGATCGAATTAGAGAATGGGTCAGATATTGCTGATATGCATGCGTAGAGCTTGAAAGTCGAGTAAAAAAAGTCTTGTAGGACAAGAGGGGTGATCGATACCGCGTCTGTAGCCTGCACTTTACCCCAGATATGTATGACACATCCTTGTACAAAAAGAAGAATCAACTGAGAACGACTCGAAAATTGCTCCCAAACGCTATTCCGACTTTATTCGTTCACATGTCGCCACAGGTGAGTCATGCTTCCAGATTTAGCTTTAGGCCTTGCGGTAGTGTGCAAGTAACCAAATGGATTGATTGGTATTTTAGGTGTAAATATCACTTTTAACTATGCTATAGTGTCCTTTGAAATAACCATAATGTTTTCGTAATCTGTCTACTTACATGCCAAATTTTTAAGATTATCATTTCTAAATCAAATAATATTTTCCCTTTACAACTCCAAGACTATGCACTGAATATGAAAGAGCAAGATTCAGCATCCATGTCTTGCCTGGAGTCAACAACCACTCTGAGCGCATATATGGTAGTCTTACTTACCTTTTCAGTTCCAGAATTGTTTTATGCATGGAATTTGAGATAATCTATATTTACATATCGTGTCATTCGTTTACACAACGTTTCATTTGTGGTTTGCTATTGATATGTACCTTTGTCGTCGTCCCAATGTGTGTGTTCGATTTACAATATTTGCATCCTTACTAATGCAAGTACTGGGTTTCAGGGAGATGCTGAAGTGTCCAATACAATTACGTTATCCCTTGTACTTGTTCCAGAGCCAGAGGTATGCATACTGACAGGACCCTCTAATGAAAGAAAGTCAGTCTACTTTTATGTGTAATGCAAAGGACTTATTTTAACTGGCTACTCTATTCTAGGGATGTATACAAGATCCGTATATTGAATGGGAGGCATGTGGATCCGAGTCGGTGCACCAGCTTGCTGGTGGTGATGTAAGAGTAAAGAAGGTTTCAAAGAAAAGAAAGAAAAATAAGGTTATTTATAAACAGTTTATATTTTTAGAAATGTTTGGTGCTGAGGCCTTCATTATATGCTTTAATGTAAATTGTACGATACTGTATGTTGAATTTACACTGAACATCCTTTTTCCTATCTGTCCTGTAGTTTCCCGATTGAGTACGGACTATGCAGACACAGACAGCGACACAAATGGGAGATGCTGCTTGCTAAACTGTTTTCACCATGGAGGAACTATTAATTGAGGCGCGGCATGTTCATACTCGAGATGCCTTTGTCCAATGGCCAGAAAATGAATTTAATGTGACTGGCGAATCAAGCAAAGTGTTTTTGGACCATTGCTACAATGCGACTGCTCTGCCAGATGAACATGAAACTGAATGTATAGAAGATCGTTTTACATTAGTCACAGAGCACTTGACACAATCGACACCCGCTAAAAAAAATGCCACCCAAAAAGCAGTTGACACTGATGTTTTCTCCTATCCACGGTGAAGTAACAGGTGTTTAAATGACAGAGACTGAAGCATCAACAACATTAACCGACGAACTAGACAAAGATCTCAACTATAGTATGTCCAGTTTGGCTGATATGTCCACAACGGTTCAGTCCGAAACAGTGATGCAGGATGACAGTCTAATACAGGAGGCCAAATGCAAAGTATTCGACAGCAGTTTGATGGAGATTATAAAGATGCTGAAATGTGTGCATTCAGTGAGAGGGGAAGTATGCGGGCAGCCATTGGTGAATGTGACTCGGCTAACACAAGGCAGTAACCTCAAAATACATGCCACCTGTCAAAAGTTACATAAAACATTTTCATGGTCTGCTCAACCGATGCTGGGGAAACTGCCAGCTGGCAGTCTACTGTGTGCAGCAGCTTTACTTTTCAGTGGCTCTAGTTTCAGCAAGTTATCCAGTTTCTGTCAGTTTGTGGGACTCCATTTCATTTCTAAAACGCAGTACTACCAATATCAACGTGATTATCTATTCCCTGCCATTAGTGAAGCTTGGAAAAATTGAAAAATTGTCTATTCAAAGTACATTTTCAGACAAACGGTTCAGGCTAGCCGGCGACGGACAGTTTGACAGCCCCTGTTTTTCTGCTAAGTACTGCACATACCACTTTCAGGACATGGAAAGTAAGAAAATTGTGAGTTTGGTGGTCGTGAAGGTGTCCGAATATAAATCCTCAGTGGCCATGGGGAAACTTGGTTTTATAAAATCACTGGAAGATCTACAACCGAGTGGAATGCAAATCGACCTCATAGCCATGGACAGGCACGTTTCAATAGCTAAGACAATGAGAGAGCAGTTTCCAAATAGTAAACATCAATTTGATGTATGGCATGTTGCCAAATCAATCAATAAAAAAAAATATCTGCTGCAGGAAAAAAAAGGTTTGTAAAGTATTTCACAGTGGTCCCAGTCTTTCAGCAACCATCTTTGGTAGAGCTCCAAAAAATGTGATGGGTCTGTGGAAATTCTACTGGAAAAATGGCGGTCACTAATGCAGCACTGTTCCAACGTTCACCACTCGACAGAAAACCAACATTTCCACCAATGTGAACATGGCCCTTTGTCCCCAGAGCAGGCACGGAAGAAGAAGTGGCTGATTCCATCTTCACCTCCACACAAAGCCCTTGAGAAGATTGTCTTTGATAAAACTATCAAGAGATCTGAAGGGACTCACAGAATTCTGTCATACAGGAGATTTGGAGGTGTTCCACAATATGTGCCTAAAGTACAGGCCAAAGAGATTGCATTTCGGCATCGGAGGGATGAAATATAGGACATTACTAGCGGTATTAGCGCATAACGAGAATGTAGGCTGTGAACAATCTAGGACTGCAGGAAACTTAGGGATGCTTCGCTACACTATGGCCTTTACGAAAAGAAGCAAACAATGGATGGTCAAACCAGTAAATGAGAAAATGGAATTCGATTTTGTTAAATCTCTTATTATTAATGTTGTAGAGATGCATAATCATGGAACTGCGCGCAATTTAGAGCACACATATATTGCCAAAAAACATAGCCAACATGCCATGTCCACCCAAAGCAGAGCTCTTTGAACAGTTCAAATCCCAGTACAAATGATTACCATCTGTTTTTATTTTTGCCAAAAATGTTTTTATAAAAAGTGTCCAAATAAAGTATGCAATTTTTCATTTCAAATCTATCCTCTTAGTCCTTTTAAAAAAAAAAATAGTACAATTATTACGATTGACATACAATGTAACACTGCTTTCACATTACAGTTTAGTCAAGCTACTGTGGGACCTTCATTTATCGTGTTAGTGCCCGATGGATAACAGTACGTAAGAATCTTTGGTTTTTGCCAGTTGCCTTGCCATACAGTTCCCAAAACAGCTGAATATCTGCTCGTCACACAAAAGGGACGAGACCTAGGCTACATAAGATACTAGGCACGCAAGAAGTACCGACTGTGAAAACATGCCATGGGGTAGGAGGCAGTGAGATAAGCAGAGGTGGGGCTATTACTAGACACACTGACTCAGTTTTTGTGTTTCATCGACTACAATTTTGGAGTAAGGCGCATTCTGTCATTGGCAAGTTTCCCCTACCCCTCAGCAGTGCCACGAACAGCGAGCAGTGATAGCCCCCAATTTTTTCCTCCAGGGCCCGTGCTTCAAAATTCCAGTTCTCATGGATGCGTTGACACGGGATGTTGCAAACTAAGAATGTATGTTCATTGTGAGTGAAGGTCACCAGCTTTGAATTGTTGCTTGGGAGCTTGGAGAGGACCAAGCGTAGCACACACAGTATAAGGTTCTATTGTTTTTTGACCTTGAGAGACAGGGACCATTCCGAAAGGGATTGAAGGAGGGGTGTAATAACATAAGATATGATAAGGTTGTCCATTCCGAAACTAGACCTAGTTAAATGTAGGTTCGGTTTATAAAAAATCATTGACACAAACGGAGTCTGCATTATGGTCTGCATTACACCAAGAGAATGGAAATGCTGAATATAATGTAAGTTTCTCTTTATACGATTTTATACCAGAACTAGTCCAAATACAAATAGCTGACCGTTATTGCTGGGTTACATTGTACTCGTTCGTTCGGTGTGGCATATTGCAATGAAGTGCAAGTACAACCTTTGTGTGCTGGTCTTTCTACCGGGCACATGTGCAGTCCAGCATCGACATGCAAGTAGACCACCACTCATTTCCCCCTTGTTTCAATGCTAATAAATCATTACATTGTGCACCTCGATTTGTTGCCTCATTTTATGCATTACGTTTACAGCTGAACATACTCCATTGCACTATCCTCGGAAGCAAATAGCGGAGTACTTTGATATTCCACGTTGTGGTCTCTCGGTTGACATTGTGTCACCTCTTATTTGCTAATAAATAAAATGATTAAGTGTAATAAAGATCGGCTACTGAGACACATTTCTATTTTTATGTTTTGCAAACAGGAACATCCTGCCATTCTGCGATTGTCATCTATTCCAGATCCCAACCGACAGTTTCTTCAACCACCAGCTGCAGCTACATGTCAATCACTGGATTTATTTTACTCTTTTTTGGGGCCGATCGCCAAGGGCCAATATGCCCTTACGCTGTACGATCGATTAGGAGCAACATAACAACCTTTACGGTGGTCTAGTGACAAGTTGATGCACCAGCCTTGCAATTCACTGTGCGACCAAAGTGCTCCATTTACCCAAAACGAACACCATGTGTACCAAAAAGGAGCAGCGCGTGACTCACGATAAACATTTGCGGATCAAGAGCAAAGAAAAAAAAAAGTTCAATTTTGATTGAATATGTCAATCGCCGAATGTTCTTGAAACATTTAATGTGAAATAAATGTACTTTACCAATTGTACAGTCTTGCTGTTTCCTTTTAAAGTACAGTTTCATATTCCGATTTGTGATGAACTGTGTTGTGAGACGATGCGTTTTGTTTTCCGGGTTCTGCGTCAAGTTGCGTAAGTGACGACTGGGTGCGTTTGGCTACGCTACCCAGTAACGTCACAAAGCGAGGTGGAGAATATCAATGATTTGGGGATGTCAGGCTCAGGGGCGGGGGCTATGATTTAGTGCCCCAAAGGCATGTCATCCAGGGCGATGTGTCAACTGATAAAATTATCACAAGATGGCCGTGCCCTGCTGCCTGATTTCGCTTGTGTTCAAAAGACGAAAAGTCCGGTAAGGTGCACAGGAAATGTTTGTACGACCGATCAAGGTATGGTTAAAAACACATGGTCGAACCAAAGGGACAATAATATTTCTGACCAAACCATCCCTTTAAAGTCTTTCAGTTTCTCAGGGCTCTCCAGAACCCCTTTGCCTTTCCCAGCCTTGGATATTAGAATCTCTCATTTTCTCTGTTGCTTATGGCTCACGGAAGCCATCTAGTAGGCTTACTTGATCTCTGTCTGGGTTTATTTGGCTACCGTAAACCTTGTGCCCTTCCCAACCTCGGATATTCAAATCTCTCAGTTTTAGGGCACCCTGAAGCCCTCTTCCAGCTTTGAGGTTTTCTTGGCTCCCGTAACCCTTGTGGCTTTTCCAAACAACAATGTCTCTCACAAAATGATTTGCCTCTCTCAATGGGGCTACCTCTTTGTGAGGGGATGCTTCCTTTACTCTGCTCAGCTTGGCAGTTGTTGTGCTTCTCAGTTGGAGATCGGGGATCCGACTTCTCCACTGCAGTCTGGTCTCAGCATTGGTCAATGGGCCCCAAGCCCACCAGAGCTTCCATGTGGTCAAGCCACCAGGTGAGATGGTCGCATCCCCATCGCATCTCTCTCCCGACCTTGGCTTCTTGGTCACTTTCCGGCTTCCGGTTAGCATTTTACTCGGTCTCCATGCGACCATTGGCTCTGCAGTCTAACATGACTGACTCAACCCTTCTATGACGTCTTTTTACTGTCAGAAACTTGCCTCTTTGCATGATTTTCACTTCCCTCTGCATAGGAATTCCTCGCAGATGAGAGTTCTGCTTGGTTTTATATACGTCATCACAAACAAAAAGGGTGAGTCCTTCTTGACTGTGGGGTTCAGGCTAGCTCCAGCATTATCTGAAGCCAAAGAGATTGAAGAAATGGCAATATTTGGTGATTCAAAACAGAAGTAACATACTTTCCAATTCTCATGTAGGTGGATAACGTACGGTGGACTGGGTGGTCCTTTTGGGATTGAGAATCCTTGTCCCTGAGAGGGCAGTCACTCCCTGGGAAGTCTCACTTGTCCAAAGCCCTAAGGAGGGTCTTGCTGAGCGCACTCACCTCCCTAGCCTCAAAGGGGGTGGTTCCCCCTCTTGGGAGAAAGGACACATTTCCCACATTCGCCACAGGGCTTATGTAGAGTGTGTTGGATCATTCCAGGGGTAACAGGCATTTTCTGTCCTTCATTTGCCTTTTCCACTCGACCATGGTTTCAGGGCTCAGATCTTGAAAAGGCAGTCATGTGCCCTCAGGAGCTCCTCCTGGTCACCCACACCTTTCAACACTAACAGAATAAAACCTCCACCATGTGCATCGCCATTGGTCTGGGCTCAGGACGGACATGCCCTTCTCATTTGGAGAACACATTGACAACCAGTGGCTCCATTTTTCATCCCCCTCAAAGGGGTCTAGCATTGAAACGATCAGCAGAAGCAGTGACCTCCAGGACTCACTTTAGACCTTGGCTTGTTTCAGGCCACTCCCGTTTGTCAGGGGCACCAAGGAACTAAGTGATGTTGCTTTTGACGTTGTGTTGCATTATGTGTCCTTGGTGTTAATTCCAGCCTTAGTGCACCTAGTGATGCCCCCACATCAGAGTTTTTGCCGTGTATGTGGTGGTGACATTTTTTTGAGCAACTTTCGTTCAAATGCCTGCTATGCATGTTTGAACGAGACTGTTTTAAGCAGTAGTCTGACTGGGTCCAATATAGAGATTTGCAAGATTCTAAACTGTGCTATTACAAGGTCTTTAATCTTTACTTTTCAATAAACATTTTAAAAATAGAACACATAACCAGCTTGGAGCACCATATGTATGCGGATCTCTGTGGCAAGCTTCTCACCACAGTTCATTCCTCCTCTGTGCACATCACATTCACATTGCAAAATGCAGAGAAAAAACGGAGTGGGTCTTACTTTTTCAAAAACAGCCATCGATGGCCTTCCATCTCTTTCCCTCACACTGCCATCCCCATGCTCCCTCCATTCTTCTAGCCCTCCCTGGTTGTTCTTGAAGCCGGATCCCCTTCCATTCCCTTCCTCTCCAGAAGGACAAGGCCGGGTTATTTCTATAGTATTGTGAATGTGAGATGACAGGACTGTGGACAGAGGCCTACCGCTACATGGCGCCACAGAGGGCATACCGCTACATGGCGCAACAGGGGGCATACTGCTACATGGCGTCACCAACGGCATATCGCTACATGGCACCACTGAGAATAACCTATATATACGCAATACCAAGCTGCCCATTTTATTTGTTAGAAGTTCGAAAGATTTCATCCATGTTGCCCAGTACACTTCAGTCTCTGTATTTCCCCTTTCCCCTACTCAATGGTTGCCATAAATAAATAATACTCAGAGGAAGAGATCAATACTGTATTCTCAAGGGCGCAGCATTTAACTGCAGTACGGAGAAGGCTTGCGTTTATTTTAAACACAAGGCTTGCAGAGTCCAGTCCAATTCTAAGGGCAGAAAAAAAGGTTTGATTGTCTCAGTCCCATTTGACCTTCTCAATGTGTTAGCTCTGCGCATCCCCTTCCAACTCCCGCTTCTCTCCGCTGCCTCGCTTTTTGCCCGGTTCTGAATTTTTCTTCCAGGAACCTCAGTCTGGTGACCTGCGGTGTGGGCGCAATACCCCATTTTCTCAGACAAGGGATCAGTGCAGTATGGCCACTATGGTGGGGATTGGCGCAGTACACAACTTTGACAGCATTAGATCTTTAGAAGTGTGCTATAGGTCTTGAGGGGAGAAGACGCTCTTCAAGGCAAGCCACGCCTTCCGTTCCGTCCCACCTGGAGGGGTTGTCGGGCATGGGGGTGGGGAGATTCATCATTAGCTCCGCTGTGGAGCAAAAATGCAATATGAGAAGTCCAGGGAAATACGGGGGGCGTTGTGGAAAAAATGGATGCCTCCAAGTGATGGTTTTGTCAATGGCAATTTTCATTGCGCAGAAATGAGCGATGGATGGACTATTCCCAGGGGTCCCATCCTGCAATATCAGAGAGCCTGGAAGGCAGCTGCTGTCTGGAAGGCTTCAGAGGAAAGGCATGACCCACGATGCTGCAGCACCAAGAGATCTAAGCGAGGGAAGAGAGCCGGCGGAAACCTTTAATCGAGCATTTGAGGATAAATGGAGGGGGAAAATTGGGCTACAGGTTTGAGAAAATAATCAGACAGAACAGAGAGCATCTTCAGATAGCTTACCAAAGGCTAGACCCAATACAGTTTATCCACAGGATGTCATCATCAACAGACTTGCATTGATTAATTCTAAATCAATAAATACATCAATACGCTGCATGAATCACATCCAGTAAAGAAAATACCAGTGTGTGCACAACCAAATTAAAAACACAAGAGAGGCATCGGAATGTAATCAGACCTACAACAATATCTTAAGGATCATACATAAAACGGGGAGTCCATCCAGTACAGCTTAAGAAAACCCTCCCCTGCCCACTCCAGATATCATGCAGAGGTACCCCCGATATAGACATACCACCCTTTTCTTATCAGGGAGGCTGGCGGGGTGATGGGGATCACGGTTGGTGGAGAGCTCCCTTCTAAAATCAAATCTAAAAAGGTTCTACAGCCCATGGCCTAGGCAAGAAAGTAGGAACACCACAGGTGGGGATTACAAGCCACTAATTAAAATCACATTGCGATACCCAGGCCCAAGAAATTAGTTTCAGAAATGTTCACTCCAATATACTACAAGAGAAAAAACAAACATGGCGGTTTCTTTCATCACCATACAATATAGAATGTATGTAGATCCTTTGCGATTCATAAGATGCGTCTAAAGCAGGTGCCTGTCCACAAGATGGATCCATCATGCTGCCATTCAAGAGGGGGAATGCCCCATAAAACGACGCCAATGCCAGTTCAGAAATGACAGGCAGACCTAAACCTCAGCAATCCTTCGAAGATCGGATCCCCAGGAGGAAGGGAGGTAAACAGCCACATTTATAAGTTAGAACTTCATCTTTTTTTTTTTAACACAATGTCATGGCCTGAACAACTACAAGTGGTTCACCATGCGGCAGGTGGTCAAGAAACAGGTTTGGGTGGATCTCAGCTGCACTAGAGGCGGTGAGGAAATTGACAAATACCAGTCAGCGTTTGACACGAATGGAACAGCAGTGTTGGCGAATCTCTCTTCTGTTTCAGTTGGGGACAACGAGTCCTGCAAGCAGAAGAAGGATCATGATCAAGTCGGTGCACCTGAAAGGGCTGGAGGAAACATGGGAGATAAGACCCTTCTTTTAGACCGTGGTATGGATGGTTCAGTGGGCATTTTGTAGAGGGCTGGATGAGTGAAAATGAAGCAGTAGAGGCGCGATAGCATGGAGTAAAGAAGAATGTAAAGGGCAGAGAGAAGAAAAGGACAGGAAAAAGAAGAGCGATGTAGAGTCAAGACAAATAGAAATGCACAGAAGGAAAAAGTCAGAACAAAAGAGGGTGAGGAAGGGAGCTCAACACATTGGCCGGCTGAAGAGGGCTCTGGAAGCCTCTGCACACGCCACTCTGGAGTTCCCCCCCACATTACCCCGTTCAGTAGCTCCCATAAATAAATAATACACTGAGGAAGCGATAAATACTGTGTTCACAGAGGTACAGCAATCAACCCTGGTAAAGAGGTCATCGGAAACCAGAGAATGCTCAATAGCCTCAGAGGCTCATGTCACATTGATAGAGAGTTATAGATTCAGCGCTCACTGCGTGCCAACGATCAATGCAGAAATGCAACGCGAGTGGACGGAAAATCACGACTGGCTGAGCCGGGTTCAATGTGTGCTCCATGATGTCATCAAAACGACTGACACAGGCACATCATAGAGAATAAGAAGCTCTGAATAAGGGCAGCTGCACTGAGGATGTGTGTATTCCATGATGGTGTTAAATGGATTTCTGAGCTCTGGCCTTGTGGGCAGACATTCAGACGGCCAGCCTAGTTTCTTGGAACAGGTTAACATTCTGGACAAGCTAGACCAATCAAGGTATCATTGGCGGCGGTCAAGACTAGTTCTCAGGACGGGTGAGGGTGACTGAAAGACCTCAATGAGCACACAGAGTAAAGGGCACTTACAAATCACTCCCAGTCAGGTGTTTGTATATATATTAAAAATACAAATACATGTATTTGAGGCCTTTGAGTTTCAACACAATAGTTATTAACAGTAACACTTGTAAACCAACACAATCCTACTAAAATACATATATACACAAGACCAAGGGGCCTAAAGGGTTCATGCACGAAATGGGTCCACAAACTAGAAAAGGGAAGGAGGCAGGTAGTGCAGAGAGTCTTTAGGCAATTCTGCAGTAGTCACAATCCTAACTGAAAGGCAGTCCAGTCCCTAAGAAGAGAGGAGCCTATTGCTCAAATGTACTTGCAATGCTGGCGCACGCGGTAGTGCAGATGGGCAAAAACGGGGTCTCTTGTAGGGTCTGTAGCAGCTCACGAAGGTGGGTGAGGTGATGCAGAATAGGTTCCCACTATTCGTGGAGGGTCTCCCAGTGAGGGCAGAACAGGTTCCAAGAGTTGGGAATAGTTCGATAGATCAGGCTTTCTGAGGAATTGAGATGGGCCATCAGGGGTCACTCATGTGTAAAACTGAATGGATGGATGTGCTAGGGGACACCGGTAAGGGTTGCAATTACTCACCGACCCCTGGTGCAATCCGGACCCAACTTTGGCAGTCGAGTCCACTTCAGTTGCAGGTTCAAATGCAGCAATTCTGCGGCTTTCAGCAATGAAGTTACAGCGTTGATTCCCAAACGGGACTGTGGCGATTTCTCCGCTCCTAGTGGATGGATCAGGCCAGTTTCACTGTAGCAGGCTTCAGGGCACAGAGGGGCACAGCTGAAATGCACCTGTAAAGTTTGTCACCATGGCTGGACGACACAGTAATCGTGTGTACTCCGGTTCGGGCGCTCTCTTTACTCGAGACCTGGGAACGCCAAGTGTATGAAATTCGGTGTGAAAGTGCTTGCGATGTACCAAGTTTCAAGGGCCTCCTCGAAACAGTGGCGGTATCAGAGCAAAGGTCCTGCACAAGCTGGTCAGCCCACTGGCTGGCCCAGGGACACTTCAGAGAAGCCTTACTTGCAGGGTTTGATGAAGGTGCTGAGAATAGTTGGTCCCACTATTCCAATGGGTCGAAGCGTCTTTGCAGACCTAGTTCGATCAGATGTAGAGGGGTCAAGCGGGACGTCAGCAGGCTCAGGGTGCCAAACCTTCCAGTGGGTCAGCAGCGGTTGCTTGACTCAGCTTCTTAGTTTCAAGATGCTTGGATCCTATCCTTCGTTCAATGAGAACTCAAGAGATCGACATGGAATGGGTTTTCTCTTATCCAGAATCTCCTTTGCGCCAAAAAGGAAGAGGACCCAATGGGAGATCTGCTCACATCCAGGAACACCATACGTGGACCAATAATGATGGACCACAGTGGTCCTAGGCATTCACAGCACACCAGAATCTCTGGCATCCAGGATGCGTATTGGAACCAGACAGTCCAACCCGCATCCTGGAAGCAAACACACAAGGCATGCAGAAGCCAGCGAAAGCTTGGCATTTCGCGGGAGAATGCATGCCCGAATAAGGAACGACCCGGGTCGGCGCGACCTGGGGAAGGTGAAGGGGCAAGATGGCCAAAGGACAGGACAAAGAACCTCGTGGCATGGCCATTTGGAGCCAGGCCACCTATCGTGCCAAATGCGGTAACCAGAGTTTACCTGGCAGGAAAGGGTTAAAAATATGAGAAAAGATAAACTGCCACCAGCCCTGTCAAAGGCACATCTGCAATTCTCCTAAAAAATCCTTTTAGGATGTCTAGGGCCTCTAGAAATGACCGGAAGACCCAAGTGCACTATACTGTAAGGTACACTGTGCACTTGCAACATGTTGCAGAAAAGTTGCAACATTGACAAGGACTAAGGGAAACATTCTCCCAGTACTGACTGTCTTTAACTGCACGTCAGTTTCCCCATAACAAAGTGAGCGAAAACCCAGGGAAGTGCAGATGAAGGCTGTGCTCCACTGGCTAAATCAGACTATGGTGTAAAACAGCAGCAAAAAGTTGGGGGGTACACAACTGGAGGGAAAACTTCACATAAATTTAAATCTTTTCTAACAGATGGCACACATGGTCTGTACCGTTCGACAATGGGGGTCAGGTCAGCCAGACCCAAGTACCGAGGCCACTGTGTCCTCTAGGAGGTCAATTGGCCAGTACTTGCCCACTTAATGAATGGCTTAGCGAGAACCAGAGACTTTAGGGCACAGTCACGACCCAATGACATCATATGGCTCATACTGGCCGTTCATACAGAACAGTTCATTCAGAAGTAGCCCAGGTCAGCAAATATCTTAAATGGTACCATCGAGTAGCCATGAACTACCATGAGTAGGATGCAACTGGAACTAGTGAGAGCGCCGACTGTTTCGAACATCTTCTCTCAAATAATTAAGATTGGGATCATTTGGTTGACAAAACATACAAAGGATTGCATTTGGATGGAAACATTTTGATTTAAGTTTAAGTTCTATCCAGGCCCCTCAAAGCATAAGCAAGAGGTCCCATAAGAGGATATGAATCTTTTTGTTTCAAGTAAATATTCTGGTATTATTACAAGTTATAATCATACTTTATTTTTTATTTTATTTTTTTTAATGGCTCCATTTCACTAGTTGGTCTAGAGACTAAATTCATCTTTGGAAAGTGTCAGCCTAGCCCTTCCAGTGCAGTGCAGTGCAGCTCTTACATGGCAGAAGAGTACAGCACTTGTAGTGCACAGCAGGTTCTACGCCGTTAAACATTTTTATGGTCACGCTGTCCTCTGTGATAACATCAAATGTCCAGGGCCAACTTGCCATAGAGAGCCGGTCACTATGACCGGTCAGACCCAGAAACTGGACACTGCGTCTGCCATTAAACCACGCAATTACTTGCACTCAGAAAAAGTGCAGGGAGTCATTCAGAAATGGGTCCCGGGATCAGCCAGGGTTTGGGGTGTGTGCTCCCTGTCGTCATCTGGTCAGTATCGGCCCACCAGAGAGAAGAGATCATCATTAGAAAGAAAAAAAAAAAAAAGAGACTGCTCACTCTGCGAGAGTGCTGGAATGCCTTCTGCGAGGGTGAGAGAAGCCTGAGCTTTTTGTAATCTTGAACAATAACATGATGCAGGTAATTCTGTTTCTGAAAGTTATATCTGTTGATCAGACCCCACTTTCATAAAAGCTGCGTGCAAAAATCAAAATGCACACATGTACCTTGCTGTAACCATCTTCCGACACCCCCAGCAGGAGGGCATGTTCATTCTTTAACACGACTGCTGTAACTCACTTCCAAAGGACAGAGGTGGCTTATTAAACTGTATGCATCACTGGTTTGAAACAGTCTAATGGTCTCAGCAGTCTGGTGGCAGTTTTAAAAGCTAAATAAGCCAAGTCTGATTTTGACATGGTGACTAATGATATACAACAACTATGCAGACAGAAGCAACTGATGCCATTTTTACTGTCAGCTTTGTGGACATTGACTCAATGACATGGCCTGGTGTGTCTTAAGCTGTCAGGGCTGGGTGTACTCACAAACATGTTGGTCCCAGCACAGGAAGCCCTCTCTTTGATCCCCCTGAGAAGGTTTGTCACATTCCTCCTGGTTACAGGAACACTACATGGGAGGTCCGGCAAGGGACCGGTGTTAGGGAGAATTCTCTCTTTAAGCTGAATTTCCTAACCTAGTGAGTCCCCCAGCAGCTTTGCTGGATTTCTGGAGTTTGTTTTTTTTCCTCCTGCCAAGAGTGAGACTCTTTCCCTCCCACTCTTGGACATGATTTATGGTATTCCTTTGACTGTGAATGTGTTTTATGGGCTATGGGGTCCTTTACTCCATAGGGTCTCATGTGTTTTTACTATGTGTGTTACACAGCACCCTCTGTGCAGTAACACAGGGGTGTCATAGTGACACCCCACCATAGACTCCATACCCTGGGACTGACTACTGTCTCCCAGGGCATGTAAAGTCACCATGGCTTTACTAGTCCCAAATTATTAAAAGAAACCAGTACAAACCATCATATTGTGGACATACTGGTCGGGCAATTCGATTGCCCCGTGGTCTGTTAGTCGAGGGGGCACGTCTCCGCCCCCCCTGATCGAGTTTTGGCTGGTGGCAGTGGAAACTACTTGTTATATTCGACCGCGAATATTTTCCTATTGGATTTTCCCATTGTTCGAGGCTATCAACTTTATTTAATTCTCATAGCCGCGAACATACCGCCGGTTTCTTTAATTCATATTAATTCTCTGGTTGGTATTTTTTGCCAAGACTCGATTCTAAAATGGCGTTTGTGTTCTCTTCTGTGACTCCAACCCAAGTTGAGCCCTTTGTTCCACTTTTTTGGCGGGCTTCTCCACAGAAGCCTCCAAAAGTGGTGCCACTCTGTCTGGGTACCACAGGGGTTGTAGGAGGGGGTTTAGGCACCCTGGACTGAGTTACCTTGGTAACTCAAGTCGCACTCTTGTGTGATTGGCCCAAGTGGTGAGCCGGCTCACCACTTAGCATATTTGAGTGACAGGGGGGGTTTTCTGCATAAAAGCAGGGCTTTGGGGACTGGAACTTCAGAAGTCGCCACAGGACCTGGGAATCCGACGAGGGAGAAGCTGAGCCGACCTACCACGACGACACCACCGGTGGAGCCCTGCACAACCGACTCACCACTTCCCGACGACAGAGAAGATCTCCCGGCTGGAGAGGCTTCTTCCCCTGACTGGTGGGCACAACCAGTTTACCTTTCTTTCTTCGCACCCCAGCCTGGTTTGTGGTCAAACTGCCCGTGCCAAGCACCCCGACAGCCGGATAGCCACTCACCACTGAACCGCAAATCACCGGACCGCTCCTTGTACCTGAGAAACTCTGCGGGTGGTTTCTTCCCTGGCAGTGCAACGGACTCCTGTCTTCCTCCATGACGAGATCCTCTCTTCCCCCGGACGAAGCACCGACTTGCATCTGCTGCCAGGAACAACTGCCCCCGCTGGAGCGTTCTCACCACTTTAAGGTACCGGGTCCGCCAGGCCTCCCTTTCTAAAGATTGCTACAAGGTAATAATAACCCCTTACCCTTCTGGGCTGGGCTGGCCGCCTTGTCCCTCTAACTGGTCCCTTCCTTTGGTCCAACTCTTTTTTGAACCTTTACAAGACTTTTGTGTACTGCAACAGTGTGACCTTGGACACATTTCGTTTGGATCTTCTGAAAGTGGATCCGGCCTCTTGAACTCTAACTTCACGGTTTTACTTTGCCTTCCTCTCTTGTTATGTTCTGGTAAAAGTGTTGGGATCTGTTTCAACTTGTTCTCTGCTTTTCTCTCCCTTTTTAAAACGAACTATTAGAGTGCCATCTACGTTAAGCGCTCACCGCTGTCTGAAAATAAGTGGGGCTTTACTTAAGACTTGTCTAATACTCTTTTAAGGGAGTGTATATCTTTTAGTGACCGTGTTTTTGAATTGCTTACTATTAGTGCCTGTGTGTTTTTCTAGATGTGGTTTTAAATAAATTATTATATCTCTTTTACACCAAGCCCTGGTCATTGTCTACTTGTTCTACTGTGTTCTCTTGACCTATTGTGAATACTCTGTATACTGCCTAACTCTTCTTGAGGGAAGTCTGACTGCTCAGCCACAGCTACCAAGTGAATCTGTGTGGTACAGACTGCTACCAAGTGGGTTTACTGCCAAACACCTGTAGTCCTAAATCTTTTGCAATAGTCCCAGTGGGAACTACACAGGTTTCTGCCTAACAACCGGTGCTTCAAAGAGTGCCGTCATTACAATAGCCGCCTCACACCAAGGTGAGGAGTCCTTTTGATATACGCAGAGGAGGTGGTGGAGTTAGCAAAGCCCAGGAGAGTGCATCAATTCACATAGAGGTTTCACCATCTTGTATTGAGCTAGAGCTCCCAAACCTCTTGTCCCCCTTCACACTTCACACTTCATGCGGGAAAGCGACTATGGATGTGACATCAGCAGGTAAAGGACACTCGTTAGAGCAGACAGGAGTGGACCCTTAACATGCTTGCAGTGGACAATCAGCTGTCGCATTTTGCCTATATAAACAGTGCTGGGTGGACACCCTTCAGGATCTTTCTGTGCATCATGTGGAACTTACAGTTGGAAGCAGACACTAGGCGGTGCGGCCTGATGGCTTTGGGTTCTTTTTTCTAACCCACTGTAGCAACCCGCGCACACCCAACACTGTGGATGCTCGCTTGGTCATCACTCCCAGTCTGGAACGGACGTAGATGGCAGTTTCAGAAGCAGAATTCTCGCAACGTTTGCTAAGTCCCAACTTTTGTAGCTATACATTGTGGCCCCGAGAGAGGGATCACGAACAGGGCTTTCTTGTAGAAAGCAGTGTGCACCCATGAGGCGGCAGCGAATCACGAGTCTCATATTTGTAGCATTCAACTGAGTTTTTTTCTCCATTTTTAAAGTGGTCTGTGTGGGATAAACCTCCGATCGTCACTGCTATTTACCTAATGTACTCTGTTGTTACGGGGACAGAGGCTCTTTGCTGTCCCCTGCTTTGTGATCCTACTCACCATACTGCCTGTCACTAGAACTGGAACGCATAAAACTACGTCGAGATCAGTTGACATGTGTTCCACTCCTTATAAAAACACACATATTCTGGAACTATGGAGACACCAAACTATGACTGTAATATAGGGATCACCACCTCAGCCTTCACGGAAACTAGCGGATGTCCCTGTGATGCCACGCGACTGTCGTATAATAAACATGATGACCAGAAGCCCTCAAAGTAGACAGTGCTTACAAAACGAGAAAAAGGAATTAACAGACTCTTTGACCACTAGCCAGGACTAGAAAAAAATACTATACAACTGTCATGAGACAACAGTGATACTACAGGACCCCTCGAGACTCTCCAACTGGATCATCCAAGTCGGTCTAAAGAGGGCGCCTCTGAACTTCAAACAGGGAAAACAGACTGTCTAACCCTTGCAGTGTGTATTGCAATGCAATCCCTACTAAAAGCATGGATAATGTCGTCATTGAAGCATTCTCCAATTCTAACTCGGTGCAGAGGGAAACACATGCAACTAGTAGTTGGCACATTTTTATGGAGAGAATTATCTGTGACCTGGCTAAATACGAGAACGCTATTGACGTTCATGCTTGGGTAGACTCTTTTGATCAGATAATCCCTCAGCTATGTAGGGTGGACAGAGAGTATCAAAAATATCATTGTATAAAACAGGTAGTTCCCTGTAAGGTTGAGGGAAGTTGCCAAACTGATTTGAAGCCAGCCATTAGTTCACTGGGTGCAAATGATGTACCCACTATAGGCAACACTAGGTTGCAGGCCTTAGCACTTAACATAGCCACGCTATCATGGGTTTTGACCCATGTTGAATCAATAGACTGGGTAGATGTGGGGATGAGCTGTCGCCGCCCATTATTCTATCCCAGAACAAACTAAATCAATAGACTGGGTGGATGTGGGGATGAGCTATCGCCGCCCACATTCATGCCAGAATAGGAGAACTGCGCAGTTGGCACGAGACCACTCCAAAGATACAACCTTCTTGTGGGGAATTAATTTTCTTAATCCCAAAAATGGTTGCATTACCAGTACTCGCCACTATCAGAAAGCCGGCGTTTTAAAACCACCAGACTTTTGTGTAAAACTGAACAAATGAAACAAAACCAGACCAAGGAAAGACTTGCTAAGAGGTGGATACAATGTAAAACTATATTCTGAAATGACTTGAAGGGAGTAATTATTTATGTATAGGTAAAAATTGTCAGTTTGATTTGAATGTAGAAAACTGGGAACAAAAGGTGACATTTAGCTGAAACCTGGCTTAATGAAACTGAATTCTGCCTGACAACTACCCCCGACAGGAGTTGATACTGAATCAACAGCTGTGTTCCCAGGCCTGGCTGCCAGGCCTGGCTGCATCCTGAGGTCACATGGCCCTGTTGATTAGATTAGGGGTGGAGCAGCTGGGGACTACAGGGAGTTGAACAAAGGCCTGTCCTGGACTCAGGCAAATGTTATATTGGGGGCGTCGTAAAAGTGGCTTACTTTTAGGGGAAACTGGGAGGGGCAGTGCCTCTGCTAGCAGCTGAGCTTGGGGGAAGTGGATAAACCAGTTTCTCCACCATGTGACCTGGGAAGACACACCCCTGTTGGCCAGAATATGATTTTAAGAAAGATGTATAACTCATGGTGCGGACTTGTCAAAATTATCTAAATGATACCATAAATCTTGTGATTTTTCTGCCCACATTTTAAGAGGTTTTAGGATCCGGCGGTATGATCTGGGGGTTTACGAGTGGAAAAGAGGCTGTTACTCTAAATGTATGCATGTTAAAAATCTGACACTTCATCAATTAATGTCCATACTCCTGGCGCACATGTGTGTAATTTTCCGATATTGCAAAACCAGTTAAAAAGCGCAAAATGTTGTCAGTTTTGAATGCAAGCCCCCAGGAAGATCAGAGGCGGACAAGCATGGACCATAAGGAATATATAATGTGCACATGTAATTTCAACAAGTTGTATATCTGGGAAGGATGTATTTGAATCAAATATAGATTTGTGGGCAAACTGACCGGGGGAGGATCCTCTGACCCATAAAACCTACAGCATCACTCTGACTCACATTTCCTTTCACCTATCAAGGAAGGGAGAAAAGCTTGACCAATGATCAGTTGAGAGAGGGGCTGGCTTAGTGATGCTGCGCACACACCCACTTTCAAAAGACATAAAAAGAGCCACTGGAAGCTAGAGTGGACATTCAAATCCAGTTGCTGCGGAGCGTTTTGCCGGACCACACAACATCCAGAAGATACCAGTTCCAGACTGACTCCAGCTACATACTCCAGAACCTAGAACATACTTTAGAACCTAAATCAGAGGCTTAAAACCACAAGCTGAGTTCTCTGCAGCAGGCCTCAAATCATTGAAAGCTACTCACAGCCGGGCGAGCTGCTTGAATCCCTTGCCAAGAACTTTTGCCAGGACCAGTGCAGAGATCCAGGAGCCGTGCAGAGACCGCTGTATCCGGACAGACCAGACCAGAGATCCAGAGTGACCCAGACCGCTGTGAGCAGAACCAGAGAGCTGACCCAGATCACTGTGAAGTGCCGAGACCAGAACCAGAGTCCAGTCCAAAACCTGACCAGATCCGTGGCGAGGCCTATTTCAAATTTATATTGTGAGTACCTAGCAGAACTGTGCAGAACCAATCTCTTAGTTAAAATAATCTAATCCAAACTATTTTAACCTAAGTAGAACAGCCTCCTAGAAATCGTGTCATCTGTCATTTGTAAAGCTGCACAACTGTCACTTGTCAATTCTGCAGCTGCATAGCTGTCACCTGTCATTTTGAGTTTACTTTAAATCCGAAAATCTACCTTTATTTAATCGTCCGTATCTCTGGAACCGTTTGCGATAGGAACAAAATTTAACTTTCCTTTCCTTATACTTTTGCCATAATCACGATTCATGCACTCGCAAATTTTACTGCGATTTGCGATTTGGTTAAAAATACAGCCACGTGTAACCATCAGCAGTCATTTCTTTCCTTGCCAAAAATTTGTTTGCCTCTTAATCACCATCTCTGAATCATTGCTAAAGTGAGCTTGAACTCATCCCAAGTATCTCTCACTCACCCTGAACCTCCTAAAGGGAATTAAAAGCATTTTCAGCATATTTCTCACTTCATTGCCACCACATTCAAAGCACTTGGGCCTGTGTTTTAAAACTCATACCGGTTTTCTCTAAGCTTGCTGGGGGGGGAACTGAATTTCGTATTGTATTTGATTGCATTCCTGAGAACTGTGTGCTCCTCTTTCCATCTACTTCCATGTCTTACATTGCATAGAGGAGGGGGGTGAATTGCCAGAGAAAAAGTGATTATATTATCTTTTGCTAAAATCATCTCAAGTATTTCTGTACTGCATTTTATTCCTCATTGCTTTTCCCTTGAAATCATAAAAGTATTTTTGCTACTTGATCCATCCTATACTAACTCCTCATTGATTATAAAGAAGTGTGCTAGTGTCAGATTACCCATTGTTGATTAACATTATATTTATAAGGGCGATATCGATTATTAATTTATTATAAAAGCGTGGTATCTATATTTTGTCTTATTTCTCAAATAAACCTTTTAAACTTGCAAAACAGAACTACTTCTTGGCTCAGTGGGGTCAGGGGGATTCTAAGAGAGGGGTATTATATAGGGGTAGTCATCCAGAACTCATGAACTGGACATAAAGATATATCAATAAGGGTTTCCATTCAGTATCCCAGACTAGGCATTGTAAGGATATTTGGCATGTTACAGCACAGAGTACAGCACTACTGCACAGGTAGGAATTTTCTTTATGCAGCACCACCACAAGGGTGCGGTGCATTGCTATATATGTTACCAGATTAACAAGGAAAGACAGGCTATTCAGTCAAAAACGATTTTAACATACAAGATGCAAATCTATTTTTACAGTTAAAAGCACACGTGCACATTCAAAAATGCACACTATTTTTTCACCTGAAATGCCTATGGTGCGAGAGACACATTTGAAAATTAATAACTAACATTACTCATAACTAACCTGACTAATGAAACCGAAGTTAACATAATCCACTAATAAAAATGTGTCTCCACTGCAGAATTAGGCCTACTCTGAAAGTGAACCTTTAAACGCACATTCATTTTTTTTTCTCTGCTGCTCTGTCCACATAAATACAGGAAGCAAAAGGGCTCGAAAGAACAGGAAATCAGTTGGTTACAAAGTATTACTATACAAATGAGCCATTGTGTAGAGAGGGAGGAGATGGCATGATTGATTCTGATTGGAGCAGCGTCATAGCAAGTATCATGCTAGAGGGAGTGATCAGAGTTTTGCTGGGGGGAGTTTGAGGAGAGAGAAGGACAGTCAAGATTTGGCAGAGCTGGGAGAAGGACTTTTTTCCTGGCTGGAGCATTCCTATCTGCAAAAGCTGAGAATTCCAGGCAATGACCCCGGTTTGAGAAGGAAAGGCGCTCCTTTTCACTGGGGTTAATCTTCAAGGGAGCCACATTCAGAAAGAGAACAGCTGAAGAAAACTCGGGCTGAACAGATAAGGTAATTACATAAGTGTGGGAGCTGAGTGTGTACGAGAATATTCAGTCAGAGTAGGAAAGGAGATTCCGGTGCCTTAATCACATGTTAATGTTGCAAATTGGGTTCTGTTCTCCGCCACTCTTTTTTCAGTGTATCACAGACAATGCTGTTACTGTGCTATTTTATTTATTTCTGTAAAGAGTAAGATCGTGTTTAAATGCAACTTTTATAATACAGAAAAATATTTGAAAGCAGACGGGTGGTGTGTCTTATATTCACCAATACAGAGCTGGTGATGAGGGGAGATTTTAAACAATGCAATTGTCATTTTAAGACAGATGTGTGCATGATCATATTCAGTATGGACAGTTGAGAGTGATTGTTTGTAGCATAGCTCGTTGGAGGTACATGAGCCAACGGGAAGAGGGACTCTCTGAACATAGTTCCCTACCGTATATAAGGTAGTGGAAATTACCACAAAATTACCACATATAGCTCTCTGTCGTAAATAAGTCAGTGAGATCGCCCATGGTGGCACACTAACACTGAAAATGTGGTATTCCTAAAATGTAGGTCTGAGGTCTCTCTAGTGATTACACGAAAAATATAAGCAAAGATAAGGGATTCTGGACATTGGGGCCACAAATAAAACAAGGGAATTATGCTCACCAAAATACGACCAACCACGCATACCAATCACGCATACCAAATATGCATGTCTGGGTGCTGAAATAATGCATGTCCACTGTATTATTGTTGCACATGGCCCAATCTGAATACAAGGAGTGATTATTGCTGTTATTTTTCTGCGGTAATAAAATACCGTCAGGCCCCAAATCTCCACGAAATACCCTACAGCATTGACTTAGCTGTGGTGTTGAATTGAATCTTCTTACAACGCTGAATGGTTCTACTACCCCAATCTGTAATGAGACCATTCACCGTCCGAAATTGCCGGTACCTAGAGGCTCACCGATTACTCCAACTTGCCCCCTTTAAGGAGAGATTTACGTATTAGAAAGACCTCAATGCCAGAGATCATTGACCCATATTTAAAAGGATTGGTTGCAGATCAAAACAATATGGTGATTGTGAATGTTAATAAACCCCGAAAGACATAAGCCGAGAGATGCCCTTCAGAACAAAGTCTTGGCCTGGTTACGGTCCAAAGC